>NC_033559.1:1200000-1531335 GCF_001680005.1 Plasmodium coatneyi
AGCAGGGTCCCCCCTCAGGGTAAGTGTTATAATGAAAAGTACACACCCCGTTCTGGAGATGATCACAGGGAAGGCAACATGGGTGATGTTCCTGGGGAGGGCCCCAATCTCGGGGAAGTGAACATGCCGAATAATGACGAAGACGCACTGAACAGCTTCGACGGGACGTACAAGTGCAGCAGCCGCGGGGTAAGGGAGGAGCAACAGGTCTTCTCGAGCAACGACATGCTAATGAATGACATCGAAGAGTTCAAAATGGGCAAACTTTTTTTTGAAGAAATTTACACATGCAGGATGAATGAAAGGAGCGACGAGGGTGCAGCCATTCCAGGTAGCGGCATCGGTAGTTCCATCGGTGGTGCAATCGATGGTGATATTGGTAGTGGGAGCGGCGCCCCGCGTATGAACCCCTTTGAGAGCCCCCCCGGAGAAGTGTCCAGAAACTTACTCTGCGAGGAAGCCCTGCGAGGGGCAGATTTGACCAAACTGGTACTAAACAAAAGTTGCTACGAACATATAAAAGATGAGGTAACAAAGTTGATGAGGATAGAAGAGGAGTATCCAGTGGAGATGAAGGTGGGGTTGATGTTCCGGAAGTACATTTCCATGGTGATCACTCTGGCGTGTAACTACTTGCTGGTTAAGCTGAACGATCAGAATATAATAACGTGTATCCCGTATGGCAACATTTTAAACGTGAGCATAGTTAAGAGGAGCAAGAAGAAAAAGGAGAGGTACGTATTCAAATTGGTGTATATTTTTAAAAAGAAGGATCGCTTCGAAAGGAATATTACTTTGCTGTTTCGGTCGAGCAACATGGAAGTGTTTGAACAGATTAGCGGCAAAGTAGAACCCACGTGTAAGAGAGGGAACCTAGTCAGATGCAAGGAGTATCTAACTATAGAATCGGTTCACTCCTACATGGTGGAGAAGCACAAAAGGGTTTACCTACTCTATTTGAATCATCTGCTACAGATAGTCGATAGGGTGTGTAGGAGGCACGTTTTGAAGTGCGCCTTTATTGAATTACAGACGAAATGTCATTACGAGAGGGAAGTTGAAGAAGGAAAAAAGCAACGAGAAAAGACACTGAAAAATTTGGCAGATAAGTTACAATTCCATTTGCGAAAAAAAATGCAAAGTTATTTTAACCTTCTAATGATAAAGGGTTATGAGACGAATTTTGTAACTTACCAAGTGAAGACAAATAATTTGCTCTTCAATTTGCTGGTGAAGGAGAAAAGTAGCTACCAAGAAATTGTAGACCGACAAAGTTTGCTCCTTCTCTTTCACGTCCTTTCCAATTTGTACAAAAGAAAGATGAGTAGTTACTTCCAACTGTTTGTGCATAATAATAGGACCCTAAGTCGGAAGAAGAATGCTATTTGTTATTCACTCACTCGTGTGAATAGCATTTTGGCAAACTACGAACGGAGGATAAAGGGATGGGTGCTGTCCAAGTTAAAGTTCCACTACGATTATGTAACAAATTTTGTCTTCACCTTGTATAAGGTGTACCTGCGTCGAGTGTTCCTCGGTTACATTCGCTTGCGGGACAATCGAATTGGCAAGAAGGTTTCCATCGAGAAGAATGTTTTCCGTATTGTAAGAGTCATTTCTAGGATGGTCCAACGTCAGAAGTACTACGCCTTTTTGCAGTTACAAAAATATTTTTTTCATCAAATGGAGAGGAAGAACAAACTGGTTTGTGACAATTTAATGTATGCCAATAATGAGCTGTGTCAGCACTTGGACAAAGCGACCTTGGAAAAGGGGATCCACAGAGCAGAGTGCTTTTACAAGTTTAAGATGAAGGAGTACTTGCTAAAGTACTTTTACTTATTGAAGGGTCCCCAGGTTGGAAATATAGTGCAGGCGAGTACCCCTGTTTTGAAACACTGTGGGGTCTTTTCCTTCATTTTGAATAAACTTATGCAGAGAAAAATGCAGGACTGGTTCTTCCTCTTTGTATTGAAGTCGTACCAACAGAACAATAGGAGTCGGCTCCTGTACGCCACAAATAGTTTGGAACTTCTGCTAAGAAGGAAGGAACAATCCCATGTTGTGCACCTCCTCCGGATGAACGAAGCTTATCCTTGTCTCTTTCCCTATAGACATTTAACGAAGGTCGAAATTTTCACCCAAAGTCTGGATCACTTTGTTACCTTTTGTAATAGAAAATGGCTACTCAACTTTCTCCTCAAATTGCACTATTTAAAATATCAGGAGAAAATCGTAAAAGTGTTCAAATGCATAGACAGTCTGTATAAATTCGTCCGTGTGGTCAACAAGCAAATTCTCGCACAGGTGGAGTCCCCCTTCCAGTTACTCCTCCTCAATGCGCGCATCGAAGGGGAAAAATTATTTATGGAAAAATTGAAGGCCACCAAAAAGACGCAGCTTAAATTTAAGTACTCCAAGGCGACCTCTTCGCCCGTCGTTCCCCCTAACCCACGCAGCCTCTGCACGCGGTACCCCTACCTGTTCTGCAACTCGGACATATATCCCGATCGCACCACCATGACTGGTAAGGCAGAAGGGTTGCAACGGTTCCACCAATTCCAGCGGTGTGACCAATTTGAACGACACGTGAGGAAGGCAATATGGGGGATCTCCTTCTCTCTCCCACGTGGCTTCCCCCCAATTGTGAATTGCACCCATTTTGTTTACCCCTTTACCCCCCCCTATACAGATGACAAATATTCCGTTGCCTCCAACGACTCCGCGTCCAATATCCTTTCCTACGCCTACGAAGGTAACCGGGGCGCCGTCATTCCTTCAAGCGAGGGGCTTGGCGTAGTTGCGCGTGTTTGTTTGAAGTTGGCCTGCTAGTCAGTTTGGCAGTTACTCTGCTAACCCCTTTCCCCCCAACATTCGTCCCCCCCTTACCCTGCAGACATGGACAAGATTAAGCGCAAAATTCACGACTTCAATACCCGAATGAGCAACGTCAATCTGTAGCACCACAAGGAGAGAGCGAGAGTAACCCTGTCCATTCCGCTGCCATCGCATATGTGGCGCACATTACCTTATTCCGTGGGTGCCCTTGGGTGGGACCGTGGCCCTTGTCAATTCCTTTGATGTTCCGCTGTCCAGTGCCTTTTGTGCCACCCCGTTAGCCATTTTTTTTTTTTGCGGCTATTCATCCGATTGTATGTAACCGTCTAGATGGTTCGAAGCTGTGGTGGACGATTCCCTGCAGCTACGCCCTCTTTTTCGCTGTCTCCTTTTATTTATTTATTTTTTTTGTGCACATACGATAGATGAGTATCCGATTGGCCTCTGATTTTATTTGAAGTTCGAGGTGGCTCCTCGGATAGAAGGCACCCTTCTGCAAAGAAACCATTAGCCGTGGCCAGTCTGTGTAAGTAGCCCCCCTGATTTCGTCCGTTATCATTCACCGTTTGTTGATCACTGTGTACTTCGCACTGCTTGCTTTTCTTCACAAAAAAGAAAAAAAAATTGTTGTGAAGGTGACCATGGGCAGGAAATATTTTCTCTCATTGCGTTTCCTTTATTAGACACATTAAACGGTTGACCAGAATTGACGAGAGGGTTATTTCGCTTAGTGCTCTCTTCTGCCGACATGCGGCAATCATCCCTTCCTGGTCTGAGCAGTGACCCTCGAACGGTGGTCTCGTTTGCGCGCTAACCCCACGTGCCACTTAAAAAAGCTTTACATCGAAGGAGTTTCCACAGGAACACTTGGATGAGAGGTTCTGAATATTCTCGAGGACGAACTTCTTTGCAATGAGATTATTGGTGTAGTCTATTTTGCAGTTCCTGAGCATTTCCGCTGCCCCTTTGTCAATCACCACGAGGCACTCTCTATTATAAGCGACTAGATCCTTCTCCTGTATGTTTGTTTTATCGATAAGGGAGAAGGAATACTGGAAGCCTGAGCACCCCCCAGCTTCTACAGATACCTTCAAGGCTTTTGAGTTTTTATACTTCAAGTTGATTTGTTTCATTTTGTTGATTGCGTCACTGGTGAGGTGGATAAGTTGGTTGGTGGTATTCGCTTGGGTACTTTCTTGTCCCTCCGTGGTTGAGCCATGGGACATGTTTTTAATGAGGGCGCTCCGACATTGAGGCGCGCGGGTGCCCTTTAACAGGTGGAACATGAACATTTTGCCCTTCACGTGGGTTGGGCAAAACCTGTTTAGCTTGTCCAACTGAGGAGAGATGCATGCGTATGTAAGTAGATAACCTTTGGCAAGTGTCCATCAGTCCTCTTCGATGTTACTGCTTTACAACGGGGAGGGGGATGTCGATAAGCTTTTCAGCTCTTAATCCGCTGAGTCGTAACGCTGATATAACTCCACTTGGGGTATCTCTCAAGGGGAAGCGTTTCAGACGGTTTAAGCATATGAGGAGGAAGAGGAAAATAAAAAAAATAAAAAAAACGTCCCATTAAAATGTGACAAAAAGGGGTGCCAACCCTATGTTATGCTGACCCCATCAGTTGGTCGCTCCAGGCGTACGTGACTTGTTGCGCCTACGGGGGGAGGCAACTTCGCAAAAAGGGGTTAACCTGCGAACCTGCCCGATAAAAGGGCATGCTACACGACATTGCATGGGTATATACACATGCGCACATACATACATACGTACATCATGCGAGTAACAATTTTTTCAAATTCACAGGGCCGGCCATAGGAAAAAAATTCGAAGAAGCGTTCTGCACATTTGAAGTTAAAGATGGGCAGTGGCAATGATGGTGGCGCCGGAAAAGGAAGATGTTTCCCCAAACGGCCAATATTTTATGTGATCATTTCCCTGGGCAATTTTTCCCCCGTGCAAAAATCGGGGAAGGAAAATCGCGCCCTACATGCATGTCGTAGTTTCGAAAGAGGTGGCCAAGAAAAAAAAAAACGGGAAAATGCCGCACGTCTGTTTCACTAAAAATAACCGCTTGCATAAGGAAACGCTTCATTTTTTGCCAACCTTTTTTTCAACCCCTTTTGTACATCCCCCCGGAAAGGTGTGTTGCTGGACAATTACGCCCAAGTACGTGGTACGCTTGTTCGCGCGGAACGGTTGGCCATCCTTAAGCGGGGGGGAATTTGAACAAATCAAATGATATTGAGACGAGGTAACCAAAGTCGAAATGAAAATATAGCGGCCACCTCTTAAGATAACCAAAATCGGCGCGTGAAAAAAAAAAAAAATAAAATAACATGAAAAAAAAACGTGTGCGGTGTTCACACGATCAGTCTATTAAAGAACAGCACTGAGGGATGCCCCACGACAGCGCTCGATAATGTTAGTTGTGGGTGTGAAGTTCGTCACTGGGCGCAAAAAAAAAAAATGTGGACATTCGTTACGCATGTGCAATGGAGCAAAAATGGGTGCCCCGGTGTGATGGCCAAAGAAAAAGTTTTCTGACGGAAGGCCATTGGGGGCCTACATACTTCGTACGCGGGATAAGGAAATGAAGGTGTCGCGGATATCCCATGGGGGGAAATGCGAAGAAACGAAAAATAAGATTGAACTGATTATTTGCCACGTCGAGCAGAATGATCATTTTGTGGCATTTTTTTTTCCCCCATTTTTGTGCTATCCCAACCGTGCTGCCACAGACACAGTTGGGGAGAATTTCCCTCCCAATTTACATGCCACAGTAAACGCACTTATAATTCGGTGCAAAGCGCATGAGACACCTCCCAATGGACGTATAATGTTTGCACAGGTCAATATACTGATTGCAGTTGTCCCTGCAGGAGACGTCCGCTTGGGAATCCAGGGAGTAGGTCCGCAGGCAGGAGTGCTGCTCCTTGTACTCGTCCTTTTCTGCATAGGTGGGGTAAGATGTGGTGAGAAGTGTACTGGAGGGAGACGAATCGGTGAGATGGGTTGGCCAATCGGTGAGATAAGCCGACCAATCGGTGAAGTGCCCCACCGGTGAACCGCTTCTCCCCTCAGGAGGCTTACTCTTCATGTAGATGTTCCGCTTGAACTGCGTATCCCCAATATTTACCACGAGGGAGGTCTTGAAAACCGTTCGGCGGATTTTGCTGCTGCGGTTGTCACTTATACCCCCGTTGCCGCCTTCCGCGTCCTTGTTATTATCCATGTAGGGGTAGACATAATCCTTGAAAGGATCAAAAGCTGGCCAATCCCTGTCCTCGCCATCGTAAATTTCATTATTTTTAGGGTTATCAAATGGGTCGTAATGTGCCTGATCATTGGGTTGGTCCTGTTCTTTATTCGAGTTGTATCTCCTGGACTGTCTTCTGTTTCTGTCCCGAGTGAAGTAGGAGTGGTCATATCTTGTTTTGTTGTCCGTAGATGCGAAATCATCAGGAAGCGGTTTGTTAATTTTCTTCCCATTCATTTGGAGGACCAGAGGGAAGGCATTGCATAACACTGCACCGTTACAATCGGGAGGACCATACATATCGATTTTGAAGTTTCCTCTGTCACCCCAATGAGAACCCCAACTGTTTCGTAACAGCCAGTAGGAACTCTTCTCTCCAGAAGGTTTTATATAATCACCATAGCCTATTAATGCCAAGGCATGATCAGGGGATGCTTTGTATTCGCAGTTCATCATGACCTTCTCTCCGTCATGGTCGAAGCTTAACTTTTCGTTTACCTCCATGGATACGAACAAGGACCCCTGTTCTATAATGTAGTCCTTTATTACGCTAATAAGCTCATCAGTCTTTCCACTGTTCGCATATTCGTGGAAGGAGATTTTAAAGTACCCACGGTAAAGGTACCCATTCAGGATTCTAGTTAATGGGTTCACATTTTCCCACATGTTGGTCCATTTGTCACTGGTCTCTGGACAATCTACTCCTTTTATTGGTTCATTATATGGGACATCGTAGGAGGTAGGCAGCATCTTCGTTTTGTCTAAGGTGTCTAAGTAGTATGAGAGGTGTCCCCCTTCTCTGCAGATGTTATCGTTGTAGTGACCGAAGGGGTTTTCTTCAAAGTTATCTGCGTTCTTGTTTTTGCAGAGCGTGACGTACTTGATGGAGGGCTCAGCGAATCCCAGGCCCTTCCTGCACCTGTAGGCGGAGATTACTTGCGAAGAGGCGAAGGCCCAGCAGTTTCCGCTGAGGGGGGGTGCAGAAGGTGAAATAAATTAAGGTAGTTGCATTAACGCAGAAGGTGCAGTCAATTTAGTTGCGTTGGCGTATAGTGTGTCTGTACGCGCGACTTACCATGTGCCCTGGTTAAGAACCCGGATGCTATTCTCACACTCATTGGGGTCCGAGAACCTATCACAGAACTGCCGATTGCAGTTGGATGAGTAACTGTAAAGGGAGCTCATCAGTGACTTCACTTCGTATGGCTTGAACAGCTTCCGCTCGGGTATGATACCCACGGAAGGCACATTGTTGTCCTTGTAGCCGGCCCTGTCCTTGGTCCACTCTGCTGGATCTTTCAGACACAAAGCTGGGTTCTTCAGTGAGTTCGTAATATGTTCCATGTTGTTATTCTCCTTTATGTACATGTTAACAATTCTGATGATGTGTTTTTCCACCTCTTCGGCGTCTGCCTGGGTGTGCTTTTTTGCATTTTCGTAATGGTCGCTAAAGTTGGAGTATAAACAGAGCTGCATGATTTTTTTACGGAAGTCTTCATTCGCCTGTTCTGTAGCCGGCACTGCCTTTTTCTGCCTCTCGAGTGATAACTTTACAATCTCAGAAATGAGATCGTCCACTTTCTCCTCCGTTAGGTAGTCCTATAGGAGGGGAAGGAATAACAGTGTGAAGCCACACGCATGAATTTATTTGCGCCCTGCGGTGTGTCCATGTTTGGTCTAAGAATGATCGTTTTCAATCCAATTATTTCTATGGTAATTTTTTCCCTCTTTGTAGCACTGATTCCTTACATGGTCCTTCATCTCAACGAAGGCTCCCTTATCCCTGGAGGTCTGCAGGAAATTTTCTAAAAGGGGTAAGGCGAAAAAAGGTGCATGTGAATTTGGGGGCGGTCCAAAAGAGGGGTGTCAATCTGCACGATGGTATGCTCACGGGGGAGGAGGTTACACTAGTGTGTATCGATACTCCAGTGCAGATTTTTTCTATCGAGAAGATTATTCCTCTGGCGAACCTGTATGGTGAGTGCAAGGCTGAATGTTGTAGTACCTTTCCTCGCATTCGATACACTTTGTTAAGTTACTAGTCCCTGATAAGAAGCAATTCCGTATGGCTATGTGGCATATTTTGCAATGCAGCGTACCGAAGCAGTTGACTAGAATGTTGGACTTGACTGCGTTGGTGAGACAAGCAGGGGTAACATGTTTTCGGTTCGCAGTTTACAGTTTGAGGTGTGCAAGTCTGCGTGGTGAACGGCAAGGCGTAGTGGAGGACGTAAAAACATCTGCAGGGTGTAGTGACGACTGTACCTCGCTTCACCAAATGGGCAACCAGGGCGAACACGACGTACTGCGCAATCTGACTTATCTTCATCGTAGATAGGAGTGAAGAACAGGTATAAAGTTTTTTTTTATGTAGTGATCAGACTTGTCCTTTCGCACTTTTGTTCTGATGCGGTGGTGGTTCTTTGTCCTAACTGGCGAGGGTCACGCGAGCATCAGTCAGAGTAAGACAAGTGGTAAAGATGTTACTAAGTTGCAAAGAAGTAAGTTTTAAAAAGGGAAGAAATAAAAACGATAGATCAGATGCAACGAATAAAACAAACTTAATATGAACACAAATGACGTAATGGACGTAGCGAATAAAACAGACTTAACCAACACAACAAATGACGTAATGGACGCAGCGAATTAAATCAATGCAAGTGAACTTAATCACACAGCTAATGCAACCAACTCAAAAGACTAGCGTGCTTTTTCTTTACAACCGTGAGGATGCTCCCTGTGCGTGCTTCCTTCAAGGAGGCCCTCGTTGCAGGAAGTGAATCACACAAGACAGACACGTACACATGGGCACTCCTACACGCATGTGCAATCGGCACTGAGATGTGTGTTTTCCGCCGTGCCAACATTAAAAAGGGGGACATGTGTTACACAATACTGCAGCGTTGCCAGCACATGTGTGAAAAGGTGAAGATGAATGTGAAGGAAGCTCCCCTATCAATTGTGCGCGTGCAACCAACAGAATCAGAAGGTTGGTACTCCAGTTAACATGATATAGACACTGGAACATGTGTTACACACAAAGTTCATGTGATGAAGAATTCGCCTCAAGCAACAAGTTTTTTTTTTTTTTTTTTCTATTTCTTATGTATATAATATCAGGCCATTATTGGAAATAACTGTCTTGGTGTGAAAATGAATCATCCTCATGGGTTAACGGTTGGTCCAGAATTTTCACTTGGGTGAAGCCATGCATGCTTGCAACGCGTTCGATTCGATGAACCACGTGGACCATTTCTGAGCCTTTTTTTTACAGCCATTTTAGCCATTTTTAGCCATTTTCAGACAATTTTTTTTTTTTTTTTTTTTTTTTTCCCAACTGCATGCAGCTCACAATTACGTCAGAACACACGGAAGAAACATCCTTCCTTGCAAGTTCCTGCCTCGTTGAGGAAAATAATTTCAAAGCCTGTTCAACATTACCATTTTAATTTTGCAGAAATGGGCATCCGCAAAATTCAAAAGTGGGAATGTCTTCAACGTCAAGATAAGACAAACACTCATAAGATTAATTCTGCTGATTGGGCCTTTCCCACTTGAAAAAAAAAATAATCAAATAAAATTAATAAATAAATTTCCAAGCAGGAGGATCTACACGTTAACCTTTGCTTGATATGTAAGCCTTCCATTGAGGATCCCCCCCGCAGTGTTCATTTGATACCCCACTTCACCACCCATTTATACGCACAAATAACGGGACGGCACGTGTCTATTCCAGATGTGCACACAAGTTAGATGCTAAGATAAACCCAGAGGGGGATATACGCATGGGGATACTCACATAACCGCGTCCATGCCTGTTTACACTTGTAAATACCCACGCGGGGTAAACCCTTCCCCATCTGAACATCTCCCAATTTGGTAAAAAAAAAAAAAAAAAAAAGCAACACAGCTGTGTTCACAATTTGACAACTCTTCATTTCGTAGTCCTCCCAATTGGGGGAAAAAAAAAAAAAAAAAAAAACTTCCAACATGTGTAATGCATGCTGCGGCGATGTACACACTGGAGTGGCTCCTCGTTGGTATATTTACCCAAATGGGGATGTTAAAAAAAAAGGAAAAAAGCGTTAGGCCCCCACGTAGCCACATTAGCCGAAAATTAAAATCAAAATGGAGCTACGCGAAAGAGCCAACTGCGTACACGCGCCTCCGCTTGGGAAGGTTACCAACCCCCCCTATGTTCCCAAGGACCCAGTAGTAGCGCCCTCTCCAGACAACTGCAAACACGCAGTTCCTTTTGAACCTCTCTAGACGCTGCAAAAAATGCAGTTATTCCCCGTGTACATCTTAGTTAAGCAGTAACCAGGGTTGTAGTGCCCCTTGCATGAGGTCCAGTTCTTGAGGCAGAATTGGATGCACTCCGCGTGTCCCTCCTCGTCCAAAGCATAAGTCCTTGAGCAGCTGTGCGAGCCTTCTATTTCGCTCAAACTGTTGTACTTCACGGAAGCTTTCGTCATTTTGTTCTCCTTCACATATTTTAAAATGTGCATGACGGGAATTTTTTTCTCTCCCGAGTTGTCCACGGGGGTGAGGGAGGTAACTGTACTCATTTGTGATCCTACCGGGGATATAATTCCTGCCTTGTTGGCCACCGATGAGGGATTTTCCGTCTGTCCGGCCACTGCAGCCTGACCGTCGACTACAGCATTCTCCCCCCCTGATGCTCCCTCCTTACCCTTCTCACCAAGCACGTTATCATCATCGTCAATATAAGCACGTGCGTCGAAACAGACAAAGAAAAGGTTGTACAAAAAGTTCGGGACGTATTTCACAAAATAATTATAAAGGGACTGATCTCTCTTCTTCTTCTTTGGGACTTCCACGATGCCCAAATCTATTTTAAACACAACTGCCGTGTGGATGAAGTTGTGTTGACAATGAGCTGGACCGTGCATGTCTACTTTAAAGTTGCCTTCATCACCCCAGTAGTAGCCCCAACTGTTTCTAATTAACCAGTAGGACCTCTTCTCACCATCCACATTGATGTAATTACCGTACCCAATTATGTTAGCGGCATGGTCTGCGTCATTGTGTCCACATAAGCTGTGCACAATTCTTCCATTAAAGTCGTAGTCGATGGTGTTCTCTGTTTTTATATAGATGATGACGGAGCCTTTGTTTTGAATTTCCTTCTTGAGGATATCAATGAAGAGATCCATATTTGTGTGAAAGAGCTTGCTTTCGTAGGATACGTATCCAAGTGTTTTATAGAACACATTTGATCTAACATGATACAACAACTTGGTATCTCCCCATAGGTTGGTCCATTTGTTTCTGTTTTTGGGGCAGGATTTCCCCGCGTGTTTGTAGCTGTACGGGAGATCCGATTCGAGGGGTAAAAATCCTGTGTCTTTGACAATTTCAAGGAATTCGGTTGGATTAGAACCCACGCTGCATCTTTCTTCTGGATCTCTCTTAGAGCAATTCGCCACGAACAAAGCGGAACTGCGGAAGTGCCCATAGCCCCTCATGCATCTAATCGTTTCTAAGTGTAACTTCGATGCGAATATCCAACACAGTCCACAATCCCCCTGTTCCTCCACTTCGATGTTTGAAATGCAACTCGTCTTATCCTTCCACCTGTCACAATATTCATTGTTACAATATTTACTCTTTTTAAAATAGGGGGATTTGAATTTCATTTCGCTAGGAACCTTATTCAAATCTATGACTCCATTTGTATCCTTATCAAATACGTCATCATCATAGACACTTTTTTCCTTTTCTATTTCTGTGAGGAGTTCCTCCGGTAGGTACTCCTTCGTGTTGTCTTCACTGTAGGGGACACCCTCAGGTAGCGTTAACCCTCTCTTATAGACAATCCATTTGTCTATATCCTTCATACATATTGCTGCGTTTCTTAATTTGTCCTGAAGTGTAATCACATTTTCTCCTTTATGCATTTGTAGCAGTCTGGTTAAATTTCTATACGTTTCTTCTTCGTTTGCTAATTGGTGATTTTTAAGGGTCCCACTTGTGTCCACCTGTTTGAGTAGTGAACAATAGTTGGCTAGCTCCTTCTTCAACTTCGCGTCGACCTCCTCCAGGGTGATGAGTTCCTTCTTTTCATAATCCTTATCCGACTTGTACATTGCCTTCAATATTACATCTATCGATTCGATCAGTTTGTGCTCTGCAGAGTTGGCATCCTCCTCTTGAGCTTTAATTGGCGTGTCTTTTTTGATCATCTCCTTTGCTTCCGTCGAGACGTAGTTGAAGCACTCGTTCCCTTCGGTCATCTTCTTCTCCAACAGGGTGCAGTGGTAGCAGTGTTCGATGTCCAGGCTGCCGGTGAGGAAGCAGTTCCTAGCTATGAGGTCACATTGGGCTGCGGGGAATAAATAAGTGGGGGTAGTTTTTAATAGGATCAATGAATGCATAGAACGATGGAATGCATGCATGGTTGTTCGTTCGTTGTAATAACGGAGGATCATATCCCCCCCACCCCTACTTGTTGGCAGACTCACCTGGCATGCTGCTGTCGATGTCGTAAAATTTGCTCTCAATTATCTTCGACTTGGCGTTGGCCGAATGCACCTGCACGGAAGTGAACGGCCTCTCCAGGGGAGGCAGTTTGTATTTCTTCACATCCTCTTTGTTGTCTATACGGAGAGAAAAGCGGACACGCAAGATGAGGGAGGAAGTCTGGAGCAACAACAGGGTGATCACTTCCTCGATCAGTGCACCATGTGTTTAAAAAAAAAAATATGGAAGTGAATCATCCTCCGCTTTATCCGCTTGGCTGCTTCCCTTTTTTTTTTTTTTTTTTTTTTTTTTTTTTTTGCACCTTTACCTGGAGCTGCCCCTTCGCCAGTCACCTTCCACTTGAGCGTCAAAATATCATCGCTCGTATGCACGACGAACTTGAACTTGTTGTTGGTTCCCTTTTTGCAGTCGTTGATCAGGTTCCCTAGGTCTATTGAGGTTATCGGTCCAAAGTTCGGCCTCAGCTGAATTTTGTTCTCAGGCGCTGCCGCATAAATCCATAGATGTGGCAACAGAAACACTCTAAAGTGGGCCTTACACGAACCCGTAATTTTTATTCCATTATAATTTTTCAACAGGGCTGATGTTATCTGTACGTCTTCCTTCGAAGCATCCGCGACCTCCATAGATGCTGCCCCTTCAGATTCAGACTCGATGTCATTGGATTTTGCGTCTGGACTTCCTCCTTGGGAGGGATTCACTGTGTGGGGTTTATCACCCCCACCGGGAACAGCTGACCCATCCCCTGTACAACGAGTTACGTGCGTGCCTAGGGCCACACCTGCGAGGAAATAATCCAAAAAAAAAAAAAAAATATATATATATATATATGTATATATGAGTGTATGTGCATATGTGCGTATGTCTGTAAGGGCAATTTTACAAGGCAGCCATTTGAGCGCCCAGTGTGGCGTCCGCAACGCCGCAGCGGAGGGTCACACGCTCATGGTGATCAAGACATCCCTCATCTCATTTTGTGAAATTGTTTAATTCCTTTTTTTTTTTCCCATTACATATTATTAAAAGGAAGCAAAGGCGAGAAACCATTTCGTCGTACTGCCTTCAAACTAGATTCGTTGAGACTTCACATACACAAAAATGCATGCACGGCTTGATTCTCCAGTTACACACTTGGTTTGACTTGTACGAATCATAACTGGTGTGTGTTGGCCTCTTGGCTTGTTTGTTCTGGTCCAATTGCAATATGAGAGTAGTAATGTTTCAATTTTGCTATTCATGCTTGGCTGCCATTATTATTTTTTTTTTTTTTCTGTCGTGTGTATTGTTGCCTGTTCAAGTTCGGTTCGCCAAAAGAAACGCTCTGTAACTTTTTTTTTTTTTTTTTTTTTTTTTTCCCGTGCACTAACACTCTCACGGTTCAATACCCCGCGGTGACGCCCCAATTAGGCAAGAAAAATGCTACTTGGTCGCCTCCGTCCCCTATGGGGAAAATAGTTTAGAGCATTAAAGCAGGTCCGATCGAGGATGTCCTCTTCACCAGAATAGAGAGGCATGCCACCCCTACCGACGTTTTCACCTCCCTTGCAATGTGTGACGAGCACATCTGCACACTATTGAGGGAGTTCACTCCCAATTGGGGCTCTGTATTTTTGTTTGACTTTTCCGATGAGTGCTCTCTCCCCTTTGCAGGGGAAGCGGCACATTAGGTGACTCATCTACATGGACCCCCTGGAAGGATATAAAAAATGAACTCATTTTCTGTTTCACCACAAGGGACTTCATACTCCCCCCGCTGAAGCAGAGAGGAGCAACAATGTGTGCGTTTGGCTAAACGCCACCCGGGGAGTAAGCCCAATGCACGGGCATACGATCAAAAAGGGTGAAATCAATATTCACGCTTACTAGCACGTAAGTGTGCACATAACTACGTTGTCTCTATGGTTGTTAAAATAAAACATCATGAAAGGAGGAAATTATTTTAAAGTGCGATAAAAAGAAAAAATTACAAGTATCCTTTCAAAGGAACGCTAATTAAGCATACACTTATGTTTACAAAAAAAAGAAAAAAAGTCGGAAAATGGAAAGCCGCGAAGAAGGGGCGAGTTTACAATTTGGAGCTGAGTTTCTGCGTCCCCACCTCACACGTAGCAGAAGTAGCAGTTGCTGCCATTGTACAATTTGGTTAGACAATACCCAGGAGAGTAGTGGTTCTTGCAGCTGTTCCAGTTTTCCTCACAAAAGAGTTTGCATTCTTCCATTTTGTCTGGGTTCTTGGAATGCGCCCTAGCACAGCTGTGGTCATTTTGCGTCTCGCTTATATTTTCATACTTTACCAATCCTCGCATAATTTTGGCCTTATCAATGTGTTTCAGAACGTGTAGTATTTGGATTTTTTTCTCTGCGGATGCAGTCGGCTTGGCACTTTTGGGAGGTACATTGGAATTCTTGCCAGAAGCTTCTCCCGAAGAGGCACCTCCTGTGTGGTCGTCTCCATCTTGGCCTGCAATTTGCCACCTTTTCGCGACCTTCTTCCACTTGTAGGCACTACCACTGTAGTCCTTGTTTCGGTACTTTGGGATGATCTTTTTCTGGTTAGCCGCCTCATCATCGTAGTTGTTAAAGTAGAGACTGTGAAAAAAGTCCGAGTTGTGTTTGGGGAAGTAGGTATGGTTCAGGTCCACGTCCTTATTCGGGATATCAATAGCACCCAAGTTCACCTTAAAAACGACAGCCGTGTGAATAAAATTATATTTGCATCCCTTTGGTCCAAGCATATCCACTTTGAACGTTCCTTCATTGCCCCAGTAGTAGCCCCAACTGTTTCTGATTAACCAGTAGGACCTCTTCTCACCATCCACATTGATGTAATTTCCATACCCAACAATATTAGCTCCATGGTCAGGTACTTTATCACCACACATGTTGTGTACCCCTTTACCGTTAAAATCGTATCCAATTACGTCCTTTGTTTTTATGTAAATAATCACGGATCCTTTATTTTGCACCTCCCGTTTTACCAGGTCTATGAATATATGCATGTTATCCTTAAAGTGTCGGCTTTGGTAGGAAATTAATCCTTTATACACCATGAAGTGTCCATACATTTTGTGAGAAAGTAGCTTGCTATTTCCCCATAGGTTGATCCAATTATCCTTAATTTTAGGACATTCATTCCCGGCTTTTGTGTGCAAATAAGGGTGATCCGATTCGAGTGGTAAAAATCCTATGTCCCGCACAATTTGGAGGAACTCTATCGGGTTGGATCCCACTGCACAGATATCTTTTGGGTTCCTTCTCGAACAGTTTGCAACGTACAATGCTGAGCTACGGAAGTGGCCATAACCCCTCATGCATCTAATCGTTTCTAGGTGTAACTTCGATGCGAACACCCAGCAGAGACCACAGTTTCCTTGTTCCTCCACTTCGATGTTTGAAATGCAACTCGTCTTATCCTTCCACCTATCGCAGTATTCATAATTGCAGTACTTGCTACTTTTAAAATAAGGCGATCTTAACTTTAACTCCTTTCCCGCTTTGACCAAATCGATGGTGCCGTCTTCATCCTTTCTATACATATCCTGATTGAGCAGTTCACTTTCCTTTACATGTCCTTCTTCCTCGTTGTCGTCGTCCTCCTTGTCCACTTTGGTAGGGTTTCCCTCATGCGAAGAGCTTTCCTCCCCCTCCGGAAGCACTAATCCTCTTTTCTTTTCAACCCATTCATCTACATTTTTCAAACATATAGCCGTGCTGCGTAGCTTATCCTGCAACGTGATAATATTCTCCTTAGGGTGCATACTGAGTAGTCTAATCACGTTGTTAAATATGTCGATCTCATCTCCTAATTCGCAATTTTCTAAAGTGCCTTTGACGTCCATTTCTTTTAGCAGTTTGCAATAGTTTAGGAGTTCTACTTTTAACACATCGTCCAGGTCATCCATACCGATCAGCACTTTTTTTTTTTTAATCTTGTCAACTTTGTAGATGTTTTTTAGAATAATATCTATGGACTCTGTCAGTTCGTACTCCTTCGGATTTACATCGTCCTGCCCTTTGACCTTTGCGTTGTTGTGCTGGTCTTGCAAGTCCTTCGATACGTAGTTGAAGCACTCGTCAGAGGTCTGGTCGCTGTTCTGAACCAGCAACGAGCACTGGTAGCACTTGTCGATGTTTATGTTTCCGTTTAGGAAGCAGTCCGTCGCGATGGAGTTGCACTTGTCTACCAGGGGGGGGAAGTGCATATACAAAATGTGAATACGCGGTGTGCATACACGGTGTGAGAGGGCAGAACGACAGTGCGTACTTCATGAGGGCACCTCCCTTCGTAGGGGGAACTTACCCGGAATGTCCGCACCAAGGGCGTAGTTTTTACTCTCGATAACCCCCGCCTTCACATCCGCCGTGTACACCTGTATCGAGGTGAACGGCCTCTCCAGCTGCGGGATCTTGAACCTTCGCACGTCCGCCTTGGTGGTGACATCTGCAAAGGGGGTCACGTATAAATAAAGATCGACTGTATGAAGAACGCAAGAGGTACACAGGTGGAACACGATACGAAAACGAGCAATGTTAAAAAGGAGCATTCGGAGCGCGTTCAATTTGTGCCCCATTGGGGGGAAGTGCTTGGAAAATACATCCCCCGATGCGATTCAAACACACCACCACTGATGCGATTCAAACACACCACCAATGATGCGATTCGAACACACCACCAGTGATGCACCTTGGCACCACTTCCCCGCATATGTTACCCGAGTGATCCTCCTCCGTAGATGGAAACACATTCCATTTAAGCGTCAAGATATTTTCCTTCAAGTAGACAATGAGCTTGAAGTTCTTCCCCTCCTCGCACTTATTCACGATATCATCGGCGTATTCAAAGTCTATCCTGGTGTTATCATCGAAGAGGGACTCTATCTGAATAATAGAGTTCTTTGTTAAGGCATAGATTAGTATGTGCGGTACTAGATACACTCGAAAATAGGACCCGCATGGACCTGTAACTTTTACCCCCTTGTAGTTTTTTAATAAGGCTGATTCTACTTGCATTGGGCCATCAAGGGGGCCATTCGAATTGGTTGTATTTCCTCCGAAAATTTCTAAAGCTGTTTGGTGACCTTGGCCTGTTACTTCAGTAGCGAATGGTTTCGTCTGTTCAGATTTCTGTGGTGGAATGACTTTGTTCTCTGCTTCTTTTCCACTGGAGGTGCTGCTTCCTCCAGTAGCGTTAGTGCTCGATGGGGGAGATCCATCTGTTGGCGCTCCCTTTTTTTCTGTACTGCTCGCATTCTCATTCTTCGACTCCCCGCCATCTAAATTGGGGGGCATACTAAACGATATAGTTTTGGTTGGAAAAGGTGTCTCATTCTTTTTGGATCCATCACTTGGGGGACTATTTTTCGAAGGAGGGGAGCCGTTACTCTTCCCTCCACTTGTTCCTTTGTTACCCCCCTGGGTTACATTGTCTACTTTATTCGTTTCGCATATGGTGACATTTGTACTAGTCAAAAAGGCTGCATGAATAAGGGCGAAAAGAAAAATAAGGTGAAGGTAGGGTAGGGAAAAAAGGGGGTTTCATGTTGGCTAGCCAAAAGGGGCTGCTTCGCCACACATAGGCTTCATTCACGAATACACCTCTCTGTGTACGGTTACGTGACACATGGTATGCACTTCCCACACATGGAACTTTTATATTGGAGAAATTTTCTCGGCACACATCTTTGGATAATGTCGAACTACATGTACCAACATGCAGTAACATCCAACCAGCATGTGTATGCTATAGTTTTGGGGACTATTTTTCCCCCTCCCCTCCTCAAGTACCTATAAGGAGAATAAGCGCCACGGGTCGCTTTATCATTTTGCTCTACTGCCAAGTTGCTTAGGTGTGGTATAGTATTTGTTTTAAACCTCTTTTGTGTGGCCTTTTTTATGAGGCCCTTTTTTTTAGTTCAGCCTTCTCTGTTCCTCCAGGCTTCCTGCGAATTCGTTTACTACTGCTATTTTATTACTTTATTATTTTTTATTTATTTATTTTATTTTTATTTTTTCTTTCCGTAGAGTATTCCATTTCCCTACTGCTTTTTCTTTACTTCCCTGTGCCAATCCAAAGAGGCAAACCTTATTCTGCGCAGTTTTGCTATTGCCTGTGCTAGCGCTTGTGATGGTGATTGTGCTAATGATTATGCTAGTGACTTTTTTTTTCCGTTATTTTCTCCTTTTATCTATTCTAATAAAGTCACCATTCTGAAGAAAAACGTTTCTTTCAACGATCGACACGAAGAGAGAAAAAAAAAATTTTTTTTTTTTTTAGATGGTGCTTTAACATTACCTAGGAGAGTGGCTTTCATTAGTGTGTATGCGAATCTCTTCCTATCAGTTCATTGAACGCTCAAACATAACTTTGTTCATGCATACTAACGTTCTTCATGCCGAAGGTGATTTTTACATATACGTATGCCCATTAATTCACCCTTTTAGGTGTACTAGTGTTGACGCACCTAAGCATGGTATACACTGCTAGCCACGCGCGCATCGATTCGTTGGCGTAAATCTAGAGCATTGTTCGAACGTGCACGAGAGGGAGGCAGGAAAAAATGGGAAGCCCAAGAGAAAACAACCATCCTTAAGGGTAGTATGGGAATACACCCCAGGGGAGGGGTACGTGTTTTCACGCGCCTGTTTTTTCTCCCCCCGCCCGCATGCGGGTCGATCTATTGCACAATTGTGTATTTTAGAGGGAGGGACAATTTGAGCTAACTGGGAAAAAGAAAAAAAAAAAAAAAAAAAAAAAAAAGGAATGAACGGAAAAGAAATTACACAATGAATGCCACTTGGCCGCTTCCTTTCCCCGTTAACGCTCTACTTCTCGTGGCCGCAAAATTGTATAGGAAAAAAAAAACGCATGTGCAATGTGTAATTGATACACGCAAAGGGGGGGGTTCTCTTAGAACTGCCTTAAAGATGATGATTATACGCCCAGATGAGCGTTGCAGAGGACCGCCTTAAACGTTCACTCTCCGGATGAAAGGCTCACTCCATTATCACCATTTCGATCAAGTTGGGAAAAAAAAAAAAAAAAAAAAAGCTATGCCTGACTCGTTTTATCCATTCCGACATTTACACATAACAGAAGAAACAATCATTTTCTTTTGCATGCTCGTATAAACAGAATCCCGGCACTGCATCATTTTCACATTTGCTCCAGTTGGCTTCGCATATCTTCACGCACTCTTCGTACTTGTCTGGATTGATGGAGTAGGATCTCGAGCAGTCGTGTCCTGTGCTGATAACCTCAGGATTTTTGTAAGTGATCAAATTCATTTTGACCTTATTCTTTTTAATGTACTTTAGGACATGTGACAGTTGGGTGCCTAACACGGCTGCTTCGGGTGACGTGCTAGGCTGGCCCTCTGGTCCAGCTGGGCCCTGTTGTTCCGGTTGTTCTGGTAGTTCCACTTGTTCTGGCTGATCACCTTCTGTCGTATCCACGTCTGTTACTCCGGCTACTTCCTCTTGTTCCGGTAATGGTGGGACATGTGTAGATTCTGGCTCATCTACCTTTCCTTCTGTGGCCCCTGTATTGTCTAAAGGAGCAGGTTCCTTGACAGCATCCGCCACTTCCTTCTCCGCAGTTTCCTGTCCCTGCACCACTCCCGCTCCGTTATTTGCCGAGCCATTCATCTGACCGTCGACGTTTTTATGGTGGATGTTGCCCTCCAAGTCGGGGGAGTTCTTCACGTAGTAGTCGTATATCTGGGCGCCTTCCTTTGTTGGTTTCTCCACCTTGGGAAGGTAATTGTAGCAAACATCCGAAGAATTTGCGTTTTCCATTTTCAGGGTGCATCTGTAACACTTCTCTATATACACGCTTCCACTGAGGAAGCAGTTGGCAGCTATTGCATCGCATTTTTCTAGAAAAAAAAAAAAAAAAAAAAAAAATTGCATTGTTAGAAAGGGGATGACTTGTGAACCACACAGGAACGTTATATTTGATGAGTGTGTGTGTGTGTGTTGGAGGGGGTTTATTTTTCTTTCCTTATTTCATCTTCGTGTGACTCACCAGGCATGTCGTTACTTAGGGCATAGTTTTTGCTTTCAAACACGTTGGAGCCATTTTGCTGGACTACGTTGTGTACTTGCACGGAGGTGAATTCTCCACTCAGGTTTTTCATTACGTACTTCCTCATTTCCGCTTTATCATCTGAAAGGAGTAAAAAAAAAAAAGACAGAATTAAGTGGACAATGGGAAGGGTACAGAAATGAAACTTTGGAAGTGGGCTAAAACGAGAGGGTGGGAACTTTATGCACCAAATTAAAATGATGTTTCGGTGCCAATTTGTTTTCATTCGACAGGGGGCCTCCTTCCACCTCGTCCACTCCTACTAGGCCCCTTTGTCCTTTTTCACTTACTTTGGGTTGGCTTCTGATCTGCCGAGTCGTACACCTTCCACTTAATAGTCAAGTGGTCATCTCCAATGAACGCAACAAATTTGAATGTCTTTCCGTCTTTGCATTTATTTTTTTCGTCTCCTTCTTTACCCATTTGTTCTGTGACTTCTAGGTCGATCAAGTCAGTTCCCAAGTAAATGTTACTACTGTCCGTGTCCACATCGATGAACAGATACGGGGCGAAGAAAACGAGGAAACTTGCTCCACATGTCCCTGTCACCTTCACCCCTTTGTAGCCCTTCAGGAGCGACGACTTTACCTGGATCTCCTGTTTGGCACCTTCGGAGGGGGCCTCTACCATTCCTGCTTCGACTTTTTCTACTTCTTCATTTTGATTCGGATTTTGGCTAGAAGTGTCGACAGGGCCTCCTTGTACGCCTTGGGAATTTTCTGCTGGAAGTGCTCCATTTTGTGGGACTACCGGTTGGCCCTTTACCGAGTTATCACCTGTATCCATACCTAAGTCCGCATTTACTTGTTCTTCTGCACCTTGTCCTTCATTTCCATCGGTACTCGTGCATCGCATTGCACAATCCCAGCACACGGCACCTGCGTAAAATTCATTTACACGAATTAGCACAAACCTGGAAAAGAAGTACGCTCAGCTGAGGACACTCTTTTAACCCTCCGAGCAGTTATTCGTCGAAGTGACGAGAACACTCATGTGCACTTCTCACACCCTTCAGAGTGGAGGAGTGCATGCAGGCTTAAATTGTCCACTTGGCGATTTTCTTTTCGCCACTTTTTTTTGGCATTTTTCCCTCTCACATAAAATTAGGATTAAGGAAAGGTGAGCCTTCATTTTGTCCTAGTGGTATCCAGGGGTGGGACAGGGAAGAGAAAAGTGAATTGCAAATCTGGCTTGACTATTTCTGTTGCACACTTGTTTCTCTTTATTTCTTTGGTTAAAGGAAATGAGGGAAGAAAGATGGCAGAGCGAATGCTGCGGTTGTGATGAATGCGATTATGACTCGTCATCCGGGTGGTTGTCACTTGCGTTATTATCATTTGTGTTACCCCCCCTTTCGTGCAATATTTTTTTTTTTTTTTTTTCCTCTTTTTCCGTCCTGCGTGGCAACCCCACGAAAGGTGCATTAAGAAAATATACCAACTTGTTAACGGTGCTGAGGGAAACGGTTCAATTCATACTGCTCATCATGCATTGCACATTGCGCGTTTACCTTTCCCGATTTTCTTCTCCTTCCAGGTTGGTAGGCACACGCGCAAGGAACAGTCAACCACCTCTTTACGAATCGAACAAGCAGTGCAAATAGTGAACTCTTCCTCGTATATCACCGCATGTGCGTATATTCACCTTCAGGCTTGTTCACTTGGTACAAGCTTTAAGTAAGAAAAGGATTTCACCAGAAACACATATCACGAAAAAAGGTCACCTCCAAAATGATGCCCCCTCTTCAGTATGAGGAGGAAATGCGTGAAAAGTGTTCACATGCATATACGGAGAATACCTTTTAAAGCGGCATGGCCACAGCGCCTAAGCGCCATTCACATGAACACATTCATATGTTTAATACACTTGCGCATTATGGCGCACAACCCTTGGCGTTCAACTCAGAATGATTCTACGTTCGAAGCAGTGTAAAACACAACGCTAAAGTTTTTACGCAAAAAAAAGTGAAATAAAAAAAAAAAAAAAAAAAAAAAAAATTTTAACTTTTATGAAAAATGCCTCACGTGGCATTGAAGAAAAAGTTCATGAAAATGTGCCCTTCTGATAACACAAAGGAAGTCACCCCCTTATGGATACACAACGGGTGGTGTGAAAACCAGGCGCATTAACATTTGCACACTCTCATGCATTCACCGACGCATCAGCACATGTATGTGCATCGAGCAAATGGGTACTGCTTCACACGAAACAGAAATTGCAGTCGTTCGCATTTCGCAGCTTGGTTAAACAATACCCTGGTGAAACCGTCAATTTGCACCTGAAATAATTTTCATTGCAAAATTTTATGCATTCGTCCAGCTTCTCTACAGATGATGCTTCGGTTCTTGAACAGGAGGGGTCTCCCAAGTCGTACAGACCTTCATACGTGACTACTCTCGTCACCATTTTGGTCTGCTTAATGTGTTTCAGAACGTGAATAATTTGGACGATTTTCTCGATTTCCATTCCTGCATTGGGGTTTTCCCCCCCTGGTACTGTCTGTACTTCCGGTCCCCCTGCTTGATGTTCCACTCCATTTTGATGCTCTTCTTCTGGTGGTGGTGGTGGCGGATGTTGTTGTAGTTGTTGCTGTTGTTGTTGTGTTACTTGTACTTGTGTATCCGAAACTGCGCTTCCTACCGGAGACACTTGTGATATATTTTGCTCTCCTTCAGCTGCCGATTCTAAATATTCTACTCCCACCTCTACTACCGGCTTAGGGGTGTCCTGCCCGTGAACAGCTTGACACGGCGCGCTACCACATTCCCCACCCAATGCATTATAATACAGATTCTTGTAAAAATCGGGGGAGCTCTTCAAGTGGTAGCTGTACAATTGTGTGTCCTTCGCCGGAGACTGGAAGTGGGGCACGTCTAGGTTGAATACAGCCGCCGTATGAATAAAGTTATGTTGACAATGCTCTGGTCCATGCATGTCTACTTTAAAGTGGCCACCATCTCCCCAATATTTTCCCCAACTGTTTTGCAACAACCAATAGGATTTTTTCACTCCTTCCCCATTTATGTAATTACCATACCCAATAATGTTAACAGCAAGATCTGGCGTTTCTTCACTTCCACACAAACTTTGCACCTTTTTACCATTGAGGTCATAACTTAATGCTCCCGTAGCCTTCACATAAGCGATGACCGATCCTTTGTTCATTATTTCAGACTTTACCAACTTAATAAACGCATCCATGTTTCCGTTAAAATTTGCACTTTGGTATGCGGTGTACCCTTTGGTGCTCACTGCATTGGGTTGATATTGCGGGGCTAGTAGTGTCACATTTTCCCATAAGTTTTGCCAATGAGTCTTAGGTTGAGGGCAAACATTATTTACCGCTTTATACGAATAGGGAAGGTTCGACTCCGTTGGTAAAAATTTCGTTTCCTCCAAAGTGTGCAAAAATTCCAACGGGTTGGATGGCGCATGACATTTATCCGTGGGCGTTTCATTATTGGAACAGTTCGCCACATACAACGCAGAACTAGGCACATGTTCGTATCCCTTCATGCATTTGATCGTTTCTAAATGGATTTTCGATGCAAAGAGCCATGATGTGGCACAGTCCCCTTGGTCTTGGGTTTCAATTTTTGCAAGGCAACTGCTGGTATCCTTGGTCCTATCACAGTAGTCATAATTACAAAACATATGATTGGTGAACGGAGTGGATGGAGCGTGTGCGTTCTTATGCACGACGGACAAATCGATAATTCCGTCATCCCCTTCCTGGTACGTTGAGGGACAACATTTTTGTTCATCTTGCACGTGGTTATTGTCGCCCAAGTAGATATGGCTACCACCATTTGGCAAAAGAGGTAAAACTAGTCCTTTCTTATTCACCAGCCAGTCGTTTACATTTTTTAGGCAGAGGGCTGGGTTCTGTAACTTCCATTCCAGCGTTGAGTATTTTTCCTCTCCGTGTTTTTGTAGAAAATTGACTAGGTTGTTGAAGACTTCTATTTCGTTACCCATTTGGTGCACTTCCAGAGTACCACTGGTGTCCACTTCTTTTAATACATGGCAATAGTTACTTATCTGTTCCATTACATTTGCATGTAATTCTTCCGATGTGATTAGTTCCTTGTTTCCATTTATGTGTGTTTTGTAAATTCCACTCAGTACCGCATCGATGGCCTGTGCAAGTTTGTATTCGTTCGACTCCTCATCGTCCTGCCCCTTCGCCTTAACCTCCTGAAATTCGTTCTTAAAATCTGCCGACACGTAATCGAAACATTTATCGTTTGTGTCTTCCTTATTTATTAGCAAATTGCACGTGTAGCAATTTTCTATATCCGTGTTGCCACTCAGGAAGCAGGCACTGAGAACTTGCTGGCACGTTTCTAAGAAAAAGAAAAGGTAGGGAAAATGAAGGATCAAATAGTTAATCAGTTTTTTCTCTCAGTCTGCACTCTCCGTAACGATATCATTTATGAGCAATTTTTAAAGTGAAAAAAGATGCATCCCAATGTGATGACACTTCACCGTTGTACGATCAGTACGTCCAGGTCGGAACGCACTTGTTGAACCTCTTTCACGCAACTCACTTGGAATGTCGTTCTTTATTGAATAATCTTTGCTCGTATAAATAACGCTGTCTCCTTGGAGCATGAGTGAATGGACTTGGATCGAGGTTATAGGTCTCTCCAGGTTCGGCAATTTGTATTTCCTCACGTCAGCTACTTTATTATCTGCGGGAGAGGAGGGTATTGTGGAGGTTTTGAGCATGCATGTATGTGCTGTGTGTCCATATTGCTGCTGAATAAATGGACCATTCAACACGTTCGCGATGTTGAACAGAAGGGTGAGTCTTAAACCGTTTAGCCGCCAACGATGTCGTCTCTACTCTTGCCGCTATTGTGCTTGCTATTATTATTTTTTTTTTTTTTTTTTGGTAATCCTCATATGGATTACCCCATTTCCTAATCCCTGCTGAACTTACTTTCGTTGGTACCCTGCGGATAGACGATCCACTTGAGGGTCAGTATGTTGTCCTCCAGGTACGCTATAAACTTAAACGTCTTTTGAAAGTCCCCTTCACACTTGTTAACCATCGTTTTTCCTCCGTCAGTAAATGCTACTATAATGTTGTCCGAGTTGGGGAACTTGGTGGACAGTTCTATGGTGTCTGCTGCGACCTTCACAGAAATGTAGATGTAAGGAATGAGGTACAGTCCTACCTCTGTGTCGCAAGGACCCGTCACCTTCACCCCCGTGAAGTTCTTCAACAGTGCAGACTTCACCTCGGCTTTCTTGGGGATGGCTTGAAGTTGAGTCGCTCCAGCCTGTCCACTCGGACTTCCTGGGGGAGCGGGAGAAACACCTCCCTGGGCAGTGGATGCGGAGGAGTCCTCGCTATCAGTTCCATTCCCATCTTGATTTGCTGCTTGCCCCTCTTGTGGAGAATTTGGTTCTGCAGAACTCTGCGCCTCGGATACAGCCGATGGCAAATTCGTGGATTCACCAACACCTTGTTCACTTTCAGATGATACGGAGTGCGACCCTGCCTGAGGCGATCCCGGATTTTCTGCTCCCGTCCCAGAGCCACTGGGACCAGGTTGCGAAACATTGGATCCTCCATCTGACGATGTCTCCGTAGTTGTGCATATCGCTACATGGTTGCCGTAAGCGGCGCCTGCGCAAAGGGGTCAAACGGAATTCACATACAATGGGGGAGCTACCTCTGGGGGAAAGAAGTGAAACACTTTTAATTCCTAAAATGGGGTGACCCCCATGAGGTGCATGTCTCCCTTGGATATCGTTTCTTTTTCTTCTTTTTTTATTTTTTTCTATTTTTCTTACATAAAGCGAGCAATAAGAGGAAACTATACTTCATCTTGTTCTGGTTAGGTCAAATCTGCGTTAAGACTTTTTTTTCGCAAAGTACTTTGCCTTTACGTAAGAATGGGTACCCTATTTTGGTTAAATCGTTTACACATTTGTTTAGAATAAGAACAAATTAGTATTTTGTTCTGTTCTTATTTTGTTTTATTTTTATTTTATTTTTTTTATTTTATTATTTTATTTTATTTTTTCCTCTAAGGCAGTTAATCTCTTTCTCCCACTTGATACATAACTATATGAAGTCTGCACCGAAGTTTCGTTCTCATCTGTGCAGTAGTCTCATATGCTGGCAGTCCCGAGCCACCTTATGCAACGCTCCATTCAGATTTGCACTCTCGAATTATGCTCAAGTGTGTAACGCGTATGTTTGATCCCTTCGACCGTGTGACGATAAGAGGGGCATGTGCGTATGTGGGGGTGAAAAGTAGCTGAAGTAACCGGTTCGCATGTGTGCATACACATGCATGCAGTGTGTATACGTTAGGGGCACACACGCTTGTGTTACTTTGGGCCTTACGTATTCCCCGCCCCTCTGTGAACACACGTCCTAATTTGATCTAATCTTAAAGCACCTCGCAACCCCGCCTACGTTAGCGGACGAAGTTTTAAGGGAATATTTTTTTTCCTTTTTTTCACTTAAATTGCGTCAATTTAACGGAATGGAAAAATCGAACAGTTATGAGGAAAAGCCACAGTGCATGCATACCGACATGCGGTTATCCCTTTAAGTGAAAGGGGAGAGAGGTTCACGCGGGCAGAAGCACTTTCCTCAGGGTGTGTTGTTAAAATGCTTTTGAAAAAAAAAAAAATCATTTGTGTGAAAAAATGCAAAGGGTTATCAAATCCCATCTGTAAATCATTCACAAAAAAAAAAAAAAAAAGCATAGACACAAATTGGTACGTATTCGCAGGGGCTTCCACTTGAGGGAGGGAAACACTCCTCCGACTTACACATTCCAGGTTAGGGAACTCCATGTATGGGACCCCCGTACGATCATCAAATTTTACCCTACCCTTTTCTGGACGACTTTAAACGGTGAAACGTTTCGATGGACTTAAATGGGTTCAATTCTGTTCTTTGCTTTGGTTCCCCGGATTGACTCCCTCTTGAATGCTAATTCACCTTCCGGCGCTTTTCCTTAACGAATGATCCGATCCTCCAGTTGAGATTTTCCTACCACCTTCTTGGTGTGCTTTTCCCCATTAGATCAAACAATTAATCGTAAGGACAACTCCCCCCAGAAAAGGGGATTTCCCCCTTCAGCGTTAGTTAAATGATGCCGGCTGCCTCACACACTGGTACATTAGTAGGTTTACCATAAACGGGGCAGCGTTACATGGAAGTTTCCCTGCCTTATGCATACTCACCTCCAAGTTGACTACCCCTTCGCAGTTGCTTTGTAGAGCGTCATATTATCTTTTTCGATGTTCCCTCCTTTCTATATTTGTAAGTGTATTTTCCATTCCCCCTCCTCCCAGGCTATGAACGAAGCCATTTTCTCCCTAAATGCGTCATTCATCATTTGGCACTTCATCAGGATGGTACTTCTCACCTTTTCCCCCCTAAGTGCGTCGCTTTTCCTCGGACCAGTTGAAAGAATTAGGACGATGCAACGAAGCTGTGCTTTATCTGAGACAGCTCCTTTTAAACTCGATTGGGCATGCAAGTGGTTGTGAGGTTCCACTGGAGAGACAAGTTATGGTCCTCCTGCACGACATGGAGGAATTTACAGTCGGTTCGAACATATGTGAGGGTTCCTTATGTATGGTTCTTCCTGGCTGAAGCTAGCTGTAAACAAATGTGTGTCCCTCCAGTGTACCACTCCCTTCACGCTTCTAACATTTTTATGAGCACACCTTGCGTTGTGAAAATTTAGGAAAGGCCACAACTGTCTCTTCATTCCACCTCCTCCTTATCCTTAGGACTGCAGAGGTCTTTACCATTCGACCCTTCGGGGTCGTCCCCATTGGATCGTTCCCCACCAGAGTGAAGCCCCCCGTTAAAGCCGCAAATGTGCTTACTTCTCATTTTTAATTTCTCCCAATCAACCATTCCGTCTTCCTCCCTGTTGTATTTGTCGGTGCTAGCACCTATGGAATTACTCTTTACACATTTGATCCATCTGGAGTCTGCAACCAAGTTGGCGTCATGCTCACTTGCGTTGCTGCTGGACGAGTCGGGCAAGACCAACCCCCTCCTCTTCAGTATCCATTCACCCACATTCTTCATGCACACCGCTGGGTTCCGCAGTTTCCTTCGCAGAGTGGAAACTGTTTCGTCTTGATGCTTTCGCAACAGTTCGATTAGGTTGTTGAAGACTTCTATTTCGTTACCCATTTGGTGCACTTCCAGAGTACCACTGGTGTCTACCTGCTTCATTAATTGACAGTATTTCATTAGATCCTCTTTCATGGAGTTGTTTAACTCTTCCTGCGTGATCAGAACCTTCCTTCCGTCCTTATCGATCCTGTAAACCCAGTTCAGGATATGGTCGATGGAGTTCCTGAGCTGGTGTTCCTCGGACAGATCATCCTTCCCGATGGGGGGAAGAGCTTCATCCCCTTCTGAGTGAATTCCCCCAGGAAAGAAGTCATGGTCATCGTCACTCGGGCCATCATTGTTTTCTGCTAAGGCTCGGTTGTACCATTTCGCCTCAGTTGCGTTGCGTTTTGCTGCAAAACGGAGGGGGGGGAAAGCATACACACATGTATACATACATATCGATTAATGGATAAACATAACGGTGCACTCATTCAATTGTGTTTTTTCTGTGGAACCTTCTTACTTGCTGTGAGGGGTTCCACGGGAAAGTATACCTCCCAAGTAAGGGGTAAGGCATTATCCTTATTATAGGTCAGCATCCTAAAGGCCCCTGCTTTGGAGTCTTCCGTTGTAACGGAGATGTAAGAAGGAGGGATGAAAGGGAATGCTATTTCTGCCTCACACATTCTGTTAATCTTCCCCCCGATTGGTTCCTTCAATAATTGTGTTTTTACTTTGGTGTGGTTCGCTTGACCTAACCCTTCGTCCTGTTCTCTACGTTTAGAAAAAGCCCCATGGGTAGTGGTAGTACGATTATTCCCCGTTTGATATTTCCCTAGACGACTATCTGCTCTCTCATCTTTAGTCATTATCCTTTTCTGCTCTGAATCTTCCTGTGTGAGTAGATATCCGTCTGATGCTGTCCCCCATATTACGCCTCCAGGGGTTGACTCCGCATATACGAAACCTTGCGCGTTACGCCTTAACAAAGCACCTGTGTTAAACGTTTTAGTAAAAAGGAGGACGAACATGTTGCAGCGGAGAGACATCCTTTGGATTAAAACATAAGCTGCCATTTTTTGGAGGTACCTATGAGGGGAACCCCACTAGACCGTTGTAACGTTGTCATTCCATAGGTGCTCATTTTGGACGCTCCTTTACTCCTCCAAGTGGTAATATTTTCTTACTTGGAATGAAGAGGAGCGCCACAAGCAACTTCATCCTGTCCTGCGGAGTAGGCTGTTCCCGATCTTCTTCTGTACAGAGATCTTCCTCTTTTTTTACTTTTCCTTTTTAATTTTTTTTCCTATTCCTTTGCTACCATTTCATGGTGACAATGGTGCACACTTCATTACATTTTACAAAAAAAGAAAAACTTTAGACCCCTTCCCCCTTGATAGACGTTACAAAGGGTGCCCACCCCTGCTTCACAAAGTTTGTAATTTTAAAAAGTAAATTTGTTGTGATTCTACTTGGAGAATGCTTCGCCTTAACATAGGCGTGATCATAAAAAAAAAGAAAATGGGGACACCAAAATGTGTGCATGCAGATTTGACGCTCTCCTATCAAAATGGGGCGGAAAATTCTGCCATTTGAATTTGTTAATTTTGCCTTTTTGTAACTTCCAAGGATGTTACATTTGCCAGTCAGAAGGAAAGAGCCAAAACAATGCTCGTTTCGTTTGTTCGTGTAAGGTACAGGCCTCTTTCCCCCCTTTAAGCGAGTCCTAAAAGAAGCAAAAAAAAAAAAAAAATTTTCTTTTCACTTTGGTTGAAAATGCCTTTTCTCTACGCAGGCACCTGTACAGGTCTCAACGCCAACTGGACGGACGCACCGACCGGAACATTTTTCCTTTTCCTTAATTTTATTTTCACCATTTTGAATTAAAAAAAAAAAAAAAAATTTTTAAACTGAGGGGTGTTCCTTCATCCCCACACACATTTGTGTGTCTACTTGAAAGGACGCACCTAGATTTGGAAAAAAAAAAAAAAAAAAAACAGCCATGCATTCAGTTCTGTTGAGTGGTTACAACACACGGATGATTTCGGAAGTAATGCGGCGCGCAATTCTCACGGAACAGGAATGTGACTTATATCCCATGACTCGCCACGGCAAGCAACGTAACTGCCACGTGTTCTTCAAAAGGTATGAACTGTGTAACATCCGGATAAATATATATGTGTAAAAAAAAAGAAAAAAATTTCTTTTAGCACAAAGTTAAATTACACCACTTTCTATGAACTGACAAAACGAAGGGGAACACCTTTAGGGGAAACTTCGCGTAAAAAATTCAACAAGGTTAATTCTCATGAGTAGAGGGGGGGAGGAGAAGGCATCGTTCACATGGCCTCCACAAAATTGTAGAATCTTACACGTAGCAGAAAAAGCAGTCATCCTTTCCCCTCTTGTGTGTTAAACAATACGCTGGTAGAAATTTATCTTTGTAATTATTCCATTCGTCGTGACAAAACTGTATGCACTCGTCCTGCTTCTCAGGGTCCCTTGCCACCGCTCATGAGGAAACGTGTCTTGCGCTCATGGCAGCATAACTGCTGTAAGTAACAAGGCCCGTCTTTACCTTCCTCTGCTTCACATGGTTTAATATGTGCAGTACTTGGGTTATCTTGGCAGCCCTACGCGGGGCGGGGCATTCAGGGATGGCAATTCCGCAGGTGGGGAGCAACCCCCCTATGAGCGTCATCCCCACCTGGAGTAGTTCAATGAACTCTTTCTAGGATGTTCCCATGGGGGAGGTAATCCACATTTAGGGTGCTTCACCTCTTGGTGCAGATATCCGTACATTGTGCATGTAAGATCAGTGGTACCTGGAACAGGGACACATGTGCTAGCCACATATCCCATGGTGAATATTCTTCCCCCTATTCCCATATCGCACCAATCGCTTTAAAATTACTCATAAAGAAATGGTACATCCGAGAATATTTCCTGCATTGTGGTATATCTGTGCTGACGACAGGTCCCCTCGATTGGCTAGTATAATCACCACCAGATCAACTGCGTAGACATTTTCCATTTTCACCGCTATAATGTTACGTAGTATAGTAGGGGCACCCCTGTTGGGGTCTACTCCTTCTGCCACTCTTATTCGATAGAATGACCTAAGGCTAATCACTCCCCACATTTTTTGTTGCACCACGCGAATATAGTTTACACTTGTGTAACTTTCCACGGTAGTCGTCTGAAGTTTCCATTTGGAGGAAACCCCCAACCGGTTTGTCTTTTCCCTCATGCGTGAAAGCTTCCCCCTTAAGGAAGGGGAAAAAAAAAAATGGAAAGCTAAGCAATAGTAATGGGTATGACCGTGGAGAATACATTCCGTACATGCAGCGACGTAATTGCCATTTTCTACGACGTAAATTGAAACCCCATTAATTCATACCCTCCTGGAAATTGTTCCAACTTCACAACAAACCGATACGTGCCCATTTTAAGATTTTTACAAAGGTTAAATGCGTGCCTGCCTCAGTGGTGAATGTATGCACACACATGAGCTGGTAGCTGCGATGTGGTTCAGACGGGTGCCAAGCATGGCTTTCCGCCGTCCGCTTAGGAGAAGCTCCTTTTAATAACACCCTCACCCTGTGAAGTAGTCCGACCGGTGGTTTGACGGTGCAAAAAAAATGGAAGAAGAAAAAGAAAAAGGCGGCAAAAAAAGATGCCTAAAAAGTGCATAAAAACTGTTCATTAAAAATTGCCTGACGGATGCCTCAAGCGTGAGATCTGCTCTGAGATCCTCCCAGGAAGAGCAGAAAATGGACGCCCATAAACGCAGGTACATTTTTTCGTTTTTTTTTTTTTTTTTTTTTTTTTTTGTAATTAAAAGGAGAAAGCTATTCCCACTAAGCGGAGTAGCACACACGTATGTTTCTTTGCCCGATTTAACCACGCCCATGAAATCCTTTCTACACGAAGCAGAAGAAGCAATCGTTGTTTCCTTTCTTCTTCGTTAGACAGTAACCAGGCGATATACTACCCTTGCAAGCATTCCAGTTTTCCTCACAAAATTTAACACAATCCTCTAGCTTATCTACATCTGAGGACTGGACCCTCGAACATGACTTATCGCCGATGGCACTCTCATCATCGTACGTCACAAAACTGCTACTCACTTTTCCGTTCTTCACATTTTTCAAAAAATGGAGTACTTTTGTTACGCCTTGAACGTTTATGCCCGTTGATCCGGTTAATTCCGATAGCTGAACTGGCGCAGGGCCTGTGACTGTGTCTGTGACAGGGGGCACTGGTTCATTAGAGGGTGGAGTGACCTGTACACCTTCCGTACTTGTAGCGCTATTTCCTGGTGCGTCATTCACTAAATTCGTGCTTACGGGGGCAGCCTCTCCGCCAGGTTGAGTTACTGCTTCAGATGTTACCGGCACTGTTGGTGAGTTTGGTCCTCCTGTTGCTGCTGTTCCTCCAGCGACCAATCCATCGGATGCTGTTTCCACCCCCGTGCCAGATTCAATACTTGTCGATACCTGTTCCTCTGATTCTCCTTCCCCTGACTGACCATAAAGAACGGAGTTATGGATGGGTCCCTTTTGGTGGCTTAAACCATTGGCCTTTTCAGCCTCGAGTTTATTCAAATAAAAGTTACTGAAGAAATCTGGAGAGTTCTTCAAGTAGTAGCTATTTATTTCTGGGTCACTATTCGGTGTGGGAATTACCACGGGGATGTGCAAGTTAAACACGGCCGCAGTGTGGATGAAGTTGTGTTGACATTCAGGCGGACCATGCATGTCTACTTTAAAGTTGCCTTCATCTCCCCAATATTTGCCCCAACTGTTTTGCAACAACCAATAGGATTTTTTTATTCCTTCCGCGTTTATGTAATTACCATAGCCAATTATGTTAACAGCAAGATCTGGCGTTTCTTCACTTCCACATAGAGACAGTACCTTCTTTCCGTTCAGGTCATAACTCAATGCTCCTGCGGCCTTTACATACGCGATGACCGATCCTTTGTTCATTATTTCAGACTTTACCAATTTAATAAACGCATCCATGTTTCCGTTAAAATTTGCACTTTGATAAGCGGTGTATCCTTTGGTGCTCACTGCATTGGGTTGATATTGCGGGGGTAGTAGTGTCACATTTGCCCATAAGTTTTGCCAGTGGGTCTTTGGCTCAGGACAAACATTATTTACCGCTTTATACGAATAGGGAAGGTTCGATTCCGTTGGTAAAAATTTTGTCTCTTCCAAGGTGTGCAAAAATTCCAACGGGTTGGATGGTGCATGACATTTGTCTGTGGGTGTTTCCTTATTAGAACAGTTAGCCACATACAGCGCAGAACTAGGCACATGATCGTATCCTTTCATGCATTTGATCGTTTCTAAATGTAACTTCGATGCAAAGAGCCATGACGTGGCACAGTCTCCTTGGTCTTGTGGCTCAATTTTTGCAAAGCAACTGCTGGTATCCTTGGTCCTATCACAGTAGTCATTATTGCAAAACAACTTATCTGAGAAATGTAAGGGATACGAATCTGCACCTTCAGTTGTGGTCGAATCGGAAATGTCGTCTTCGCTTTCACCAAAGGAGTCCGCGTTATTCTGCACGCTGCTATTCTCCAAGCTGGGAAGTGTGAGCCCGGTCTTGCTACCAATCCAGTGACCAACTTTCTTCAAACATAGGGCTGGATTTTTGAGCTTGTTCTTTAGTGAAAAGACATCAAGTTCGCTGTTGTTGTGAAGAATAGTCGTTATGTGGGCGAATACTTCTTCGGGGTTGCCGAGTTCGTGATTGTCCAGCGTTCCACTAGCATCCACCTCCTTCATTAATGAGCAGTACTTCAACAGCTCATACTTAAGAGAGTAATCCATGATGGCTAGCTGATTCACCTCCTTGTAAAGATTTCCTCCCTCTTCATAAATTTTGGTGAATATGTTATGAATTGTTTTTTCCAGTTCCGCTTCGCTGGGGTCCTCTTCGTCTTCTGCCTTTGTTTGTTGTATCTTCTCAAAATTGTCTTTAATCTGGGGGGACACATACGTGAAGCATTCCTCCGCCTTTTTCTTCTCCTGCAGCAGTAGTGTGCAGTGGTAGCACTTCTGGATGTCCAATACGCCGCTCATGAAGCACTCCTTGGCAATTGCGTCACATTTCTCTGCAAAAAGGAAAAAAAAAAAAAAAGGCAAATATGGAAAAAAAACAGTTTTAACATTACAGTGATGAACACCAGAGCGTGCACTTTAGAGAGATTCCCCTAACAGGCAACTGTTCGCCAACATGGGAACCTACCGGGAATATCATTCATGATGGAAAAATTCTTGCTTTCCACATACATGGTCCCATCCTGCTCAGCAACCATCATAACTTGCATGGAGGTGATAGGTTGGCCTATGTCCTTCATTTTGTACTTCCTAATATCTACCGTATTATCCGAACCTGCAGGAGGGACTGTGTTGCATGAAGGTTAGAATAGACATGTGGATGGTTTACCATTAAGGGGGGGGTAATCCCTTCAAATGTCAATTATTTTTTTTATGTCTTTTTTTTGCCTCCTTACTTGCTTCTCCCTCTGCAGGATAGACCTTCCACTTAATGGTTAGCACGTCTTTGTCTACGTATAAGACAAGCTTAAATGTTTTATTCTCAGCACAGATGTTTTGCAGGAGGTGTTTCTCCTTCTCAAATTTGATCTTGTTGTCCACCTTCATGAACAGAGGCTCCATCTCAATTTCACTTCCCCCTGAGTTGACATTCACGTAGAGGTAGGGTACGAGGTACACTTGGAAGTAGGACCCACATGGACCTGTAACTTTTACCCCCTTGTAGTTTTTTAATAAGGATGCTTTCACGTGAATGGGATATGTGAAGCTCGCGGAGGGTGCGGCAGCCACTTGGGCATCTGCACTGGCAGTATTGGAAACACTTGGTGCTTGAGACACAGCGGGTATATTTGCACTAGTCGCTTGAGGTGGTGGTGACCCTCCTGCATTAGGTGCTTCTGGTGATTGTGCTGCCGGAGCGCTGCTTCCTCCCGCACTTGAATGACCGCCGGAAGAACTCGCAGAATTCATTCCTCCATTGTCTGTACTTTGGGGTGGACCTGCTGGATTATCTCCGGGAGTTCCCCCACTCCCCGCGTCGGCGCATCGTGCTCCTCCATTTGCAAACAAAAGACCTGCAAGGAGGCAGTTTTGGAAAAAGTGTACACACATGTGTGGTTCCCGCTCAGGAGGTATTTAGCTCCTCAATGTGCAAAACTATGGTGAAGGGAAGAAAAAGGGGGCCCCCCCTTGGGATGGAAAAAAAAATTAGCAGAGGGACCCATCATCTGCGGAACTATTAATGCATAACACTCTAGTGTAAGTTCCTCCCATTGTTACCTATTAGCAGAAGGGCACAAATACGAGCCTTCATCATGTCATATACGGGTGATGGTAAAAAAAGAAGCCAAAGGATTATCCTTGGCACAAGGAAATTTGGATCGTATGGAGCTGTCGACGAGATGGTGTAACTTTAACACAGGGCTAGTCGACGTTTATTCTCGATGAACAAGTAAGTTTGTTCTGTTCATGAAGCGTAAATGTGACAACTTAGTTTGGCATTTCGCTAGAGAAGAAGGGGAAAAAAATGCAAAATAAAGCGAAAAAGGGGAAAGGCGCAAAACAGAGTGAAGTAACACTGATACAATAATGGTCACATGAACAGAACGATGATGACAAATTCGTGGCGACGTTTACGATATGAGAGGAACTTACTTGCTTGGTGCAGTAAGCTGAGCAGAAATCTGTTTAGCTCCAGATCTCCTTTCGGGCCAACTTGCCCCCAGCAAATAAACCAACCAGGTGTGTGTGTATGTGTGTACGTGAAACGAAACGCTACAGGGGGAAACGAATGCACACCAAAGGGAAGGAAGTTAGTAAGTCACGTAGAGCTTCCTCTCTCTTTCCGTATTCTCCTGCACACCAGGGTACTTTTATCATTATCGATATTATTACAGTTACCACTTTTTTTGTCACTTTTATTATTGCTTCATTTTTTGCTTGGTATCCCTTTTCATTTGCACCAAGGGAGGCGTGCTCTTTAGGGCCAAGTTTGCAAAGGCTCAGATAAGTTCTGCTTCCCCGGAGGGAGAAAAACGGGGCAGATTAAAAAAAAAAAAAAAAAAAAAATTACAAAATATTACAGAATATTGCAAAATATTGCAAAAAGCCATTAAACGGTAATAAAAAAGCATCTGGATGTGCAACCAAGCGAAGGGCTGCTCGCTCCCGACCAATTCACACTTCCTCCGGTCTCGACAGAGCGTGTAATTGAATCGAAATGGATAAACGCACCACGCGGAAGAAAACGAATTTCGCATCCTTTAGAAGTAAAATGCAGTGACCTTATTTTCACGTGGGACGATTACAGATACGAAAACAGCGCGTTCTTAACCCTCTCAACTTAATGTGACCCCCTTCTGCGTTACAGGAGGGGCAAACATTTTTTCCTTCCCCCCGTGGGCATATTTACCAGGAGGTGGCTCATCTGTATATTTTACACATTTCCCCCTTTACAAGGTAAACCCATTCGGGATTTTTCTCCAGGGCTGCTAAAGGAAATTTTGAGAAAGCGCGACCTTGAGCAAGCGTGAGGTGCGCCCATAATACTTCCAATGCCTTATGTCACTAAGTTCCTCTTCCCCCTTGCATGGTGGGTATGTTCTGAAAGGGGCACTTATGCGGTCGTACCTGCTGGATTGTCTTCCATTCCTCGGTGTTCCTTTTCATTATTTAGCCGGTACCGGTCCTTCCTCCTGATCCTCCTGCCCTTACTTCCGATTCGACTACTACCCAACATGGTTGGTAGTTACGCTCCTGCTCTTAAGTCGTCCGATCTGCTGGTCTCCTATTGGGACACATCCTTCGCTCACCTGCAGCGGCTAATCTGTAAAGGGAAGACCCCCACACGTGGATGCCCATTTATTGAACCACTTAGCAGTATCCTCCCCATTGAGGCAGCTAGAACAAAAGTTGCGATGAAAGCTGTGATGTCCCTCCAAATAGGAGTTACATGGTTCGGATCCCTCCTTAGCAGCTTCCGTGCTGTAAGCGTATTTATTTTCTGCTTAGGAACAGAGCAGTTGTGGCTTCCACAGAAAAGAGTAAGTGCCATCTGCAGGGGGGCAAACTCACACAGCTGTATCTACATCTACATGTGTACGCTTATGTTATCACCCCTACGCTTTCGTAATTTTGTGCAAATCACCCAGGGAGATAAGTCTCCTTAGGCAACACTCTCCCCCTTCCCCCATGTGTGTGTCCACCAAATTGGACACCTTCGCACGTACCTAGTGAAGATGGCTAGCTCTGCGTGCCCCGCTACTAACATGGCGACCCCTAAACCATAGGGCACCTCCACCCGTGGGTCCAAATACCCTATGTGACTCCAATAAAAGCGACAAAATAAAATTGAACTGCTTTGTCTTGTAGTTATATTTTTGGCGGATTTAATAAAACAATAAACAGTGAAAAAAAAAAAAAGTTTGAAAAAAAGTTACACAAAAAAATCAAAAACAAAGGACAACTGTAAAAGTACGGCGCGCTCCGTAAGCTGCACATAAAATGAGGGAAAAGGAATCCCTCCGAGTTTACAATGTAAGACAAATAGTTGGCACCCTTTCCCATTGGTATGTGAAGGTTAAGGCTATGTCAATACAGCATATGCTGCTTTGCTGCCTCTCCTACGACAATGGAAAAAAAGACTTTATATATCCTTTCTTGGTGGCCTAAATTACAATATTTTACACGTAGCAGAAGAAACAGTCGTTTTTTCTTCTCCGTTGTGTTAGACAATACCCAGGAGAAGCCTCTCCTTTGCAATTATTCCATTCGTCGTGACAGAACTGTATGCACTCGTCCCGCTTCTCAGGGTCCTGCGAATAAGACCTCGAACAATCGTGTTTGTTTGCAAGGTCCAAGTCATCTTTGTACGTTGTTATGCCTAACCTCAACTTCCCACTTTTTATGTGTTTCATAATATGGATCACTTCCATTATCTGCTTAACTTTAATGAGCGAGATGTTACGGGTTGACGCAGGTGCTGCAGAGGAGGGCGTTGAGTTTACAGACCCGCTAGGCGACGCCATGGTGTGCGGTTCCTCCATTTCTCCTGAAGATTCATCTGACATGGCTACCCGGCTTGGTTCCTCTGTTTCCACACTTTCCTTCCCTGTTTCGGTGTATCCCTCTTCATATTCCGCACCTTCCTCTTCTGGTTCATTGTCCTCCTCAACTTCCTGTTCATCATCCCCTTCCTCCTCGAACTTATCATATCCCTCTTCCTCAAATTCATCATCCCCCTCTTCTTCCTGCTCGCCGTACCCCTTCTCCTCAAACTCATCACCCTCCTCTTCCTCCTGCTCGTCCTGTTCCTCTGTTTCTATTGATTCGTCCGTTCCTGCCTCAGGTGGCGACTTAGCTTCCTCCGTAGACTCGGCCCCTTCTGTAGTGGTGTTTCCCTTTCCCTCTCCAACTACAGAGGACTGCTCCTCACTGTCCAACGTATCTTCCGCAGATGTCTGTCCAGAAACAACAGAACTGATAATCTTGTCTTGTCCACTTATGCCAATTTCGCGGTCCTCCTCTGTTTGGACCCCTCTATATAAAATATGGTTGTAAAAATCGGGCGAGCTTTTCATATAGTAATTGTACAACATGGGTCCCTTTTTCTCGACGTTCTCTAAAAGGGGAAGATCCACATTGAAGACTGCAGCGGTGTGGATGAAATTGTGTTGACATTCAGGTGGACCATGCATGTCTACTTTAAAATGGCCACCATCTCCCCAATATTTTCCCCAACTGTTCTGCAACAACCAATAGGATTTTTTTATTCCTTCCCCGTTTATGTAATTACCATACCCAATTATGTTGACAGCAAGATCTGGCGTTTCTTCACTTCCACACAAACTTTGCACCTTCTTTCCGTTGAGATCGTAACTTAATGCTCCTGCGGCCTTAACATAAGCGATGACCGATCCTTTATTCATTATTTCAGACTTTACCAATTTAATAAACGCATCCATGTTTCCGTTAAAATTTGCACTTTGATATGCGGTGTACCCTTTCGTGCTTACTGCATTGGGTTGATATTGCGGGTCTAGTAACTTCACATTTGCCCATAAGTTTTGCCAATGATTTTTTGGCTCAGGACAAACATTATTTACCGCTTTATACGAATATGGGAGATTCGATTCCGTTGGCAAAAATTTTGTCTCTTCCAAAGTGTGCAAAAATTCCAACGGGTTGGATGCCGCATGACATTTATCCGTGGGCGTTTCCTTATTAGAACAGTTAGCCACATACAACGCAGAACTAGGCACATGTTCGTATCCCTTCATGCATTTAATCGTTTCTAAATGTAACTTCGATGCAAAAAGCCATGACGTGGCACAGTCTCCTTGGTCTTGTGGTTCAATTTTTGCAAGACAACTACTGGTGTCGTCCTTCCATCTGTTACAGTACTCATCGTTGCAATACATGCTGTCAATAAAACTGGTGGACTGCATGTTCGTCTTTTCGTGTGACAAAAAATTGATAACACCATCGTAACCGTTAGTTTGTACTTTCTTGCTTCCTTTTAGTTTGTCTTCCTTTTTCCCTTCCTTTTCTGTGGCAATCGCGGAAAGGGTCCCTTCCCCATGGGTATGGGACAAACTAGGAAGAACTAACCCTTTTTTTCTACCTACCCACTGGTTTGCATTTTTCAGGCATATAGCAGGATTTTTGAGCTTGTCTTGTAACGTAGACTTGGTTTCCCCTGCATGGTTCTTTAAAATGTTTGTTAGGTTGGAAAATACGTCTTCTTCACTGCCCAATTCGTAGTTTTCCAATACTCCACTGGTATCCACCTTTTTCATGGAGGCGCAATAATTTAGCAATTCCTCTTTTAAGGTTGTATCTGCTTTATCAAAGCTAAGCAACTCGTTTAGACCCATTTCTCCTTTTTTGTACATTCCTTGGAGGACTTTATTAATGGAAGTTGCCAATTGGACTTCGATAGGGTCCTTTTCCTGCTGCGTCTTCCTTTTTATTTGCTCATAGTTTTGCTTAAAATCGGGAGAGAGGTAATTAAAACAGGGGCTGTTTAATTCTGTGTTTTCATATAATAAAGTGCATTTGTAACATCCTTCTATGTCTAAATTGCCACTGAGAAAACAGTTCCTAGCTATGAGGTCACATTTGGGTGGCATGTCATCCTTTAAAAAGTATGACTTGCTTTCTAAAAGAAAGGAATCTTCGTTTCCCTTTGCCGTGTGCACCTGTATGGCGGTAATTGGTTTATCTGTATTCTTCAAGAGGAATGTTCTCACATCAACTTTGTTGTCTGAAGGGAGGACGAACAAAAAAAAAAGAAAAAATGTTAATCAGTAAAATAGAGAATTTTATAAAAAAAATTGGGGGTAAGAGGAGCGCACTCTGCGAGGTTGCTTTGCTGATATTTATTTTTTTTTTTTTTTTTTTTCTATTACTTTCGGTTGTTGAAGGCATCTTTTCGTAGACCTTCCACTTGAGGATGAGTTCCTTCCCCTTAATAATCACTACAAATTTAAATGTCCTCCTCCCTGTGCATTGGTTAACGAGGGAATGAACATTCTCCTCAAATTGTAACAACGGGGATGACTCACTGCTAATGACTTTGTGTTGCTTCTTCGTGATAATAACATCGTTAAGTTTTTTTCCTATATAAATTGTGTTCGTCTCTGTTTCGACATTTATGGTTACGTGCGGGACGAGAAACACCTGAAACTTTGCCCCGCAGGGTCCTGTTATTTTCACGCCATCTTGGTCTTTAAGTTGCTCGCACTTGGCTTCTATTTCGTTCGGGTTTCTCACCGCAGCCGCTGCAGCTTTGCTGGATACCTCCACGGTCGGCTGGGTAAGTGGTCCGTCTGTAGGTTTGTCTGTTGATTGCTTTGCAGATTGTTCTGCTGGTTGATCTGCCGGCTGATCTGCTGGCTTGTCTATCGCTTCCCCCACCGTCTTGTGCTCACCTCCAGACTCATTTCCGTCCACTGTTGGCTCCACTGTGCCAGAGTCTTCATGAGGAGAGGGGTTCGAGTTACTCGGTGGGTTATCTTTTCTTCCGGGGTTCTCATTTTGCGATTCTGGCGGGTCAGGAATGTTCACATCCTCGTCACACTTAATTACATCATCGAGTAATGCAGCACCTAAAGGAAAAGGACACAAAAAGTGGAGAAAAAATTAATGGACAGAATGGAAAGAATGGAAAGCATGTAGAACTCGCTCTCTCGCAAACGTCCCCGCCATTTGGAGGATAAATTTTCCACACATATGCTTCCGTCCTCTCGTTTGTTCACTCCCTTTCATTGTTAGACGATTGTTGGTCATTCCTTGCAGCATCCTCTTTTTTCTCCTCCTTACTTAGTATGAAAAGGAACGGAAGGGCCAACTTCATTCTGTTGTGTAGAACTAAAGGTACCTATTCTACGACTGTTTCTTTTTTTTCTTTTTTCCTTATGCTTTCAGTTAGCTACCGGAAGAATTTTTTTTTTTTTTTTCCTATTCTTTTTAGATAGCTACCTGAAAAATTTTTTTTTTTTTTTTTCCTTTTAGCTACCTAAAGAATTTTTCTCTTTTTTCTTATTTTTTTCTTTTTTTTTCTTTCAGTTAGCTACCTGACAGATTTTTCTTTTTTTTCTTCTTTTATTTCCATCTTTTATTAACTTTTTGTTAATTTTTTTTTTTTTTTTCTTTTAACAACTGAATAATGGATTATTCTATTTTTAATGAGTGAAATAACGCTTCGCGGTAACGACCAACCCTATATCCGAATCATATGGGGTAGTAAAATTGAAATGACCGGGCTCTACGATTAAACTTAAATAAATATTTGTGCACCATTGCTTCGTGGTATGCCTTTTCATGATGATTGTTGGGCTCCCCCCGTGATAAGTGGGCCCTTCTACGCACCCCGAGAACGAGAAAATATATTTTAACCGGGGGTTGTACAATTTTGCCGCGTTCTTCTCCTGAACCCAACTGTGGGCTTGGAAGAGAGCGAATAATGCGGACGCCTAGTAGGTAACGGTGCGCCATTCGTTTTTCTCCGTGCGGGCATACTTTTACAATGAAAAAAAAAATTTTTAATAAATAAATATATATATATATATATGTCTATGTATATATATGTGTTTGTATACGCGTATCCATTCTTTGTCCTATGCGAAAGGGGAAAAGTACATATGTAAAAAATGGAGAAATCAAAACGTGCCTTATTCAATCTTGCAGTTGTTTTCCTTTTCTGAAAACGAAAAATAATAATCACGACGCGGATAAAAACTATTATGAAGAGGATTAAAAAAAAAAAAAAAAAAAAACTATAAACAAAAATCGGATAAATAAAAACTTGGGGAGGACAGCCTTGTAACCCCCAAAATTTCAAACGGGGACAATCACGTAAAGTAATGGTTGCATGCAGGGCGGCAAAAACGCGGGAAAAAAGAGAGCGCTCCACGAGCTGCCACATATGCATATAAATAAATATATATATATAAGTACCTCTACGTGTATGCTTATTTACCCCCGTGCGGATCGCTAATACGCGTCGCCCCTCACACGTAGCAGAAAAAGCAATCGCCCGTCTTTCTGCGTTGCGCTAGACAATACCCAGGAGATGCCTCTCCTTTGCAATTATTCCATTCGTCATGACAGAACTGTATGCACTCGTCCCGCTTCTCAGGATCTTGCGCAAAAGATCTGGAACAGCTATGGTCCCCAGCAATGTTACTATAACTGCCGTATGTAACTATTCCCAATTTTACCTTTCCATGTTTAATGTGTTTTAAAATGTGCATAACTTCCATCGTTGCAGCTTCTGTTTTTTCCTCGTCAGTGCCATCCCGCACAAGCAGTACGTCCCTCTCTGTGGGGAGAGACGCTGTAACGGTTAAAGGAGACGCAGGATTTGCCTCCACTTGACCTTCTCTCAGTGTTGCCTGCTGAATGGGCGTTACTGGCGATTCGGATATTAACTCTTCACTAATTTCCCCTATTGTGGGCCCCTCAGAGATGCGTTTCCCTGCGTCCCCCCTTTTTGGTGCATCTTCTTGCGCTCCTTTCGGTACTTTAACTGGGTTAGCAGTTGTTGTGAGGTCGCTGTCCTCCAGGAGCTTAGTCTGTTCCTCCTGCCCTTGCACAGTCAAATTTTGGTTCCCGCCTGTTCGGTCCTTCAATTCGGCACCGTCCTTACGACCGATGTTTTTATAGTAAATGTTTCCCCAAAAGTCAGGGGAGCTCTTCAGGTAGTAGTTGTATAAGGGGGCCTCCCTCTGGGAAGGGTTCTCCGCCACGAGCACATCCACGTTAAACACAGCAGCGGTATGAATAAAGTTGTGTTGACATTCAGGTGGACCGTACACATCAACCCTGAAGTTTCCTCCATCACCCCAATACTTGCCCCAACTATTCCTGATTAACCAGTAAGATTTCTTGTGCCCCCCTGCGGTGATGTAGTTGCCGTAGCCGATTATGTTCACTGCGTGGTCCGGTCTTTTATCACCGCATAGGCTCTGCACCTCCTTCCCATTGAAATCGTAACCCAAGACACCTAAAGCTTTGATGTAAGCCATAACGGATCCTTTGCTCCTCACCTCGCGCTTTATCAGATTGACAAACGTTTCGATGTTCCCCCTGAAGTCGTCGCTTTCGTAGGATGTATAACCTTTGGTGCTTACTGCGTTGGGATCATTTGAGGGTTCCAACAGTTTCACATTGGCCCAAAGGTTTTGCCAGTGATCCTCCTGCTTGGGGCAACTATTTCCAACCTTCCCATACGAATAGGGCACCGACAACGCGGGTGGTAAGAACCCATTTTCCTCAACGATGGTGAGAAATTCATACGGATTCGATGCAGAAGTGCATTTACTTTTATTTCCCCTCTCGGAACAGTTAGCTACGTACAAAGCGGAAGAACTCAAATGGTCATACCCTTTCATACATCTAATCGTTTCTAGGTGCAGCTTCGATGCAAACAACCAAGAAAGGTTGCAATTGCCTTGTTCTTCTGTCTCTATGTGTGAGAAGCAACTATTTTTATCCTTCCATCTATCGCAGTAATCTTCATTGCAGAACATCCCCCCTGAGAGGTCTGAATGGCTCACCTTGCCTTTTTGCGAAAGGTCAATAGCAGCGCGGTAACCAGGGATGTGCATGTCTTCGATAACGTTCTTTTTGTTTGTTGCTTTATGCTCCTCTTGCGAATCCACAGGAGTAGTAACCCTCCTTTGTAAATGCTTGTATTCAAAGGGAGGCAACGCCAGTCCGCGTTTTTGCACTACCCACTTACTTGCATCTTTCATACAGATGGCAGGGTTTTTTAACTTTTCCCGCAATGCAGGTATCTCCTCCTTCGAATGATTTTTTAATAGGCCTTTCAAGTTGGTTAACACATCCATTTGGTTACCCATTTGGTGTACTTCCAGAGTACCACTTTTGTCTACCTTCTTAATTACTTGACAGTAACTTAGAAGCAGTTCCTTTAAATCATCATTTGGGTACTCGACTTTGGTTTCCCCTTCCGTGGGGGTGTCATTTTCCCCTATTTTTAGGACCACTTGGAGGATCCTACCGATGAACTCCTCCAGTTGGACTGCCTCCGGGTCAATTTCATCATGCGTCTTCCTTTTTATTTGTTCATAGTTTTGCTTAAAATCGGGAGGGAGGTAATTAAAACAGGGGCTGCTTAATTCTGTGTTTTCAGATAATAGGGTGCACTTGTAACATCCCTCTATGTCTAAATTGCCGCTGAGGAAACAGTTCCTAGCTATTAGGTCACATTTGGCTGGCATGTCATCCTTTAAAAAGTATGACTTGCTTTCTAAAAGAAAGGAGTCTTCGTTTCCCTTTGCCGTGTGGACCTGTATGGCGGTGATTGGTTGATCTGTATTCTTCAAGAGGAATGTCCTCACGTTAACTTTGTTGTCTGAAGGGAAGACAAAAAAAATGTTAATCAGTAAAATAGAGAATTATATAAAAAAAAATTGGGGGTAAGAGAAGCACACTCTGTGAAGTTGCTTTGAGTCAGCCGTTCCGGTGAATTATTTTTTTTTTTTTTTCCCTTTACTTTCTGTTGTTGAGGGCATCTTTTCGTAGACCTTCCACTTGAGGATGAGCTCCTTCCCCTTAATAATCACTACAAATTTAAATGTCCTCCTCCCTGTGCATTGATTAACGAGGGAATGAACATTCTCCTCAAATTGTAACAACGGGGATGACTCACTGCTAATGACTTTGTGCTGCTTCTTCGTGATCGTTACGTTTTCTAACTTTCGACCTAGCTGTATTGTGTTACTCTCCGCCTCGACACTTATTGATACATGTGGAACGAGGAAGAGTTGGAACTTGGCATTGCACGTCCCTGTGATTTTTACTCCATCGTGGTTTTTGAGCAAGGCTGATCTAACTTCGACTTCGGTTCGCTTGTTTGCGGGGGCAGCCGCAACGTCTGTGACACGGTTAAGCGGGTGCTCAACCTGCTGGGGGGGTTCTTCACCATCTGCTTCTATGTTAGAAGAATATTCAGGAGAAACGCTCCTATCACTCTGCCCACCTAGGGGTAACTTTTTTGCGTCTGCATGGTTACTGCTTGCATTTTGGGAGGATGATGTACCTGTCCACAGTCCTCCTGGTGCTAATTTCGCACCGACGTTCGTTCCGAGCAGGGTACCTGCGTAGAATTCGTCACGAATAGGTTGTGTGTAAAGGGTGAATACACTATGTCGATAAAAGGTTTTCCATTTATGCGGTTTGGTTTCAATTGGTAATTTTTTTTTTTTTTTCTCTTCTACGAAGGTTCATCCATCCGATAAAGCATCGGCGCGTCAAATAGACGGCGTTATTTCTGGCGCCCTTCCCCTTTTCTCTCTCTCCTTACATATTGCCCAGGTGAAACAGACCCTGGAATTCATGGCGTTCCCTCGAATGAACTAAATTTCCTGCGACTTCCCTTTTAGAGACCATATGATGCATGCTATTTTGGTAGCGAATTATTTTCCCACTTGTTTGGCTATTCATTTCACCATTGGGGGGACCTTCGCTTTGTGGAAACGTTTTTTTTTTTTTTTCCCTGTTTTTCCGACAACGAAATAGGTTAAACAGCGTGTCTTTCCCAAATGGGCCATGCGAACCGATCAACTAAATGTAGAAGTGCATCACACGTGACAACACGACACGGCAGCTGGACACTCAAACAGAGCGTAACAAAAAGACGCTGCACCGCGCTATGCCTCCACCGTGGAACAGGGAAAAAAAAATAACAAAAAAAAAAAAAAACTTCACTTCTGACTAAATTTAAAGTGCATTACGGCACACATTCTACGTAGTAATTTTTAACGCTCCCCCGACTGCGGTAACCTTTTACGGGGTTCTAATTGCGCGGCCGGTACGGCTGCCACCGGTTCATGCGCATATAGGACATGTAGGCAGACAGACAGAACATTTTTCCTACTGTTTGTTCTGCGTGAACGTGGCACGAACTGTGTTCTACGATTGACTCAGTTTAAATAATCCGTTGTTTTCCCCCCCTTTTGACCAACTCCTTTCCTCAGCAGAGATACGCCTACGTCTATATAAGTGCGCCATATTACGTATATATACATATGTGTACTTTTTTTTTTTTTTTTTTCCCTTAAATGGCGCGACCGTTGTTCAGTGATTACCACTTGAGGGGCAACCAACACGAGTGTTCTGCGCGATAAAAAAAAAAAAAAAGGAAGTGAAAGTTTCCACCATTGTCGCGAAAGAATTACTCTGTGCGCGCTGTTCGGATTGATCGGATAAAGGGATTACAAAAATGGGGATAGCAAAAAAAAGGATAGATATATGCTGGAACGTGGGGAAGGTGTGTGGTGGGGGAGCCTGCATGCACCAACTCGACTGAGACCGTCTACCCACGTTGATCATCTTACAGAAAGACGAAATGGAAAAGGAGCAGCTAACACGAAATATAGTCCAACTCGCGGAGGGGCCAAAACGCCCCTTTTAAAATTGCAAAAAATGAATAATTTAATAAGACCCGCGAAAGTAAAATGAGTGGTTCCCTACCAACACGGACAGATAAAACAATGTTAAATTGGTCTTTTTTTTCTTTCAGGGGGGACAAACTTTTGTTATCCTTCTTTAACTTACTGCATAGGATGTAATTTTTTACACGTGGATATTCCCCAGTCGGACATGATCTGTGAATAGAAAAGGGGAAAAAAACCTTTCCAACGATGGAGGAGCGGTCCTAAGGGTTTACACTGCATTAACTGCAGTTTTTTTTTTTTTTTTTATTTCGCAAAAATTTTGCCAGCAATTTGGGCGTCATTACAATGCCACTATGCGGGGGTGTAAATTTTTTTTTTTTTCCTTTCCCTTTCGAATTTGTCATTTCCCCTGGTTGGAACAAATTTGGGCATATCATACGTCACATTAGGGGGGAGATGGCGTGCTTGTTGCCGTAAAAACGAGCCCTTCTGCTTGTCCCTCTCTTGGGAGGACATGCTCCTTTGTTGTTTCATCTGGAATTTGCACACCCCAACTTTGCGGCTATTTCGCAGCAACTGTTTTGTTCACTTTTTTGTTTGTCTCTCTTGGGGAGGAATCCCCCCGGGAGAAGCTCGCTTAGCTGGGGAAGCCGCTCCCCGTTTTTGTGTAATCCCCTGTGATTGCTCCCTTGTGGTGGTAGCAAAATTGCGGCTTCGCCTCTTCACCACTATACACAGTGCAAAATGCCGTGCATTCTGAAGGTCAGAATATCGGGCATACGGGACTTCAACGCCTTTGAAAAATCAGAAGTGGATTCTCTTAAATATGTCGAGGTGGGTGTGACCAGGGGTGGAGAATTAGCAGCCGCACTAAGCAGATCACCGGAACGGTCAAATCAACCCCTACGTCTATACCTATTGTCTCTTTTTTTTTATGCACATTATTCGTAGGTGACATTGGGCGAAACAAAACAAAGGACGAAATTTAGTTAGCGAGAAAAATCATAAGTCCATTTCTGCTATCATTCTTTAATGGACAAAAATATATGTGCAGACCAGCACGCATTACACATGTTGATGGCATTCCATCCTCCTCCTCGCAGATATTAACAGACACACAGATGACCTGAACTTATCCTTCCGGCTGGAAATCGCTGACGACTCGGAGTTGCAGACCTGTCCACTGAAGATAACGGTAAGGAGGGGGGATAGGCAACAAATGGAGATGAAAAGAGGGAAAACAAAGTTTCACCATGAGTAGTGTCACAGGTAGTGGCATCCCAAGCAGAGGTACCTCTACCAGTGATCCTCCTGTTGGTGACGCCTTAAATTGTTACTCCCCCGCTCTATTCACAGATTGACGACGTGGAAAACATAAACAGCGGGTACATCCAAATAGACTTCAGCTTCTTCTACTTCCACGACAATTTGAAGTTGGAGGGATGGTTTCCCCTGTATGACTCCCTGGCCGGACTTAAAGGTTCCCCCGCGTTCATCGCCCACGAGAAGAAATTCACATATATATCGACACAGGCACTGCCGTGTGGGTGTGCTCCTCCACACATAACCCTTCCACGACAACCATATGCGTTTGCGTCCTCTTTCCCCCTTGCCCTATGGATCGCTCCAATCATAGGCGAACTATACTGTACCATAAAATGGGAATTCTTTGAGGAAAAAAATCCTTACAATGATAACAGCGCAGGTAAGGGCGGCATTCGTGAGAGGGTTCACTTGGTTCCCCACCTAACTCTTCGAAGTCACGTCCCAGTCGGTTTTTTCCCCCCCTTTTCTACTTTAGATGTCCTCCTCCTAGGCACGACGTCCTTTCCGAAAAACTCCCCCTACTACATCGAACAAATTATAAACTTCGCTGTAAGATAAGGGCAGTCACACTGTCCTTTGTGCGTGTAAATGTGTATACAAATTGACTGTTGGAGAATTCCGAATGTGGGTTCATGCATGTGTTAGCTTACGTCCAGCGGGAGGAACAATCGGACAATGGAAATATTTCTTCCCTTTTTCCTGGCAGCACGAACTTAAGATTGTAAACGATCCCGAGTATGACTGGAAGGACTTGATAAGATCCAACAGGTGTGTGAGAAAAAAATGGTAAAAGAGACAACTTCCAAACGGGGTCTTTTTCCATTTAAGCTGCCCCCTTTCTTCATCCATGCTAACCGTCTCCTCGCCCCAATGGCAGAAACTCGAATGAGGCAAGATGTGACGTCATACAGAACTCCTTCATGGAGACGAGGAAAATTATTGGAAAAAAGGTACCCATGGATAGTGCTTTCCCTTTTGAACGTCACACCTATGTGCATGCAGCTGTATGAAACCTCCCCTTCAGTTATATGCTAATCAGGGGTGTCTCACTCTTTCCCCTCGGACAGGCTAAACTGTTGGGTGGGAACGCCATTATCGGTTATCAGGAACATTTGAACTTGGAGGGAGGCACGACAAACAAGTAAGTCCCCATTCTTGGCACGTCGTTACCGTTATGTAGTTACTCCCCTGTTTATACTTCACCTCCACGGCAACACTGTTACATCCGATGCATTCTCCACCCCTTTGCCGCACAGAATTTGTATTCGCATTATAGGAACTGTCGTGAAGCTAGGGGTGAAGAACCTGAACGACCCCAACTACGCCACCCCCGGGGGAAACAGAATCATAAAAAATATTCTGCGCAACAATGAGCTGCGGCAAAACAGCGTGGAAAAAAATAAGGACATGAAATTGCACAAGAGGGACAGCACTCTCCCTAACTCAACCTTCAACTTTGTGGATGTGATTTTGCTCACCATCGACTCGCTTCCAAACGGTGTGAAATACACATATGGTAGGTTTTCTCCAAGGGGGGCACGCTTACAAAGGCAACTATGTTGACGTGCGTGAAGGGTACACACGCTTACACACACACACGTGCATATGCACTTCCCCCCCGTAGGAGGACTTGTTGCCGCCAAGTCCGTGAAGGTTTTGCACCAACGGTTGACGGAGCAGCACCGAGACGAATGGCTCCTCGAGATAAGGGACGAAGTAACGGCGGAGCGGGAAAAAAAAAAAAAAAAAAAATCAAATCAAAGCAAAGCAAAGCAAATGAACAAACGTGTCTTTCCCTCCCTCCCCCCGTAGATCAAATCGAATGCAACGTTTTTATCTTGCAACGTCATTTTGGGTAACACATACAATGATCACTCATGTGGAAGGATAATGCACATGTCGGGAAATGTTTCCCCCCATCCGCGATTGTGTCCTGGCCGACATACATCAGTACACGCAGCACAAACGATAACGCCACAGTGCTACCTCCGTTTGGTGCTATCTCCATTTGGTGCTATCTCCGTTTGGTGCTATCTCCATTTGGTGCTATCTCCGTTTGGTGCTATCTCCATTTGGTGCTATCTCCGTTTGGTGCTATCTCCATTTGGTGCTATCTCCGTTTGGTGCTATCTCCATTTGGTGCTATCTCCGTTTGGTGCTACCTCAGAATGAATGTCTTCCCTACCCCTTCATTTTTTCTTTTGCAGGTTACAAAGAAGACACGTATATTTACAACGACGTGATCATTCTGTTCTGCTACGGCACGGCCATAAGTGTGATGTCCTCCTTTTTCCAAGACGATAAAATCGTTTCTTATGCGAACAGTGAAAGGCATAGGCACCACTCGCTTAAGGGTGGGTCCTTAAATGCGCACAGAAATTCTAGTTGTGTTTATTTGCACTACGCATCGGATGACATAGAGAGGAACACGGTCTTTTGCAGGTGGGTAACACTAATCGACGACACGTAATAACTGTGGAAACGTCTTAAGTTACTTGAACACTTATTTTGTTTCCTTCATTTCACACCCCCCTTTTGCTGCGTCGTTTTTTCCCAAAACAGAGTGTGTAATGAAGCCCCGGTGCCGAAGATTCTCATTTCGTCTGCGAGTGTTCCACAAAATCTGGCCGTCATTGGGAAGTAGGCCTTTCGTGGCGGACCACCTTGACCCGTTCGGGGTGCACAACGAGGCGATCACATGGCAGTTCATATTCGTCTGATCCGTCTGCTCTGTCCAATCCATCCGATTCGCCCGCTTCACTAACTTTTTCCTCCCCTCCCCGAAGCGGCTTCCTCATCTCCGCCTTCGTTGTGTACCCCCTGAAGAAGCACTACGGAGAGCACCTGGCCTCAGAGGTGAGAAAAAGGCCCCACCAGGGCACCTGCTCATGGGGGATGGACCTTGCGTAACCCCATTCGGGCAAACTGTCCTCTCCTTCCTTTGCTCCCCACCTCCCTGCAGATAAGCGAGATTTTCCCCTTCCTGGAGCTGAACCTGCACAAGCAAATCATATGCAAGCTTCTGGTGAACGGATTCAACAGCATCTTCGACTACAACTTGAAGTTATGCTTTAACCAGAACTACCTGTTCGGTTACTGTTGCGGGACGGGCATGTGCATGTATGGCACATATTCGGAAAACAAATTTCTCATCAAGTCAAACTACAAGGATAATTTCTACATCCGGAACAAGAGCATCAGCGCAAGGGAGTTAAAGATCATTTACGATAATTTAAATTATCGGTCCTTTTTTTGTAGAAACAAAAGTCTCCTATCTCCAGTATTCATACAAGGGGACATGGTACACGATACGGATGGCAGACTGGACCCTTTGCAGACTTACAAAAATAAGCTCATGAATTTGAGCGTGCAGGATATGATAGAGCAAGCCTTCTCTGAGCAGCTAAGCGTAGAATCCACTAAGAGGAACTCAAACGGGGATGATCAATCCGCAGGTGATAGAATAAAATGCAATAACTACTTCAGACTGAGAGAAATTTACTTAAAGGAGGAAGAGGAACTACTGAATTACCCAAACGAAAGTGATCACCTTAAGAGAGACAACGGGATGGAATATACCCAATTAGGAATCAAAGAAAGGAAGAGAATTAAAAAAAAAAAGGAGAAAAAAAAAGCCAAAAGGGTCAAAAATAAAGGATACATTTACGAGGTGGAAGATCATCTAGACAATATTACCCTACTTAATATTTACGAAGACAGCATTGCTTTGTACAACTATATTTTCAACCTAGACGTCAACAACTATCTGGTCAATAAGAGGTATGACAGTGGCGCCCTCCCTCCGAGGGGCACTCCTCCGAAGGGTGAAAACCAGAGTGGAAAGAACCTCCAGAGGATCTACCAAGAAGAGAAGGAGTCACCCCCAAAGGAGGAAGTACCCAACTGGAACAATTTAAAAATAATGGAATCATTCCAATCGAAAGAGAGGAAGGAATTAACGAGAGATCCCCTATCACATGAGAATGAGGAAAAGAGAAGTAGTGACCCCCACAGCGATGTCAGAAGCCAAATGGACAGACGAAGTCGAACCGACAGGGAGTCCCTCTCGAATGTTAAACAAGACCATAGTCCTTACGACACTCCAATCAGCATGACCAAATCGACTGAGGAGAAGAAATCCCCTCGAACCTTCTTTCCAGCATCTCGTTCACATTTAATGAGAACGTGCAACCGCTCCTTCGCGCTGGATAGAAGCGAAAACAGCTTTCCTTTCGAATGTGAATTTAGAAAAGGAGGAGCTCATAACAACCCCAAATACTTTTTCTACATGTGCACACTGGACCTCCTCCCCAGCATAAGGTTCGAAACGTTTTACGATCAGCCGGATGGTCGAACAGGAGAAAATAAGGCAACGTCAAGTTGGGAGGAAGCAAATAAGATAGACGCAAACCATGGCAAAGCAAACCAATCGACTTCCTCCATTGAGGGGAAGAGCTCACCCAGGGGCACCACGAACAACTTCCTAATGGACTCCATCAGGAAGAGCATCACAAGTGGGGAAAGGCAAAGCTACTCCAAGGGAAGTGAATCCAATGAGCGAAGGGAGGCAAATTTGGTGGGGCCCCTTCTGCTAAAAGAACGAGACGAACTGTTCAGCGATCAGTGGAGCGATCAGATTAGTGAGCGTCCCTCCGAGAGGGGCATCGACCTGGTTGCGAATCAACGTAGGAACGACCATGGGGAGGTCCCTATGGATAAAGTTGTAACCCCTCCAGGGGACAACAACCCCCCCAACCACAGCAGAACCCTAACGGATGAAGAGGAGAGGAGGAAAAAAAGAACGAAAAAAAAAACAGAAAAAAAAAACAAAAATAAAGGAAAACACACATACCTGAATAATCTCTCAAAAAGTTACCTCTACCTGATTAAGAGGATAAATCTGTTCAGCGAAAACAATGAACAGGTAGATGTGGTCTACGAGAAAATCAACAAAGCATTTAACGACCTTTACAACGTCCTCATATTTTATATATTTGCAAATAAAATGTCTCCCTGTTGCATATACAGCATTAAGTATCATTTCGCGTTTATATCTGTGGACGTCCTGGAAATTATGCTAACTGGTCATTTGGTGAAGATAAAAAATAACAATTCGATAAATCTGGAGTTGAAAAGCATGAACCGATTGATGCAGGAGAATCTGCTGAAGCATTTTTTCAACTATTTGGAAAATTACTATTTAGAGAAGTGGCAGCTATTTTTTAACTCCCTTGAATTGTTTCCCCGGACGAATGGGAAGAACAAGTTGGGCGTGATGAAGAGGAGGAACCATAATCAGGGTGATAAGTCCCTTGGTGGGCAGAAAAAGAAAAAAGGAATACTTCACGCGTTGGCAGGTAAATTGTTCAACCTTCGCTTGTTCTTCTCTCATAGGGGGAATGGCAGCAAGTCGAAGGCAATGGGGAGAAGTGGGACAGGGAAAGGAAATACGGGGAAGGGTGTTACGGGGAAAGGCGTAACGGGGACAACTCATTCGAAGGATACCGTAACACAGCGAAATGAAGAGAAGGAAACGCAAGGGTACAAAAGAAATAAACTCAGTTTGTTCCTAAAAAAGACAACAAAAAAGACGAAGCACTCATCCGATAAGTACAACTTATCTGACACGTTGTTCCTTTTTAACGATCTTAAAAATTACATCATCCTTGAGAATAGGAAGCATTTGTTTGATTCCTTCACGGATCAGAAATTCTCCTCTATTATAATAACCCCACTAAACGTCCTTCCAAATGTTATTGTAAAAAAATACTTTGGCATTATTTCTCTACACATAGTAAAAGAAAATGTGAACCTAAAACAGTTTGATGTTTTTTACCAGAGTATAATTTCAGATATTTTATTTATTGCCAAGTCTCATATTAAGGCCATCGGGGCTAACTTGATCTGTTCCTTTAAGATCACCAACTTTTTCATGCGCGAGGAGCGGTCTCACGCCTACGCGCTGATTAGCATTTGCGGCGACGTCGCCAAAATTTGAAGTCCAGGAAGGGAAAAAAAAGAGCAAAAAAAAAGGACAAAAAGGGAAAAATATTCCCCCTCAATATGGTGTGCTTTCCCCATGAGGGTGGTGTTACCTTATATTGGACACCCTCACTGTTGAAGCAGTCGCTACTAAAAGTGTGCATTATGCAGGTACGTGGTTAATTACGCGGTTGCCTCGTTGGGAGGACGTTCCGCGTGGGGCGTTCTTCTACGTCAGTCACAAATATTTTGCAACCTCCCGTTTGACTTGCCACATTTTTACTCCGCCTTTGCCGCCGCTTCGCCCCGGGTACGACGCATGAAGTACTCACCCGTCTCCATTTGGATGTCAATTTTTCGAGGCAGCTGATCCGGCGGGAAGACGGACTTCTCCTCCTTCTTGGCGCCCTTCTTCTTCTCCAACTTTTGTTTTATTTTTTTCCTCTGTACATTTCGCTTTTTAAAATTGGGGAGAAATTTCTCCCAGTTTTCGTTTTTAAATTCTTCATTTTTTTGCAGTTCCCTTTTGGCAATCAATTCTTTAATGTGATAAACTGGGTGGATGTTTTTCATGCAGTCCACGATAATCCTCCTCACCACCTTGAGTGCCTTGAAGTAGCCAATGACGCTGACCGTTTTCCCGTGGACGCATATATAACAGTTGGTTAAAATTTCCAGGGCTTTTAATGTGGTCCCATTGCTTCCTAGCAACCTCTGTCTGCGTTTAATAAACTTATTTCTGTTCCTCACATAGGTGCTAATTTTTATGATATCGCAAAACGTTTCATCGTCGAGCACTCGTTTGGCATGAGTAAAGGGGACACTTCTCGAAAGCAGAGAAATCATATCCCTTGCCTTTATTATAATATAAGGGTCGAATGTTTTTTTTGTTGTTTTTACACACATGTAACCTTCAATTAAATTTATTTCAAATTTTATGAAGTGATTATTTAATACATTTTTTATGTCTGTGCTGAATTGTTGGAGATACTTTTCTCTGTACTTGGGGAAGAGCACTTTGAAGCTGGACTCTTCGAGGAAGTGGTGCTTGTTGTCTTCCCTGGTGAACTTTTCCACTTTCCAATGGTCTATGTTTTCATTGTCCCATGGTTTCTCCTTCCTGTACTTTCTGTTCCCCCCCTCGCGCTTGTTCTGGGCCGCTTCCTCCGTCGCCATTGCGGGGGCGGCAAACAGGAGTAACTGCAATGACTGCAATGACTGCAATGACTGAAATGACTGAAATGACTGCAATGACAGCAATAACTGTGGTGATTGGAGCAAATGGAGCAGACCGAGTAGTGGGCCTGACCGGAGTTAACTGTCCCGAGTAGAAGGAGCGCTCCTACCGTCGTGTAGATGGTTACCTCCCTCCGTGGAGAAGTAACCCAGTTGGGGCAGCTTCCTTTGAAACTTTTACCCTGCTGTTTGGTTGGCCTGGATCGTTTGTACCACTTACCAGTTTGCCTACCCACAGTTCAGATGGGCACAGACGACTACGTGCGCCCATCCACGCTGCATACGCATTGCGGCATAGTTATTCACGCGGAAAACGTGGATAAATTCAGACGGGCACAACTATCATATAGTAAAATTCTTTTCGTAGCGAACTCTTTTTTCTCTTTTTAATGCTCCCGAGTGGGCGCGCATTATCGAATAAAAAAGCGCTACAAAAAAAAAAAAAAAAAAAAAAAAAAAAAAGAGGTTAACAAATTGGTTCTTTTCAATTTGCCACGGTCACGGTTTGCTATATTTTTTTTTTTTTTTTGTAGCGCTTTTTTGCGTGATGTTTTTTTTCCCACCAAGTAAGCACCAACAACAGTTAAAAAAAAAAAAAGGTTAACCACGCTGGGTAGCCCAATTCAGTCGTTCCGGAGATATTTTCTCCTTTTTCCGGATGGTGCCTAATTTGTAGAAAACGTCCACGGCGTTGTTGATAGGCAAAGAGGTTCCCCTGTGAGGGGATGGTAGGGGGCAGAAGAGCGCACCAACCCCCGTGCCATACATGTAGCGAAGTGGGCCCATTTGCAGGTCTGCTTTAGTGAGTTCACCTCTGATTATATTATACCGGTGCGACGATCTGTGCTTGTTACGACCCCATGAGGACGAGTGAATGCCCTGGAAACGCATCCATTCGCTTATTTTTTCACCCATGCCATCGCCCCTACTTTTACTTTAATGAAAATCCTGCGCTCGCTGGGGCGCCACGTGGGGTGCCCCCTTAAGATTCAAAGGTCCAAGAGAACAATAAACAAAAGGAGCAGTGTCCACCTGGGGAACAATTATGTTTACCTTTCAACATTGCGCGAATGGGTGAAAGGGGAAGCAAAAGAGGAAAAACTCGATGAACCTTACGGGATAACAACCCTCATCCGTAGCAATGGGAATGGCGTTATCGATTACCCCCCGAAGAAGGTGTCTTCTCCCCCCGTTTCTCATTCACAGCATGGCAGGTCCACCGAGACAGAAGCAGTGAAGAACAAGATAGAACACCTCATGCGAAGAAACACGCAGGGCACCCTAAACGACACGGTGTTTCAAATTCTCTCTGTAATTAACGAAAACCCGAAAAACAAAGACGTATACATAAATAAGAAAGTTTTAATTGCCTTCCACACTCTGTTAATAAGGAAGAAATACCATTTGAGCATTTCCAAGGGAAGCATATGCAACGACCTTCACCCAACCATCTTCCACTACATCCACCACAATGCCAATCTACACTTAAAGTACTATCACTTAAGTAACGTCAGTGAGTTGCTTCGCGGTTTGTCTAAGTATATGCATAAGGTGAATCCAAGTGAATGCACTAAAGAGTTAGTTCAGAATATTTTTTATTTTCACTTCTTTTCCCACTTTAACAATTTTTACTATTTAAGAAGAGGGGTAAATCTTGATTCTTTTCGTGGGGACCATGAAGGGGGTGCATTCGTCAAGAAGGGCATTCACACTGAGGATTGTTGTCACCCCGGGGAGGGGAGGAACCCTCCTGACAGAGCAACACTCCAGTTGGGGACCCCTCCAAATGGGGGACTAACCCAATGCCCTCTCAAACGAAGTAATCCATGTGGTGATCCTAATCAGAGGGATGAAGTCACCTTCGGGCACCTCAACAGTTACGTTGTTTTTCTGAGCAACCACCCGATGTACACCTCGGAGAAGGTTCTACACACTATTTCGCTACTCGCTAATAAAGTTACCCAAGTAGACATAAGCGCTAAATTGGCACTATCCTTCTTATCCTCTAGCATGAACATTTTTGATAAACAGAAGGGGAACAGGCGGAAGCTCCTCCTGCAAAGGAAAGTGAACTACGACATACTGCACGCTGTGATAAGGCAGTGGAACGATAAAGTGGGGGTAGTAACCAAAGAAGGGGGGGAACCCCCATGTGCCCACATGAACGAAGCAAAGAAAAACGCATATCCACCCTTTGTACCAAACCTGTGGGCATACTCACATATAATTAATATTTTGAAAATTTTAAAGGTGAAAAATTTCCTCTCTTCCAAGTTTTCCTTTTCGGAGGACGTGGAACGGTGTCTAATGCAGCTCTTCAAAAGCGCCATGAGCCTTTTGGGAAGGTTCACTCAAGGTGCTTCTCCCTACCTGATTGGGAAAGAAAAATGTTACTCTCATTGGAGCGCTGTCCCCACGCAGAACGAGCTCAACAGCATTGCAACGATCTACGTTAACGTGGCAGTCCTCCTCAGCGAAGTAAAAAATTGCTCCACCCTCCGTTGGTCGATTATGACAATACTGAACAGCTGCTACAGGATTGTGCTTACGTACTACCCCATGCTGCACGAAAATATGCTCATCAATCTTGTTAGGGGAATCAACCACCAGGTGGCAGCCTATTCTGATATGACTTCTTTTAGGAGTTGCTCCTCTCAAATGCAGGAAGTAGAGGTGGGAAGAGATCCCCCCTGCGGGATGTCCCACTCGAGGGAAGGAGAAGAACTACTGAATGCGCCTAAAGCGTTGTTGCACCTCCTTGGGGAGGTAACTAACTGTCTGATATTTCCAAGCAGAGAAGAGAAAAGGCTACCCACGGAAAAACTCATAATAGTTCTTAGCTACCTGGACAAAATCAGCAAAATTTACCTTCCCTTCACCAACAACGAAATGCTGAAAGGGTGCATTTTAAAACTTTTGCAAGAAATTGGGAAGCAAATTCTAAACGAAGAAGCAAATGTATCCAACCACCACATGTTAATATTGATGAATGTAGAGTTGTCTCATCGAGGTGGTCAACTGAATGTCCCCCTCCTGCACGCATGCCTCAACCACCTGGAGGAGGGCTCCTCCAACCTGTTCCAGAACGAAGCAGAGATCATTCTATTTCTGCACTTTTTGAAAAGGTTTCGTGAGGCGAAGAAGGTTTGTGGTGATTGCACCTACACCCACAGTGAAGACCATACCCAACACGATGATACGTTGCTTTTTCACAGAGAAACCGCTAGTAGGGGCAGTCTATATCAGGTCGATAGAATGGTTACCCAACTGGCAGATAAAGTTACTCGTGTAGTTTTCTTCCCCAGGGTACCCAACTTGGCCAATGCACCCACCTGGTTTAACCAGACAACACCCCTCATAAGAGGCCCGCACAAAATGTACCCCCTCAGAGTGTACTTCCTGGCATATGAACATATCTCCCCAAATTACCCAAATGGGGAACGCATAAAGGATACTTTACTCAACCGGTTAACGCAACTCATGCAGTTACAAAAGGGGAAGCTAACGGAGGAAGATTTCTTTTCCATTATGTCGTCTCTACTGAAGCATAAAATTGTGGACCATAATGCTTACTTGCTATATGACTCTTTTTTGAGGACACGTGGTGGGTTCCTCCAAATGAAGTATGTCTTCTTGGTGTTGAAGCGGATTCTGGAGGAAATTTCTGAGGGCAACTTACTTAGTATATGCACACACGATTCGTCTTCGCAGGTTAGTGTAGACTCCCCACTCTTATCCATCATAAACACGTCATGCGATCTCATCCTGCGTGACAATCAGTACCGTGAAAATTTCACCTTTTTTAAGGAGATTCTGCACGTGTATCTAGATAAGTACCCATGCTTTGGAGAGATAACCCCCCAATTTAACCTCTTCCTGTTGGCCCACTTCAACAATTTTCTATGCACAATGGAACAGTTAAGTGAAAGTGAGCTGGCCAGACTAGTTTACCACATGGCTAGCTTTTACTACACGATTAATAAGTTTTCAAACGATGGGTTCGATATATGCGGGGCAAAATGTAACTTAACTTGCCACACTGTTGCAAATTCGTGGGGGGAAAAAAAAGAACAAGTAAAAATTAGGGGCGATTCCATCGGTTCCTCTCACCGTCTATTACCTACGCCTTCCCACAACGATGTTAAGTCGGATGGTGCCTCCCATCTGAACAATCAAGGGAGCATAACCGTCCACTCGGGGGAAGACAAAATGATCCCCTACAACGAGCAGGACATGGGCAAGAAACTGCTCCAGCAGCTTAACTGCCTCTTGGATGCACTATACACTGAGGAACTAAAACGTCAGAAACGCAACGACCACATGAGATTATCCCTCAGTAATATTATTCAAGTGTTTCTTTCTTTGAAAAATGCGAAACTGAGACACATCGACTTGATGCGTGTACTTTCCGAAAGGTGTGTCTCCGTCATGTTTTCCCAACGAGGGACCATAAAGCTAGAGCTGCAGATTCGGTTCTTTAACAGTGTGGTGTTTCTGGACTATTTAAATGCTCTGGATGAGGCATTTCTACGCTTGGGTCATTGCCACCCACGTGGGGAAGACGACACCTCCATGCAACCGAGACACATCCTCTATGAGCACTTTCAGCAACTACCCAGACAAGCTCTATACACGTCAAACATTTCGACGTACCTCCTCAACTTCGTCTCCATCCTGGATTATCTACCCATCCAGCATCAGAGAAGGGGTGGTCAGAAGGCCGCACGTTGGGTTTGTGAACTCCTTCAAATGTTCTTCCCTAAAGAAGTTGTACGTTCCACGAATACGTCTACACGGAGTAGTAAAAATGATCAGTGCTACTCTCCCCCCCCAACCAATCTGGACAAGCGAAACGTCTTTTTGCTCCTCAGCCTCCTGCACCTGGGTAAGTACCCGCATGTAAATATTGGGACATTCCCCTTAAAGTTCTTGCAACAGTTTTACAGCCATTTCATTCTTAGCGAATTCGCTCACCTGGGTGTCAGTTCAGCAGTGCGGTCCTCCTCCACCCATCAGAGCATTTACAAATTTTTGGAGACTTACCTGCGGAAGGAATTTCCAAACTATGACATTTACAACGAAGAGGAGGTGCTCCTCTACAAGGTGGACCTGGTCATCCGGCCGAAGCGGCACAGTCATTTGTCTACATGCGTTTGTTGATGTATGCACATTGGTGCGTATGTGCATATTTTTTTTTTTTTTTTTTTTTTTTTTTTGAGGGGGAAAAAGGGGGAGGTGTTATCCCCTTGGTTTTTTTTTCTTCCCTCCACCCCGCTTGACCACCAACTGAACCAGCTGGGTTGTTTAGAATCCCCCAAACCGGATGGCACTACGAAAAATCCCCGTTCAGCAGTGCATCGGCTATTCTTCGACTGCGCGATTGGCGACCCCCTCACAACATCTCGGGGTTCCCATACACCCTGAGCATCTGCCTCAAGTAGCTAATCAAGCAGTCCAGACAAATGATGTTTTCATTTTGGTAATTCCTCTTATCACTTTCGTCCTTCTTTCTATTAAAGCCTGGTTTAGTCTTCTGCATTTTTTGCATTTTCTTCCTTTTCCTCTTTTCCGTTTCGTCCATTATGCAATTTTTTAACAGTTTAGAGGACATTCCCCTTTTGGACAGTTTGATACTGTACCCCATGGGTGTGCAGTTCTGTTGGGATACATCCACTTCGTTGGTCCTTAAATGGTAGAGGTGGTCATTCATAGGGCAGTTCACACTATTCACCTGGTACTCCCCTGCGTCTTCACCCCTACCAAGGGACTTGAACTTCCAATTCCGCAACTCCAATTCGTCGTGTGTACTTTCTTCACTGGAGAATGAGCTACCCCCTCCGTTTAACTTAACCCTACTCCTCTCCATTAACCTGTTATTTATGTCTACACTTTTCTTTGTGCTAAATTTAGAATCGCTCTCTTTGTTAAGCTTGCTGTAGATTTTCCCATACTTGAGGTCACTGCTATTGTATACGTAGTGCATGTACTTGTCATGCTTGGACTCAAAGGTGAAGCTGTTCATGTTAAGTCGTTGCATTATTTTGTTTCTCCTGAGTTGTTTTTTTCCCTTTCGACTGTCATCACTCTGGTGATCTGTTCCCGCGTTGTGTGTGTTCTTCATGGGGAATTCACCCCTTCGGTAAGTTTCTTTCCTACACTTTCGCGTCTCTAAATTAGGTTTCTCCCCTTTTGTATCGAACCGTTTTTCTTTCCTCCCTACTACAGAGGGAAGAACTTTCCCCTTGGGGGGAGGTAGTTTTTTTCTTTTCATGTTGGTTACCTCTCCAGGTGGATTTTCCTTTCTCTCTTCCCAATTTGTATGGCGATCCTTGCTTTTTTTTCCCTCCTCTGTATCCACTTTTGAATGGATTTCTTCCTCCCCTTGATGTTCCTCCTTCACTGACCCATTTAGTTGTCCCGTTTCCTCCCTTCCTCCCCGCCTGCACTTCTTTATACACTTCTTCCTCTTCAGCTTAAGTGGAAAGTAATGATTAAACGTGAATTTCACAAAGTAGCCATAAAAGTGTCTCCTCCTTCTACCCTGTCCCTCCTGTCCGCCCTTCAGTTCTGTGTTTCCCACATACGAACAGTTGTCACTGAGGCACACATTATACAACTGAATCAATGTTTCGATGTTGCTGCCTACGTTGCTGTCTCTGTAACATAGGACGTTGAATAAATTTTTAAAATTCTGAATTTTGTTGGTGCACTTGGGCAGGTAGCTCTCGTATTTGTCTTCGCGTGCGCCTTTTTTCCTCGTCTGCATGGTCGTGGTACGGAAGGTTCTATCAGCGCTGTTCCCATCTGCGTTGCGTTGGCTACGTTTGACCTTCCACACGCAGTCCTCCTTACAACAGAATATGCTGGCCGTGTCATTTTCTCGAATAAACGTTTGGACGTTATGTCTGTCTGCACTTCTCGTTTCGCCTGTCACTGGTAGGTTTTGTCTTGGCGAGGTTGGTTCATCGGGCGAGTTGCTAAGGGGGAGATCACCCAATGGGTGGGTACCACACAACTGTTCCAGGTGCCCTTTCGTTTTACTATCCATTTGTTGTGCCGCGTTCACCTTGGTAGTGACTTGGCTGATCACCTTGGAAGACGTCTGCCTGTGCTTGTCCCCCCCCTTCTTCCTTATGTGCACCAGCTCCAGTGAGAGGAACCCCCCGAAGGGAGGAATCTTCATGGAGCTCCTCTTAACCCCCACACACGACTGGAATGACAGAATGGATGACTGGTGCGTTAGGTAGACTATAATTTTCGGAATGAATAATTTCTTCCCTCCCCCCCAGGCTGTTGCTGCTAATTCCCTGTTGAAATTTTCATATACTCTGACGCTTATGAGGAAATTTATAACCACGTCCATTAAGGACATTCCACTGCAGAGCCATGACAGGTACTTGTTGTTATACTCGAGCGTGCACATGTGTTTGTAGCACTCGTAAATTTTTTTGTAAAAATTCTTCTCTTTGTTTTTTTCCTTTTTTTCAGCGGTTTCATCGGTCCTTTTGGCACTACGCGGGTTGTCAGGGGGGTCATCTGGCGGACCATCTGGTGGGTCGTCTGGCGAATCATTAGACGGATCATCAGGTGTTGGTTCACACAGGTCAAGAGATCCCTTTGACATTCCCAGGTGGGGCCACTTCTCTGCCCCATCTTGTGCTCCTCCCTTTTGCATACTATAATACCATCTGGAAGGATCTATTACCTCACGGAATGCACGTTCCTTTCTAGTGTGACTTTCCCCTCCGGTAGGGGGTTCCTTCTTTCCCACTTCAGGGGTGGCCACTCCAAGCACACTCCCACTGGAGGAGCCACACTCAACTTCCACGTTTCTGTAAGCCTTCCGCATGTCTAATACAAGACGCACATTGTGATACACATACGAATGGTATGAACTAATAAACTGTTTAATAATTTTAATATTTTTCCTCTTCCTATAAAACAATAAGTGGTTCCTCATGCTTCTAATTTTTTCTTGCAGCAACTTTCTCTGTTCACAGGTGGACGCATTCCTCGGGGAGACACCCACTGAGTAGTAGTTCAGCTTCCTCAGGTCTTTCAAAATGATAGACCTGTTTAGTTTTTTTTTAATTTTATACACAGCTGAGTTGTGTTTTTTTAATATTTTTACAATTCTGTTTTTTAAATTCGACTCGTCCTCTGTAACGTCGCTTTGTGTAATGTTCGCCCACGGTTCGCTTAGCAACAGTTCGGACCTGTTCAGATAAGTTCGGCTGTTCCACTTGGTGATCTGATAAACTATGGAAACTTCTTCTTTGTAGTAATCATTCAGTAACTTGTAAACATTTGAGTTGTAGAAAATGAGATTCTTTAACCTCTTTATGTAGTGGTTATTCGACTTCAGCGTCTTCAGCATGAGTGAGTTACGCTCAGCTACGTTCACCACAGAACAGAGAACGTAGATGTTACGCAGGTAGGAGAGCAGGTTCCTACGGTAGTTGCGGGGGTAGATCCGGTGGGGCGTCGAATTGGCCATGCATGGGGGGGATACGAAGCACCCTTCATGAGGATGCCCTGAAGAGATCCCACCATCACGGTCGGTGTGAGTCATCCTGGGAATGTCCCCCAAGCGACCCCCGTAACCGGGACAACCGCTCAGCACATACCTCATGTAACATTCGAATATAAAAAAAATGCATGACTTTTCCAACTTCCTTTCATTCCGACCTTTGGCCTTCATTATCTTGTCGTAAAAAAGTTCTGAATTGTATCTTCCACTTAGGACAAACTCGAAAAAAGTTTTCACATTATGGATTAGGGTACTGCTCGGGCGGAACTTGTCTGTTCCCTTTCGAGCTGCTCCCTTCGCAAGGCTCCTTTTAAGGACGCCCCAACTTGGGTTCACGCTGTCACTATAGCTTTGAGCGTTCTCTGCCTTCCAGTTAGCACCGTCTCCAGTGGGTGCGTCCCTTCCTCTGTTCGATGATTCATTACGACCGTTTGGACGATTATTGTAAGATTCATCCTCCGGTTTCTTTTCCACAATTGGGGCGTCCACACCACGGTTGCTGGTTACACCAAGGAGTAACTTCGCTTCATCCATTTTTACGCCCATTTTAAGGTCCATTTTTGCGCCCATTTTTTCACATCTATCAAACCCTCCTGTGTTCCCCCCATCGGTGAATGCCTCCATGGAGGAAACCCATTGGCATGTGGGGGGGTTTACAAAAAGTGAGTAAAAATTTTGGGGGCACTTCCCACCGTTGGGCGTTTCTTCCCCTCGTGGATTGCTTCCTATCCAATGGGAATGGTATCGCACCCGATCGGGGCTGCCACTTTCACCTGAATGAGTGATGCAATTCTGAGCAACTTCCCTCAGCTGCTGGTGTTCACCCGTGTGGACGTGCCCTTCACAATTCTTCTCAGTAAAATTGCAAATCGGATTGGGAAAAATCGGTGCAGAATTGACATGGTGGTAACTACCCCCTTGTAGACACCCTAAAGGATGGCACCCTGGTAGTAAGTGGGTGCCCGGATCGGGTCTTACCGCCACATGTGTGTCTACCGAAGAATCCTTTTGCTGCGAGAAAAAGTTACCCCCTGCATGGAGCGAACTCTTCCTCCTTTCAAGGATGCTGTTACTATTTGGGAGGTGCTTCTGTGGGATGGATAGGGGGTGGAGTCGGTCCTCCCGTTTGCCGCTCACCGAGCGGAAGTGATCACTGAGCATCCCACTTCCACTAATCATATCTCCGTCCAACAAATCATAGTCTTCATTACCCAAGGATAATAGAAAAAAAAAAAAAAAACATTTTTTCTGTAATTCCTAGGATCCCACACATGATGGCATACGCCGTTAATTTGCACCTCTCACTGCTGGTCGTTTTTACACACAAATAATTATTTATGGTCTTCACGATTCTGTCGTACTTGCGCTTTTGCTTCTCTATGTTGATCCTTCTTTTGAGTTGTTTCTGCAGGTAATTCGCTTCGCAGGTGGAGCAAACTTTGTCCTTTTCCCTCTGTGCATAATCAATGGCGTCTTTATTTAGACATCCAATTGGTGCGCCTCCATCGAGAGGGTGCATACATCGAAGAGCAGCTTCACTGGGCACTTCGTTCCCCATCGAATGATCCACATTAATAACTTTCTCATTTTTTTTTTTTTTCCGTTTCCTCCTTTTCCTTTTCTTATTCATACAATAATTTGCACACACGTTTGTGCGGACACGCTGAACGGTGGGTTCCTTCCTCTTTCCATCCTGGTAGAATGGAGTCCACCTCATTTTGTGCGCCACTCTCTTGTGTAATATCCTGCAGGGATCATCACAGGTGGACTTTTTACTCACCAATAATTTTATTGTTTCCTTAAAATTTTTTCCTCTTCTTCCCATGTGCTCCTTCAGTTTATGCTGATTGCGTTTATCCCAAGGGGTGGATTTCCCCATCCTGTTCGTCTCATCAGTCGACATATTCGACGCACTCTCCCCGCCATTATAAATGGAGTTCAACTTCCTCATGCTATAGTAATATTTCCTGAGGTACTTTCCAATTCTTACAGATTGCTGAAACCCCAGGAATGTAAGATCTCCCTTTCCTTCTTTGAACGGCCACACATTCTGTATCTTCTTTTTGGGTGTCCTAGCTCCGTGTCTCATATAAATAACATTCGCTACGTTGTTGAATTCGAAGTAGGTAAAAAGGCACTTCCTACATAGGCTCACGTTTTTTTCATAGCTGTCTGCGTTTAGGTACTGGCAGGAGTAGTCACTTTGGGCTGAGTCGCATGAGTTTACTGATGGGCAGGTGGATGGGGATCTGATGCGGTTTCTTCTTCCCTTCCATTGCCGCCTACGTCCGGTGGGGGTCTGCCCCGTGCGGTCGTTGCCATTGGCCGTATCACTATTGACTGGGATTTCTTCCTGGATGCGTTTTTCCTTTTCCCCTGCTTGAGGTTCTGCCCCTTTGCGATCCATCATCCTAGGAGGTGTTTCGCTCAAGGCGGACCCTCACCTAACGCTAACAACGCGGCATACAATTTATTATGTGCACCCGCTTTTACGTAGGGGGATGCAGCTATCACGCTAGCAGAACGATATCGGGGAGGATTCTTCGTTCTGTTCGCAGCGGCAACGTTGAAGGTGCGGGCTAACGCTTGGGTCTGGTGGTACTTCACCTGCTGATTTGCTTGACACCCCCCAAAGGACGCCGCAAAGGATGGGCAATAGATGCACAAGAGATGCCATGCAAGAGAGGCTTGCCTTGATTCTGGCACACCCGCTCTTATTACACGGCTTGCGCGTGGATAAACGCGCCTACGCCCATACGTGCATAACCCAACAGAGGCACACTCACGAAAAGGAATGATGGGACGTGAAGAGTAAAGACTCTCTCTCCCTACGCCTCTCTTCAAGGCATCCCCACCCCTTTGTTACAATTTCTTGCAAGGCGCCACTCCTGTGAGGGGTATCTATTTCATTTCCAAAAATGAATAAGCAAAATGCACGTTTATTTTGCAGCGTTTCGAATTGGGTTTCGCCCCCTCCCATTCCCATTCCTGCGCAAAAACAATCATCCATTCAAAGCGCAGGTGCGGTGACATCCATTTGTATGATGACCGACGTAGGCGTAGCTGTACTGCTGCGCTGGGCATAGTGTATTGGAACATTCACACGTGTATATAATGCAAATGTATACATGTATTTTTTTTTTTTTTTTTTTTTTTTTTTTTTTTTTTTTTTTTTTTTTCCACCTTTTCTTGCCGCTGTTCCAATCTCATTTGCGAGTCCCATTACGAAAGTGAGACTTCCTCCTCACGTGATGTGTCACCTGCCTATTCGGAAAAATTCCACTGTGCAAGGAATGAGCATATACTTGGGGGAATGGAAGTTGCTCTGATTGGACAGTTGGCATAGCTTTGGTTTAGCTTAACTTTACGTGATTTTTTTTTTTTTTTTTTTTTTTTTTTTTTTTTCCCATTTGCGGACGCTCTCCAGACGGCGCATGCATGTGGCCTATTTTGTTTTCCAAATGGACATTAAAAAGGTATACCATCCACAGGTGGAAAATGGTCATCCCTTCTGCACTGTTACATGCACACACAGTGGGGGAAGTATGCTCTTACACATGTGCATAGTACGGGGGGTAGGAGTGACTGTTCCGGGTTAGGCTCTCCAAAAGATGATGCCCCCCATTTGGGGAAATGCCATAACGGCTGATTTGAGCGTTGTTGGAGTGCGAACCCCTCCTCCTCTTGCCGTAACCCCCAGATCATCTTTACCGCGAATGAAGAATAACATAAACGCTACCATTACTGGTATACCCATCTGCCCATCTCCTTTTGTACTTACAATAGTGTTCTCATAAGTAGATGCTAAAACGGTTAAAGAAGACATGCCCACTTCATTAACTTATCTAATGGTAAACACCATGGTGGCGCTCAACCCGTGTGCACTTCCCATGCGACGTCCCTATTGTGAAAAGACATTAATAGGGGAGTAACCCACAGGAAGGTTCGCCAAAAAGGGGGGAAGAAGAATTACGCCCCCCTCATATTCTCCTCAAAAGAAAAAATTGTATAATGAAGTTTTCCTCCTTTCATGTAACCCCCATTCGTATGGCTCCTCCCGATGTGGAGACGTCTTCTTCTTCTTCTCCCCCTCATTACTCACCCTTGAGGTGGAGATTGTAAAGTGGGTGTACACATAATAAATGCCATTTGTGTGTAAGGGGTTGCTCCAAAAAAAAAAAAAAAAAAAAAAAAAAAATCGAAAGCAGATAGTATACTACGAAAGAGATACATACATGTGGGTTCATAATGATACGGAGGGTTGTTCACGTTTCGTATTTAGCCTGCGTTTGGGAAATGCATATTATATTGCCTCCATAATTATTGCGCTGGAAAAAGGGAGGCACTAAAAGAGGTGTAATTCAACATGCATTCATCGTGACGATCTGTTCTGGGTGGAGCCACTTGCGTCACGCCACGGGGAAGAGACCTACACCCGCTGTTAAAAAGATAATTTAAAAAAAAAAAAAAAAACTCCCCCACAAGAGCTTTTTAAGCGGCGCGCTGTTGGACATGGCGGTATCAATGGTACTGTCAGTGCTTGTCGTTGTGGTGATGCCTGCTCGACTTTCACGCGGTTCAGTTCCTCCAGATGGATAATAAAAGGAGACGTAAAGGCACCTCTCACTTGCGCCAAGTGGATGCACAGGTACCATTGCGTTGATTCATGCTCGAGGGGGGGCTTCCTCCCTTCAGTTCTTCTGCTCTCTGTAAGCACCTTTTTTTATTTCATTGCCGCTGCCGCTGCCGTGGTGCCCATCGAGGCATCTACTTCGTGAAGCCGTAGATTTTTTCACGCGGTGCATTCATCCCTTTTGCCAGTGTACACCTTGGAAGGATTTTTTTTTTTTTTTTTTCTTACAAGAGAACATACTACAATTAAATTATTTCCTTGGGGGTGACAACAAAACCGAGTCGCCTTCCCGCAAGGAAATGTGAGGAAAAAAAAAAAAAAAAAAGAAACACATTCAATCGAATTGAAGTTAACTGAAGGCAACACTCGCTGCATGTTGAAAAGAGAGGAAGAAAAAACCAAAGCAGAGTTTACAACAACCAAAGGATGTTGAACCACATTGGAACTACTCACTCAAGGGGGAACACAAGGGAGTAACACTCACTTCTGTGTGAATATACGAGCAGGCCTACACCACATATATGTGTATGCCCGTGTTATTTTACCTGCATGCCTACGGAGAGGTGTTGCCTTTTCCTGTTTTACGGATCGGTTTGCCTCCACACTGAGTAGGTTGCTCCCCAAAACGCGCTGCCTGCAACAGTGGGCAAAAACCGTCGACCCGTGGTGCGGATTTGAATCGAATTTCGCACACGGCTTCACACCACTCGAACTGTTCGTAACACCCAATTTGGATCTACCCCCCTGAGGAGGAAAATTAGGAAGAGTTACTCTATTCCTTTCTACATTGTGTCATTTTTTTTTTTTTTTTTTCCCAATTGCTCACAGAACATACGAATCGACCATTCCATCCTTCGTGGGTCACTACTCATTAGGGATGCTCACAAGTGGGCAGTCCACTTTACGCACACAGACACACTTGTGAGTGCCCCCGTGGGGAGTACGCCAGACGGTTGAAAAAAGAGGACAACCAAAGTTGAGAAACCCGAAACGAGGCGACCGTCCTGGACGAACAACTGGACGTACAGCTAACAAAAGAGGAGAAAAAAAAAAATTAAGCAAGAACCAAAGACAACCCCCCCAAAACTATGATGAAGGCAATATTGCTTTGGTTCGTTTTCGTATGCGGCGTGTTCGGTAAGTATTACGTGGATGTTTCGTTTTACCTGCAGAGGGGGATAGTATAAATTCCCCCACCATCGCTGGTACCCTCACATGGCTGTGACTGCTCCCCCCCCTTGCAGCTTTCCGACACTCGGGGAACAACCGGCTGTACCAAAGCACGGGCAATCGGAAAGGGTGCCTAAACTACAGGAAAACCAAAAATGATAACGGCACGGAGCGCAGAAGAGGTTACGCCTATTCCCTGGGAAGCACATTCGATGACGTCAAGAAAGTAATTTCCAAGCAGCTCTCAGTGGAGGAGGAAAAAATACAAATGGAGTCCAATTTTACCAAGGTGTGTTCGTAACTAGTGTCCACTCGGTTGGGCAGTATCGACGTGGGAATGTGCATCTACGAACTTTACTTTCTCTCCCCCATTGTTGCTATAGCTACACCTCATCAAAATGAACACCACCACCACGACAATGCAGGACCTCGGGGCGGACAGCCTAGACTTAGTTGAGCTCATCATGGCCCTAGAGGAAAAATTCAACATAACAATCTCGGACCAGGATGCTTTGAAGATAAGCACCGTGCAGGATGCAATAGACTTTATTGAAAAAAATAAAAAATCCGATTCGTGAAAATGGGAAAAAAAAACAGTTTGAGAGGTGTGCCAAGGGTTGTCCCCCCGCACTGAATAAAAAATGATGACAACCCTGAGGGATAATCTCAACGTGTAAATCCCGACGGAGACTGGGCAAAACAGATAAATTGGAGGAGGGAAAAAATGAACATAAAGAAACCCAGCCGTTTTCCCCACGTCGGCCACTTCGAAACCTCTCTGCTCCATTTCACCACCACACGCGAAGAGGCACCCACCTTTTGGACACGCACTGAGCTGCTTCCAACATTTGACTCTCCTTTTTATTGTCAACACTTTTCTCTATTCGCAAACTAAAAAAATAAAATAAAATAAAATAAATATAAATATAATTCGTTGTGGTTTATACATCCCAGTGTGATCCACCGTTGTGGTGCTGCGACCCTTGCAAGAACAATGCTAAGTGGGAGGAGGATGAGAGGTCCCCACTTCCTTCCAATTGTGTTCCTTCTGCTTCGCCTCCCCGGAGTTCTCTTTCTTCACGTGGTTTCCTCGACAAGCAAACATATGCCCACACATACACACGCAAAATCGCTTCACATTTTTTTTTTTTTTTTTTTTTTTTTTGGCGAAAGTCGAAGAGGCGAGGTCGTTTCATTTAAACGAGGAACACAACACATAGCCAATGTAACATAAACATTTGCGCGCCCCTGTCAGCATTCTGATCTCATTAATAGGTTAATTACGACCCTTTTACATTTCCTTCTAACTGATTTTCACGCAAAAAAAAAAAAAAAAAAAAAAATGAAAATTGTGAAAATATAAAAAGGGGTAACTAACCAGTGGGGGGGATTCCTCACCTGAGGGTAATTCTCCCCATGGCAAACTTGCTTGACTGCTCCCTTTTTTTTCTCTTTCTTAAATTCCGACGGGGAAGTGGTAAATACGAGTTGCCTGCCCAACGTAGGAACAATGACAGACGAAAATGTTCTCAAAAGATACAACAAAACGAAAGTGCGTTGGCATGTGCATGTACCAGGGCACGTTGAAGCTTCAACCAGAGTGACATGATCACTACATCGCTTGGAACAGGGTATGCAGAAATGGAAAATAACCACCCTCTCATTAACGCTACCATGAAAAGTAACAACACATGTAGGATGACTTCCACAGTTTTCCAAAATGGCACTCTCCAAAAGGAGCACTCTGTCGAAGACGGTGCTGTGTTACCTGCTCTTTATGGCTCCTCTTTGCAGCATCACCACCAATACGATCTGTCACGGGTTCATTTTAAAACGCACACCCAAGTTAGAAGCATTTCTAACTCGTGGGGATAGCACAAAAAAAGGTCTCCCTAACGACCATTCACGAATGAACAACTTCACGAAGAGGAGCAACGCACAGAGGAAGAATCACAGCACAGTTTATGCACATGGGAAGAAGAAGGGAAAAAACAAAGAGGCGTTACACCAGGTGCGCGAAATTATAAACAAGCAAAAGTCGTCTACGGGGGGTGAGGGGGATGATGAGGATGATGAAGAAGATGAAGACGACGATGAACCGGATGATGGGGTGAAAGGAAAAGGGACCTATAACCCCCACGCAGGACAACAAAAAAACATTCAGAAAAACCAAAAAGGAAACATTGCAAAGGGAACATCGGGGGGAAAAAACAAAACAGCAGACCTGTACCTGAGTAATAATATCAAAATAAAGTCTAGTTTAAAGGAGGAGGAGGAGCAGGGTGACGATGTTGAATTGGAGAGGGATACGGACTCGGAAGAGGACGCCCTCACGGAAGATGACCCCTCAATGGAAGACACCTCCCCCGAGGATGAAGACGAACAGGAGGAGGAACCCGTCACAGAAGAAGACCTAAACGCCCTAAACAAAACATGCGCCGAAAAAATGGAAAGCGTTTACAACTACATAAAGAAGGAGTCCTACAGATTTAATCTAAACAGCATATCCAACACCATGTTTGAAAATGAAAAGATAAAAATAAACGACCAGATACATATAATTAAACACATAAGCCATATTAAGAAGAAGGAGAATCTATTTGTTATCACTCCGTATGACCCCTACTATGTGAACTTCATATACAACCACTTCGTGAAGGAATACAAGGAATTGAAGTTCTACGTGAAGGACAGATCGGTGTATGCTGTTGTCCCCCCTCTGTCGGAAAACCTAAAGAACGAAATTAGGATAAAAATAAAAGAAAAAATTGAGGACTCCAAGGGGACCTTGCGAAATGTGAGGAAACAGATGATGACAAAACTGGAGAAGGTCCGAAATCGAATTGGGAAGGACATTTACCACATGCAGAAAAATCACATACAGAGTCTGCACGACCAGACACGCAAGCGTATCGAGGCCATCCTCAACGACCTCCGCTGAGGTGGTCAACGGTGTTAAGCGTAAATAAGCGTAATAAAGCGTAATGAAGCGTAAATAAGCGTACTTAAACGTAATTAAACGTAATTAAGCGTGGTTATGCCTTCATTCGCACTGCCAATCTTTGCTACCCCCTGGTGACATTCGAAAGGCTGTCCCTAATTTGATAAAATTATTTTTATTTTTTTTTTTTCCGTTATTCTTCTTTTTAGTTTTTGAACAAATGCACAAACACGCGATTGAGCGGAGTCATTCGCACATGGGAAAAATTGTGAAAAAAAAAAAAAAAAAAAATTGTTTGAAAAAAGTGGTTTAAAAAAATGGTTTGAAAAATTGATTGGAAAGGAGCGGCGCATGGGTTACCCAACCGTTGAACACATTTGGAAGGTCGAGAATACGTCGTTACGAAAACAATATTTGGAGAGAGTGGGGAACGTTAAGTTTCCTCCTTGCTGTCCTAAATGCATCCAATGAGCTTCACATTCGATCCGCAATCTGAGTAGGTAACGCTGCATGGGTGGGGTGGAAGAGGTGAAAGGGGGGGCCATGACATGAAGTGGCGAAATGGTGTTGCCCTCCTGGGAGACAAACCCATTAATGCAATTATTTTTTCTCTCTCCCTTTAGCATACTTTTTTATCGTGAAGTTAATAATATCGTTGAGGGAATAAGTCTTGTTGTCCTTTATGAAGGTGTTCTGCGGGGGGAGAAGAACATGATAGATGGAGAAGCGAAAGATGTGTAGGGACATACACATAATGTTAACCTATAACCGTGAGTGAGACTGCTCTCCCCACGTAGCAGCACCGAGTTACGGCGCCTCGAATTGTTACATTTCTAGAATTGTAGGAGAATTTCTGAAACAGTTCCTCCGAGAAGGTAGCTTCGATGATCCCAAAAACGTCCAGGTGAATCTTTAGGGGTTCTATTTTGTTAATTTGGACCTCTGCAAAGGGGGTGAAAGGGGGAGTGGTAGGAGTTGTGTGTGCGTTTCCAACGATGGTCACAATATGGCAAGGTAGCTCAGCTGGGCTAATACATTTACTGTTTTGTTTTTTTGTTTTTTTTTCCTTTTTCTTCCCTCGCTGGTACGACGGCTTACTTATCCGGTAGTCCTCCTTCAGCACCAGAAGCAGAAGATTGAAAGTTATCTTCAAGAACATTACAGACGTGTTGCCATTTATAACTTTGGGCTCCTTCTCCTTCAGCTTGATGCCGTTGAAGCATATGGTGAATCCTTGCACGTCGTGGTTAGCCCTACGTGTAGGAAAAAAAATAAAAGGTGCAATACATGTGAACAATGTGACCTTCCAGCACATTATTCTCATAACGCATCTGCACAGAACCACAACGCTCTCCAACGTAGGGACGCTAATTCTTCTCATTACTTTAGCATAAAGTTGGAAAGGTAGACGCTTAATCCATCCTTCACATTGTTTAAGTATCTCGGTTGCAATTGGGCCACACAGCTAATGAGAATGGAAAATCGAAGCAGGTATGCGTATGAATCAATATAATGGTTCGAACACTTGCAGAGGGGAAGAATGTATTAATCTATGCACTTATAACAGTTTCTACATTCTTGTGCAGAGGGAAACGTCTTTACCTTATCCGAACTATGTTGAAGGTTTTTTTGTTAATTATTAGTTCTGAATTATCGTAAATTCTATCCAGCGTATTTTTTATGTTCATAAATTTGGACATATACATCAAGTGGTCGTACTCTGGAGGGGGGGGTAAGCGGGGGGAGAGTTAGCATATATGTGTAGGGCACAGTTTTACGTGGTGCAAAAATTGGATAGGGGACCAATCGTAGGTGACACGCATGCCTTGTTCGAGTGAAATGACATCCGTGTGGGTGCTCCGAACAAATACGTGGCAGCCCTAACCTTCATTGAACTTGTTAATGATCTTCCCCAATTTGCTCGTTCTTAGTGCCTTGGACTTTTGAACATACCATGGGTTTTGGGCCATATTACCACTCTACTTTTTGACGCGGGTGAATGGGAGCAAATTTGCAAATAGATTTTTCCTTCTTCGTTTCGCGAAACATCCTCACGTGGTTGCTTCGTGCATATGCAGGTTTATTTATAATGATATGCTTGTATTTGTAACGTCATGTAGGTAGGCGGTGGTGAGAGAAGCACGCTAATCCTTTTCTCCTTCCGTTCAAGAATGGGTTACATATATAATGTAGCTCTCTACCTGCCCTTTAAAATGCGTTCACAGTGAAAAAGAGCGTTGCTCCACAGATCATTATGTTGTATATATACACCTCTCATGATGTTAATCTTTACATGCAAAAATGGAGCATCCTTTTTTAGGGGGAGAATAATAATTTCGACGTGCCCCTCAAGGGATCTCCTATAAATATACTGTTGGTACACAGAGCGATTGCAACACGTAAACACGTGATTTTTGCTTCGTTCTTTTTTTTCGCCTGAATGTTCATATTTTTTTGGCAATTTTTTCTGAACGGTTCAGGTGAAATATGAACAAAATTGCGTCGTATGAAGTTTCATTTTGGCTGTTTTTTTTTTTTTTTTTTTTTATTCCCCCTTTTGCATAGAATGGATACATTGCATAGTTGTTTTTTTTCTGAACAGTGCAGGTAAAAAAATTGATTAAAATAGGCGACGCTTTTTTTTTTTTTCTCTTAAAAGAGTAGTGATGCCAAGTGTATGTTCGTGCAGTTCTTCACCTTTGTGACACTTGTTGGGCACATTTGGGGGGGTTCCCTTTTGCATCACTTCATCTGTGTCGCGGTCACCACCCGCAAGAACATCCCCTTTAATGAAGAAGGTACAACCGGAGAAGCGATAACCCCCTTAGCGCTATTTCAAGCAAACACACAAAAAAACAGAGAGGGAGCACGAGGAAGATGGGGCTCAGACTCCTCGCCCTCCTCTCACAGGTGGTGCTACTGCTAACATGCGCACTGTGCAATAAAAGCATAATAGAACTGAATTATCAAATAAACACCCACGCTGGGGAAAACGCAAAATGGAACCAACTAGGACAATTCGTATTGAACAAAAATCAAATTTTCAACACCTCAAATGCGTATGAACAGGAGAAGGATAAACTCATTGAGCAATTAAAAAGACCAAATTTTGACTACGTCCTATTTCAATTATGTGATGATGCAGATGAGAAGACGTGCATACAAACATATGTAGGAAAAAAAAAAAATTCAAAACGTGGATGATTTTTTCCTACTTATAGGATTAAATAATAACTACTTACCCTACATTTTAAACTACAGAACGAGTGAAGAGTTGGAAGAAGACACGCAAATATTCTCGGGCATGCTGGCCGTTAAAGTTTTGTCCGTGTCTGTACCTATCACCATGGCTAACTTGAAAACGGAGGAGAATGTTGCCAAGCCAAAGGCCAAGTCGAATGAGCAACCTAAGAAGGAGAAGCCGAAATCTTTTATTCGCAAGTACTGGATTTATGTGGCCATATTTTTCTTATCCATGTCTATATCGAGGCACTTCACGGACGGTATGCAGCAGGGAGGAGGACAGGTGAGAGGACCTGCCCCCAGTGGATAGAAACTCTCCGCAGTTATCACTTCTCCTGCATGTCTGTAAATTTGCAGTACCGCTTTGGCGTTTTATTCGTCCGCCATGCGTTATTATTATTTTTTTTGTTCATCAAATTGGGCGTCCACATTCGTTTGGTACCCTTTTCACTCGCACTGCACTGAGACCAAAGAGAAGGGATACGTGGAAGGTGCCCAATTGCCAACACGGCTTCTGCCCACTGTGTATACATTCGAGTGTGCTCGTGAGACCAATTTTTTGTGATAACAACTGGTAGCTTCCCCAAGGGGGCCTTCTCAAATTTAGGAACCCTTCCAAATGGTTAGTAGTAAAATGGAGGGAGAGAAGGAACATCAAAGGGCATTCCAAAATGGAACGCCAAAAGTGGGGGCCCAACGGAGAAGGTACGTAGCGCTTTTTTCCCCCCTCTGGAAGGAAGGAGGAAGAAATCAATCCCCCACGGTACAGCTCTGCTTCCCTTCCGCAGTGCCCCTATTAAGGATAGTCAAACCGCATCGCTCACAAGACAGCGGGGCGAACTCTGTCAGTAGGAGTGTGAAAGACAGGCAACCGAGGTGGAAGGAATGTAGCTTTGTTTTTTCTGTTTTTTATCCTTCCTTTTTATTCCTTTTTATTCCTTTTTATTCCTTTTTATTCCTTTTGATTGCTTTTTTTTTCCTAATTTTTTTATTTCTCCCTCACTCCACGTGTAGAAGTACCCATGACCCGTAACGCAAAGTGTGTGTGCTGCAATTTCTGTGCAAGTGGGTCATACGAACCTCTGTGTGCGTATCTACCGGTTCGATTGGAGGAGCTAGCCAATACTGGCATTAGGGAGAGCACCTTGTCGATCGCTGCTTCACCCTGCGTGGTGCCAACGTGCGGACTTATCTGCCTTCATGTGTAGGTGAAAATTTCAAAGGTGAGTCTCATACGGTGCATGTGAAGGATCCCCTGAAAGAAAGTGAATTTATAGAAAAAAAAAAAAAAAAAAAAAAAGAGACAAATAGCGGGTCAATTGGCTAAAGGGCGAAAGCAATGATGCACGAACGAAGGAGTAAACCCTTACGGTAGACAAACTAGAATAACCGAGGGAGGTACAACGAGTTCGGCAACGAAGGAGCACCAAAGGAGAATCGCATGTGCTAGCGGATGCGTAGGTATAGGAGTGTATGTGAGTGTGTAAGTACCTACGTGTGCTCCGCTGTTGGGGGAGAACGAACAGCCGCTCGTGTCAGCTGCGAAAGGGGGGTGGACAGCGAAGAGGAAGCAAAGGGGAAATTCGTGTAAACTTTTAGGTAAAATTTTGGGTAAAAATTAGGGGCAAAGTTAAAGACATCCTTAGAGACATCCTTACAGACAACGTTAAGGGGTAATCAGTGTTTAGGGTTTAGCAACACCGTTCACTGCTCCCACCTGCAGGACCGACCCGATGAGCATGGCCAGGGGGGTGAGTGGTTTGCTGTTGTATGGCGTGCTGGTCGTGGCCTTTCTGGCCAGCTACGGCGGCGTGAAGCGGCTGCTCGGTTGGGGAAGCGGCACAGTGGGGAAGGAGGAGTACATCTACGTGACAGATAAATGGAGGAGACGTGGGGAGAGCAAAGCCCTCTGCTTGTTGGTTCAAATTGGGTGTAGCAAAAGGGGAAAGGTGAACCAAACATACGACAATGAAGAGTATGACGCGAAGAGGAAGGGAAATTACGCAGAACTAGTGTTACAAAAAATAAGAATGAACAAAGTGAGGAATCTGTCAGACGATGAGACAAACGTAGAATTGTTACCATACGTTACTAAGGAAGACGAGAAGCACACAGTGGTGAATCTGTTCGACTACTTCGTTAAGGGAAAAAGGAGAGCTAATGGAAAAAATGAAATTTTCATAGGTCACATTTTGACTCTCCACAGGGTCGTAGTGATATGTTTCAAGCCGACATTAAATTTCTCCCACATTATTACCCAGCCTAGTGATGCTGTCCATAAAATGCTAACGGTAGAACATGGGGAAAGGTTGGGTTCGATAGATTACCCGCTTATATATTATGCAGATGAGGCTAGCTGGGGTATGAAGAATGTTATGTCGACTGGGATTCTGGAGTTCTTTGCACCTCCATATACGAGAGAAGTAACTGATATTTTAATTAGATGTGCCAACACAGAAATAAATGAGACATACACATTTGAGGACTCGATTCAGATCCGCATTCGAATTCCTCGTAGTAGTGAGAAAATACTAGGTGTGAGTACAGACCCTGAGGATAGCGAATATTTCGAAAAAATAGCAGACGAAAATGTAGATGAATATAAATTTGGAAGCTTCAAAAATAGAGTGTTGGGGTTCAAGTTGGTAGATGCAGAACTAGATCCTGAGAACTGCTTCAAAGTGGTTCATGTGGACGATAGGGAACTTTCGCTAGAAATTGAATACCAATTTTCTAGGTGCCTAATATTGGATAGACCCGAATTTAAGCTCCGGTATTTTTACATCAATGACATACACTTTGAGGATGAGATTGAGTTTTCCTGCTCATTCACATATAAAGGGAAAAAGAAAAAGGTCACGTTTGGGGAAGGCGAAGTCGAAGCAGTCACAGACACGTACTTTATAGAACCAGACAAAAAGGAGTTCCAATACTTTAACGGAGTTCCCTACAAAGTTTGTCACTTCGAATACGATGAGGACAAAAAAAATTCTACACAAGTGTGCGAAAGGACTATTAATGAGTTCTCTCTTTTTATGTATAATTGTGAAAGTATGGTCGAGGGGGTGGCCACATCAGAAGAGGCAGTACATACGGTGAAGTATCTAAATGCTACATACCCTTTGGAAAAATTTAGTGACATCACCTTTTTCTCTAAGGATGTGCATATAGAGCATCTACGTTGGAAATTCCCAGACTACAAGTACTTTATGACGGCCTATATAAACCATGGCCCCCACCCCCTCATCATTGAGTGTGCTATTCCTAATAAAGAAAAGGACAGCTACCAACAGGCTAACATTCTCCTTTACGTACAAACGAACTTAAAAGATAGGACAGTCTCCTTTTGTGATTTTAGAAGTTCCAAATTTTATGATTATATGAATGCATATATCAAAGGGGATGAGTGCGAAATAAATGTCACGTCGAATACGAGCTTTGGATTTAGGTGTCCAGCAGGAACTGTGAAGAAGCCGAGTTACTGTTTTACAGAGATGTACTACCTGGGGTACCTCTACCGGTTGGGGGATCTCTTCACGCAAAACATAGTTATCTACTCGTATAAGGATCCTAGTTTTTCGCTAGCCGCCTTCAACAGCAGCCTGAGCAGGTCCTACTCGTTCGAATGCTTCTGCGTCAAGGAGAGTGACCACAGTAAGATAGAGAAGAGGGTCATTGTAAATTACATAAATGAGGACCAACTGTATGATTACAATGCTATCCCGAAGGTGCCCTACGAATCTGTGATATCCCACCCGATGAAGACTCACCTTTGTGATTTCATGAAAAACAATTCAGTTCTTAAGCCAACGAAGAAGAAGCCAGTAAACTACATCTGTGAAGTTTTTCCAAAACCGATGGAATACATAGCCCTCGTCTGTCCTACCAACCTCATCGATGAAAAAAATGAAAAGACCCTCTCCGATTTGCTTTACGATTATGGGAAACCAGGAATAATTGATCAAATAAGGGCCTTTGGAAAAAAGAGAAACAACTACTACAAGTCCTTTCACCTGCCAAAGGATGCCCCTTCTTATGTAATCAATCGATACATGCAAACGGTGAAAAGCATCGATGAAATGATCCCAGGGGCTCTAATCAAAGATACCGTTAGTATTAAAATAGCTAGAATAAAGAAGACAGATGCAGGGGTGGAAGATCCCTCTCTACCACCAGACGAGGAGGATGAAATTAATCAGATGTATGCCACTCACATGGGACTTCCAAACAGTATCCACCATGGACTCTTCATCTTTCAACTCCCTCCTTACATAAAACGAAACGCCATCATAGAATTTGCTTGCATTAATGATAAAACGAAAAAAATGGGCAACACAGGGAATAATGGTATTATGTCTGTACACCTCAGGACAGAAGGAAGGGCAGTCCACGGATGCCACTTCTACAAGGATAAGGAGGAAAACAGTATTTTAAAAAAAAAAATAAAAGTGGGTTCTGGTAAGGATTGCGTTGTGCAAAGTAATGGAGAAATCGATTACATAGGAATTATCTGTCCAATTCAGAGTGGGTTATATTTGACCCCCCCTGGATGTTTCCAAACGGCATACAACAGTTCTGATGAACTTGTGCAGCTCAGCAGTTACGATAAGGACTTCATAAACTTCACTAATGATAAGGGTGTCTCCTACTTGAAGATCCCGCAAAGCTTCGTTGGTCATCTGAACATATTTTGCTACTGTAATGAGGAAGCCCCACCATCGGAGGAGGAGGTGGAAGCGGAGGCCAGGTTAGTAGCACCCCCCAAAAAGGAGAACAAAATTAACATCGAGCTGAATACATCCAATAGGGGTATCACGAATGTACAAAAAATTGATCATCTCTACGAGTCAGACTTCCTCATAGGGAACGAATTCATTAATAGGAGACCCACTCCAATCATGAGGAAGAAACACATTTGTGATTTTACCAGGGAGGATAGTTCCTTGGCTCCTCAGGATGAATTACCCGCCATAAATTCGTGCTTTGTCGATTTGGAGGAAAACCTAAGCCTGGTAGAGGTACGCTGTCCTAGAAACTTCAATCCATCTCGAGCCGACCGGTTCAGCACCATGCTCCGAATGCGTAGTTTTGGCAGTGTTGCTGGTACTGCTGGGGTGACGACCCGAAGTGGGCTCCATGGTGCCCTCCCACTGGAGGATGAACCGCTAAGCGAGGAGGAACTTAGCAAATACAAGCAGATCAAGTATGTACCTGAAGAATATGAAGATGTAATGCATCTAAGTAGTAAGAAAAAGTTGCAAGACATCCTCCCCGGAACGATCATCCTAGATCGAAGTAAAAAGTTCGGAGAGAAGGGAAGATTCACTTTCATCACCCCGCTTATAGTGAAAAACGACATAATTATAAAGCTCTTCTGTGATAATTCAGAAACGGTTATAGCGAATAAGAAGGGAAAAAAGGGAATCGTCCTTGTGAAAATTCCTAAAAGAGTAACGAAGAAACGGTTTTACGGGTGTGACTTCTCTGGGAATTCCAACAAGACCTTCTACTACTCTGAGGTGCACTCCCTAACGAATGACAATAAGGAGTGCCACATAAAGCTGAAGGAAAATATCATCGTCAGTTTGAACTGCCCAAATGGAAAAATCAACCCAAACAACTGCTTCCACAACGTGTATATAAAAAGCACCATGGATCAAGAAAATGTGGAAAACGTGGAAAATATTTTTAACGACGTTAAGGTGATTAATACAAATTATCTGTTGAAAAATTCTTCTGCTTTTTTAATCATATCGAAGATGAGTAATACGAAGGATCTGAACTTTTACTGCACCTGTGAGGATTACGATAGTAAGAATGTGGGTACGATATTTTTGAACCTGCCCCAGAAGCAGTCTTCCACAGCGAAGGAAAAATACGCCTCAGAGAAGAAACTAATTATGGATGTCCCCCCGTATTATGCGAAGGACACTTACGTTTGTGATTTTACGGAGCAGCATTACAACGTTCTGAGTCGATCCAATTTAGACATGGAAAAACTGTTAAGTAAATACCTACAAAATATTCTCCTATACCAACACGATGAGTTTACACACTTTAGCTTAAACTTTAAACTGAGAAAGGAAATTATGAAGAAGCAATACATAGAATATGTTAAGAAGCAGATCCAGCACTATCGGGACAACCCCCCCAAGGTGGAAAACTACCCAGACCATACCCTCGTCTACAAGTGCAACATTGATTTAAGCGCATTTGATAAATTTGCGATTAAGTGTCCCTCCAGGGGGGGCACTCTCCCTCATGGGGAGGTAGCCTCTTCCCACAAAGTAGAGCATGTTATTGCACCCCGTCTGAATTACACGTCCAGTCTGGGTAATGACGCCACCTCCATGGTGAAGGGACTGAACAGTCTCCTCTTCGGAACTATCATTGTTAACAAGACGAATGAACAAAACGTCTCCTTTTTCGACAAGGGGGAACTCGAACTTATTATATCTCCCTATGCGGATTCGTCTAAGAATTTCAGCTTCTCCTGCGAAAACATGGGAGAAGATGGAACGAACCGCGTCATCGGTTATGCGTCAATTTTTGTAAAAAAAAATAACAATAAAATTCTGGGTTGCGATTTTATAGACCCCTCAGATGTTACCAACCAGCAGGTCCACTCAGCCACCTCTAAAGCGGATGAAGGAACCGGAGTGACCACTCCGTATGGAAATAATTCATTCGAATTTGAGATCGAACTGGTGGAGGGAAAAAACATTTACTGCAACATTGAAGCGATAGAGAATGACGTTGTTGGGTTTAGTTGCCCGCATAACTTTCTCACTTCCCCTGAGAATTGCTTCGAGTCGGTGCAAATCGAGGGAGTAGACAAAGAACTAGAGACGCACAAGTTAGAGAGCCTTCTCAAAGGAGTACACATTCTAAAGAATAAAATATACGACGTTAATTATACCCCTTCTTATATTATCCTTCCGAAGAAGATACCAAAATCGATGAAAATATTTTGTACATGCAATTCTGTGAAGTTGATAAAAACGGGAATCATCCAAATTAACATAATTGGGGATGACTTAAATAATTGGTTTAAGAAGGAAATAACGCACAATGTGTTTGCCTACGAACAGAGCAGCTACTTTTACGACTTTTCCTCTGGGCCGCTAAACATCAGCTCCGAGAATGTGCTTGACATCGGTGCACTGCCCACGGGGAAAAGAGCCAAAGGAAATCGTCACAAACTGCAGGGGGGCATATCAATAGATGGATCTACACCGAAGCGGGTAAGGGAGACAAAACCTAGCCCTGGAATCACCATCGTGGAGCTCCTTGACGTGGGAGAGGAAGAAGAGGAAGAAGAAGATGAAGACGATGATGAACCGGACGAAGTGGAGGAGGAGAACGTGTTAAACCCGATGCGAACAAAACAGGTGCACGAAATAACTGTGGCTGCATCCGAATTCAGCTCCGTCAAAGTTGTGTGTCCATTAAGGAATGCCCAACATTTTAGGCAGTCAAAAATAAGTCCAGAAAATTTCTTCGAATATGTTTACGTCACGGAGGACGTCAAGGATAATCGAAGCGAAGCGGAGAAGGAAAAGATGGTTATGGAACTGGTACAGGGTAAATCGAAAGATTCTGTAAATAACGGGGAAGAGGCAGATGGACCCAAGAAGAGGGAAAACGAAAAGGATAAAGACAAAGACGAAATAAAGGTAGACTACGATTCTATGGGGAACAAAATAATCGTTGCCCTAAAAACGGAAAGACCCAAAGCAACCATAGAGGATGCAGAAAATTCTCGTCATCCAAATGGTGGGGAGGAAAAAACAAAAAAAGACATCCTAACAATAAGGAATATAAACGACGTTATAGAATTTGTCAACCACGAAAGGGAGGTCAGTGAAAACACATACGCTGGGACTATACATTTTTCACCTCTCCTTCTGAAGGAAGCAAAGTTTTTCATTTCGTGTGACAATTCCCTCACATTGAATGAAAGTAGAAGAGGAAAAACTGGCATCGTTAAAGTTCTAGTGAAACCAAATTATGTAAATATTTTTGGGTGTGATTTTGTAGGGGATTACTCTACTCATTTTTACTTTAGCCAGAGGTGGGAAGACGTCCCGAAGAACTACGTGTGTGAAGTACAAGTGGAAGATGATTCCATAGTCGGATTAGCTTGTCCTTCACATACGAAGCTGCACCCATCAGACTGCTTCGACAGTGTTATAAAAGATAACGTGGTTCACAAAAAAGATTCGCTAATAGAAGCAGTGAATATGTTTATTTATAAGGAGAGGAATAAACCGATTCTTTCTTTCATCCAGGTGAAGCACATTTTCGCTAGCCACTTCTCCTGCAAGTGCTACGATTCCACGAAGGGGGACTACAAGGAGGTCACCATAAAAATTAACTACGAGCCCTACGTCATGGGCACGCCCAAAAAGAGCCTCGGCGGTGCGGTCATTCAGTACAGTGACGTAGACCTGAAACTGCCCTCGTTACGGCCATGATAAGGGGGGGGCAACAAACCTGCTCCCGTTAGTGGTATACCTGCTTTCTCCGTAGCGAACGGATTACCACCTCCATGGCTTCTGCACCCCCTTTTCCACTCTTTTTAATCTTTTTTAAAAATGCGAAACTTCCCTTTTGTCTTTTCCCTTTGCGCCTTTTTTGTCGACATAATTTACAATCGTTTGCCAGGCCGATGTGCGCCCTCTTGCATTTGCCCTCACTTTGCATTTGCTACGAAACCATTTTTTTTTACCAATCACACCATCCCGTCGGAGTAAACCGCGTTTAATTCCTTGCGTCGAAAATGAATTGCACCCTTGGGAGGGAGCACGAGTGACGGGCAAAAAGCGAACATGTGCAAATTCAAAGGGGCACCTTCTAGTTAACGATGGAAGAGAGGGACTTACCCCAGGGAGGGGAGACCTCCCCATCGCGAGGCGGAAGAATAGAACCCCATGACCGCATCGAAGTGATGTGAAATTGTTCCTCTGGTGAAACATACTGAACTGTAACGGACCATATTTGGTCCATGCGTATGCACATGTAGTGATGCTTCTCATTAGAGGGTAAACTCAATTTGGGGAGAAAAATCCCCATGGGTGATGCCTTTCCCATTTGTAGACTCCCCCTTTTTCCGGAACGACATCATCCTTCACCACCCCGAGAAGTAATCAAATGGGAATACTCACACTGGTGTGTGGTCGGGGTCAGGAAAAGACCACTAAGTGGGGGGGGGTGTCCCCCTTTGCATCACTTCATCTGTGTCTCTATGCGCGAACGGTAGAGAAGCCTACAAAGGACACTACACACGAGCACACACATAGGTAGATACCCCCCACCAAGCGTAGTAATCAAAAAAGAGCGAAGGAACCCCTAGACGAGCACAAAAAAAAAAAAAAAAAAAAAAAACACACACACACGCGTAAAGCACATTTAATGGCTAGCTAAAAAAAAAAAAAAAAAAAAAAAAAAAACACACATGCGTAATGCACATTAAATCGCTTGCATAAAAAAAACTTCTCAGACACGCGAGCACTTACATACTTCACAAACGTGTGTTTGTGTGTGTGCTCAATTAGCGCCATGCGTAGCCTGTAGACGGTGGATCCACTTTTCAATGGCAGTTATGCATATACGGGAAAGCTGACGTGGAAAAAAAAAGCAATAATAACTAAATAAGGTGAAGAAAAAACTACGTTCAAGCACGCCCTGGCGTGATACTCTTTCTTTTTTTTTTTTTTTTCGCTTCAGCTTTTTTTCTCCCGTTTTTTGGGGATACCTACGCGGTGCCAACGTGACGTTTATTTGACAATGCGTCTGTGATAATTCAGTCTGCATCTGTGTAATTTTCCCGTATCATCGTTCAGCAGCGCATTGGGGGATTTCAATTCAGTCGTCCACACACAGGCACGCACGAACAAACATTGGACACACACAAACTTTGGCCACGTCACTCGGATAAGCTCCGCCGTAACCGCTGTTTACCACCCCATGTGTCACCCTCCACACGTAATAAATGGGGAAGCTCGGTAAATTAAAAAGAGTCCTTCTTCTGCTCCCTTTTGCCCACATCATCCTTGCGCGAAATGATAACGCACAGGTGGGAGTCACCTCCAGGGAGAAGGTGCGTTTCGTTGGGTTGCTAAGTGGTGGAAGGGGCGACGGTGGCAATGAAGGAAGTTACGAAGGAAGGTGCGTCAGCCGAAATGCTGATCCGTATGTGTTAGGGAGAGACCCCTTCGGAGGCATAACCAACGGGAAGTTTTTCCCCAGAGGGGTGCACTACCGTGAGGGGAACCACTCCCTTTTACGTCTCCTCAAAAGTGAAGACAGGAGAAAGGGCGTGAATGTGTATCACCTTGGAGGACTCCCACATGGGGAAAACTCAAATGGAAGAAAAAACAACTTAAGTGGTGCAATAAAAATGGTAACAAATTACCTGCACGGTCAGGTAAAATTTTGGAACACGGATGTTGTAACCATTCCGCATGAACTGTTCGGAGTGTCCCCCCAGGGGAAGTTTAGCACGAGGAGGGTGGCCAGACGTTTGGCAGAAGACGACGATGGCGATGATGACGACAACTACGACAACTACGACAACGACGACGGAGACGATGAGGAAGAGGAAGAGGAAGACGATGGAGAAGACTACGATCAGGGTGAGAATTACCAGATCAAAGGAATGGACTTAGAAGATGAGGATGAGGATGATATACTAGGGGACACTGTTTTACTTCCTTTGGTCGATTCAGATTCTTCGGAAGGGGTGTTTGACGCAGTGAACGAAGGGTTCGAGGCAACAATAAAAAAGGATGGAGAAGAATTAAAAGAAAGTGATCCAACAGTTGAAGTCTTTTCATCTAGCAACACGAATAAAGAATACTTGTGCGACTTTGAAAAAGGCAAATCGCTGAAAGATACCACGAAAAAGGTAGTGATCTGTGAAATGAGAATCCAAGAACCCCTCGTTAAGGTAAAAATTGTGTGTCCAACGAAATACTCAGACGTAAGTATACATGGTTCGATGGGTTTTATCCCCAAGAAAGCTCCATACGTTACTTTGGTAAACACAAATGAAGGTATTGACAAGGAGAAGAAGGTGTTGTTGAAGGAGAAAAAGCTAGCCGCTCTGCTTCATGGGGTTATCATAGATCCAGCAATTAACGAAGAGGCAAACGTAACACAAAAGGGAATCATTGAATTCATCCTACCCCCAGTAGTGAAAGAAAAAAAAAAAATATATTACATCTGCGATCATAACGAGACAGAAGTTGGGGGTAAACATGTGGCAAGAGGAGTTGTCTCCATTTCGATAGAACCCTACGGTAAATCCGTTCGTGGATGCAACTACACTGGAAGGAAAAAACACTTCTTCACTTACGATTATGAAAAGGATAACGCGATGAATCACCCATGTGTATTTCAACTAAACGCTGGAGAAATAGGAGGCATCATGTTTCCCGATGGAATCAAATCGACTACCTGCTTCGATCAGATGATTCCTCACTCCCCAAATAAGAAATGGGACAACAAAAAAAAAAATCTCAACGAAATAATAAACGGGGCAGTCATTTACAATAAGGACTTCAAAGCCCAGTACTTCAGGGTGAAGTACTTTAGTATTCCCAACAGTTTTACAGAAAAGATTAACTTGTTTTGTAATATCCATTTAACAGAAGGTGATGAAAAACACATGGTTTACATCAGCATCAATCAGGAGCTGAACATATCCGTCTTCGACCTATATGAATCCTTTTCCAACGTGAAGAAGGTAATACAAGTTGCTCAACAGACACAAGATAAGAAAGAATACACATGCGACTTTACAGATCAACTAGACAAGAAGGAAGACGATGGCGAAAAAAAGGTCATCATCTGCAGGAAGAAGTTAACCGAATTTGATACCTTCACTATGAAATGCCCAATCAAGAAGGATAAATATGAAAACCTAGTAATGATTCCAAAGACCCTGAAAAAGGAAGAGAAGAAAAAAAATAATGTCCTGAAAATACAGCTAGATGTACAGTATGAACTATTTAAAAAGTACCTTCACTTTCACGATAAGTATGGGAAGTACCTCCCTGATTATCCTTCCTTCTTCACCTTTCCTCTGAACCGGGTAGCTAAACTAGAATTGAAAAAGAACTCTATCTTCAAGAACCATAAGGACGCTTCCTACTTTGATGAGGTTGCATCTGCATCTGATGCGTTCGTGAAACTACTCGCCTACCTAGATGCACAAGACACCGTCATTCTAACGAAGCAAATTTCTAACCTAGCAATAAGTGAAGACAAATCTACGGATGATGTTTTCGATTTAACATTTCAAATACCTGCCTACATCGAGACGAACGAACCGCTGTATATTCTCATGGGATGTAACAACACAAAAGATGGGGGAAACCTCGGCATCGTGGAGTTGGTCTTGTCGAAAAGCGAACACATTGTTAAGGGATGCAATTTTTCAGACGTAGAAATGAAGCACTTCACGAACAACGTGAAGTCTACCGGGGCAAAATGTAGTATTGTAGCCAACCCAAATGATCTAGTCGGTTTTAACTGCTCCAAGACGTACGTGCCAGAGACGGATGAAGAGGAAGGATCCGGTGAGGCTACCGGAGTCATCGAACCGGAAGGATGCTTCACGCAAGTCTATAACAGCAACGAAAAGACAGACATCGTTACCATGCTACCAGGAGTTTTGATCTACTCAAGTGGGAAGAAAAACTCCACGTCATTTATCAAAATACCCCCAGTTCCACTTAAAAAGAAGATTACCTTTTCCTGCAAGTGCAAGATAGAATCTGTGGTGAACGAAATAGAGGTGACAGTTGCTGAGGAGAAAGAAATTAAAAAGGAAAGTGTCGAAGTGTTGAAGGAGGAAGCAATCACGACCGTGAAGGGAAAGGATCAAGAGGAAGATGGAAAGATATACACGTGTCCAAATAAGACCCTCATTGAACCCAAACTGGAAAAGATAGATGACCTTTATGTGCAAAATACATGTCACATAGATGTGAAGGAGATGCACAGTTATGTTGAAATTTACTGCCCCTCCAAAGATTTCGCCATTCACAAGAATATCAACATGTATTACACAACGGTGAAGCCAAAAAAAGAAGAAAGTCCAAAGGTTCTTAACCAACTCGAGCTGGATAAAATAATACCCCACGCGGAGATGCTCCACAAGACGAGAAACATCCTTCCTTTGCAAAGTACCACGAATGATATGGAAAAGGTGGACCTCTCTCATGTTTACTTATTTTTCCCCTATTATGTTAAGGAAGAACAGGAGTTCAATGTGATATGCGATAACAGCAACACGTTATTTGGGGAGAAGAAGGGAGGGGTTCTATCCTACCAGATTAAGGTTCCCAAGAGGAGTAAACAAATCAAGGGGTGTGACTTCAATTCCAAGAAATCGGAAATCTTCCTAAACCAGCCTACGGAAAATGACTGCGTGATAGACGCCATGCCGAAGGATGTAATCGGGTTCGTCTGCCCCCCAGAGACGGTCAAAATAACTAGCTGCTTCAAAGACGCCGTGGTGGATGATCATCTCACCAACATAGCCGATACGCTCGAGCTGACCGACAACATGGCAAACTACACACATAGTCACAAATTTAATTACATCGAAATACCAAGAGTCGTTAGCAAAGACCTGTCCTTCAAATGTATCTGTGTGCATCTAAAGAAGGACTACCAGTTGACGTCTCCACCGAGCGCAAAACTGCTGGATGTCATTTACCAAAAGCTCGACATAAAAAAAGGAGAGGGCTACACCAAAGTAGATGCAAAAAAGAAATTCCTAATGAGTAGCCTGAACCCATACTTGGCTCACAAGGAAGACAAAGTGATCAGCATCTTCCAGGAAGTGGATAAGAATAACCCATTTGGGGAAGATGAAAAACCAGAAGAAATAATACAAGATGTAGCCAAAACAGAATTTTACCATGACACCTTGGGTTCTACTGGTTCCCTTTCACAAATAAGAGACAACCACATTTCGGGAGACGACTATTCTATTTACACCAACGTAAATGACAACGTCTTGGAAAGAACTATAATGGCAGACATAGAAAAGCTGAACAAATCTGACTTCAAGGTATACACGCTCAGTGTCAATGTGAAGGCACCTAAGTTGCTACAACCGAAGAAGCTCAATGAGAATGAGTATTTGTGTGACTTTTCCAAAAAGAGCTTGATCGTACCGGAACCTTTAACGGAGGATTCCCCACTTGACATCCACTGCTACAGTGCACTAAAGCCACTAGACACGTTATATGTTAAGTGCCCAACGGAGAAGGCAGCTTACGAGGATGCCAAGACAAAAACAGCAGATGATGATGATGAGGCAGAGAAGGGAATCATTTCCATCCTAGACGATGTGTCAGGTGCTGAGGATTCCGGTTCCCCTCTGGAAGACGAATCTTTTGTTAAATACTTCGACAAAATCAGTATGAAGCCGAGTGAATTTTTTAAGAAAGTTTTGAACGAAGATGGAGACAAGGAAGAAGATATAGATTTAGTCCTACCCGGTGCAGCCTACACATCTATGAAGGTACTGAAAAAAAAGGACCCGTTTACCTCCTACGTTGCTGTGATTGTGCCACCCACTGTGTCAAGGAACACATTTTTTAAGGTGGAGTGCAATAACAATGAATACAAAGAGGGAGGCAAAAATGCAGGCTACAAGGGGATCATTCATTTAAATATTTCCAGAAGTGGGGAAAAAACTATAGGGTGTGACTTCACCTCTGAACATAGCAGTATTTTAACTAAGGGGGTTCTTCTCCCCAGTGGGCAAGAAAAAGAGTGCGAAGTGGAGGTTACGAAGAATGACGTTTTCGGGGTTAGATGCAGCAACGATTCTACTTTTGATCCAGTAAAATGCTTCCACGAGATTCATGATAAAACCGGATCGGTTAAACAAATCAAGGAACTCATCCCAGGTGTAAAGGTATTCACTCTCCCCAACTCCAAGACCAAAGTCGCTTATGGAAAAATCCCATTGGACTACGTGAATAAGATCAATTTTTCCTGCACCTGTACGAAGACGGATGATAACACCAAGGGAAAAATCAAAGTCGTGGTGAATAAAGATGAATATTCACTGGAAGACATGAAATTAACAGATGCAGTGAAACATGGTAAGGTCAACTTTTGCAACTTCTTCGATGATGAAGCGCTCATCTTTAAGAAGAACCCAGATAAGATTGTCCAATGTAAGGTAGATGCAGAGCTGTTCTCCGAGGTAGTCGTCATGCTGCCTCAGATGGGAAGTACCAATGACGAACCGGACTACAAAAATTTCGCTGTGACACCAACTTTATCTGAAGGAGAAGACATCAAAGTTATCACCGATGCTAGAACTGAAGTGCCCATAACCACTGCTTTAAAGGGTGTCTATGGAAGTAGAGTTTTCTCCTTCGAGAAAAACTCGAAAAAGGGAATAGGGTTGAGCTTCTTCATCCCTCCCACATTTGAAGATAAAAATTTTAAATTAGCGATTAAGGAGTCGGCGATCCTCACCGGCAGTAAACAGAGAGGAGTCATTTTCGTCATCGTCCGGAAGAATATGGAACCCGGTTCTGTGAAGATGTGTGATTTTACATCTAGTGAGAACTCTCTAGCTGAGTTAGACCAAAGCAATAACGAAAAGGTATGCAGCGTGAAGATAGCCAAAGGAGACATATTCGGTATAACCTGTCCTAAGGGGTTCTGCCTCTACCCGGAGGCCTGCTTCTCCAACGTTACTTTGGATTACTACAAGGGGGAGCTTCACATGGAAGAAGCGGAAGCAGAAGGAAACAACGAAGAAATCAACTTCGCTGAGAGAACAAAAACGAACATGCGCATAAAAGATTTGCTACACCTCATCGGTGATGATGACAGCGAAATGGAGGACTTACAGAAATTTTCAGAATTTTCTAACATTACTGAAATGCTCAATTTTGAGACGTTCCATTTGGGTTCTATGCATCTGGATTTTAAGAAAAACTACACATCTTCTTACGCTAAGGTGCCAAGCAAATTTAGAAGCGCCATTAAATTTTCTTGCAGCTGCTACAATCCGCAGAAGAAGGTGTTCGGAACGATGGACATCGAAACGGAGTATGCCCCTTCCGAAGAGGAGCCCAAAATTCAGGAAGATAAGTTTGTCCGAAATAAGCTTCTCCCGTTGAGAAGTAAAATTAGTTTAGATGCAGATGAGGTAGAACCCATTGAGGAGGTAGATACTGAGGAAGATTCAGGAGCAGCAGGTTCAGAGGGATGCACAGAAGACGGATCATGTGGTAACATGCTCTCCCAAGGAATCAGCTACACGTGTGACTTCTCTCAGGAGTCGCTATTCACTCTGATCGAGGGAAAAGTCCAAAGGAACACATGCACCGTAGATGCCAGAGCGTTAGATGTGGTAACTATAAAATGTCCAGCCATAGCGAATCACGTGCATAAGGAAAACACAGTCACAGAACCCGTCGAAACGGAAAAGGTAATCATCACCATAGATGGGGAGCAGTATGTAACATACCAGGAGGAGAAAACAAAGAAGAAGACATTCTCCTTGAAAGAAATTTACGAAGAGGAATACTACGGTATGACTAGCGAAGAAGCGACAAATATGAGAAAGGTAGATGCAGGATGGGATAACCACGAAGTGTATTATCCAAAGCGGGTTCTAGACCACGTAGTCGTAGCGAATAAGGTAACCAAGTTGGAAGACGCCCTACCAGGAGTGCTACATCTGCAAAGCAAAATAAACGAAGAATTAAAAACAACTGAATTGATAAAGGACGGTGTGGTCCGCTTCATGGTGCCACCGTATGTAAGGGATGACTTCCAGTTCCACCTCTTCTGTGGAAAGTCCTCTGAGAAGAAACCACAAGGAAAGAACACCTCTCTCGGGGTCATACGTATAAATGTGTCTGCCTACAAGAAGGAACTTCAGGGGTGCGATTTCATAAACCACAAGGAAGACCCGGACTTGGTTATTTTTACCAACGAACGAGAAAAATCTAATGACCACATTTGTTCCATTTCGCTGATACCAAATACCGTGGTGGGAATTAACTGCCCATCGGGAAAACTCCTCCCAGATAGCTGCTTCCATGAGACCTACTTTGTCGCAAAATCTGAAGAAAAAACAGAGGCCAACCAGATGAGCACCTTACCAAAGGAGAAAATTACAAACGTCATTAAGGGAGCAATACCGGTGTCAAATTTTTCGAATAAGAAAAATACCTACACATATCTCATCCTCCCTAAGGATATGAAAAGTCTAGAAAAATTAGACAAGAACTTCTACTGCACTTGTGATGAGGGTATAGTAAAAATGAAGATTCACGAATTTTACATAAAGAGAGAAAAGAACAACCGGGTGGACAAAGAAACCTGCTCCTACGATAGCGCGAAAAATGTGACCACCTGTAATGTCGTCGAATTCTTGGAAAATCTCGAAGAGAAGGATAACAAAACGAATCACTACACAGTGAACCTATCCAGATGGGATAAGGTTATTTTAAAATACCCAACAAATGAGAAGGAGAATTATGGAAAGATTTTTGTTAATCCAATTAACATAAAAGATAAGGTGCTCTATAAGAACGTCCCTACACCTCTTGAGGATATTCTACCTGGAGCTATCACCACACATAAGTTTGATTCAAGGACCAAAATTATAGAACACACTTTAAGGGTCCCTCCTTATGTTTCTAAAGAGGTGAACTTCTTCTTGGAATTCAACAACTCACTGACGCATAAAATGGTGGACTATAATTACTCCTACGGGGGGGTTGTAAAAATATTTTTCCACGTTCGAGAAGGGTACAGTGAAATCAGTGGTTGTGATTTTACTGGAAAGTATAACCACCTCTTCAGTCACAACTTCGACCCTAATATTAAGGAAAGTACAACGTGTTCTGTTACCTTTGGGAATAATAGCTATGCTGGGTTTGCTTGCCCTAGGGAATTTGAAGTCGTCCCTCATAATTGCTTTACATCTGTATACGATAATAATGACGATAAGAAGGTTAAGAAGTTAGTGGACCTATCTCAGGAAGCTGAATCCGATTTTGTTCAGTACAACGCCCGTGGGGTCAGCCTATCCTACGTGACCTTTAAGAAGGACACCAAGGGACACAGCATCTCCTGCAAGTGCGTCTCCAAAAAAGTCACGCACACTATTAATGTTACCTTCGAGCCTGATGCTGACAATTCCCTCCCCAAGACAAGAATCCGCATAAGGTACTTCGACTTGAGCAAGGCCTCCTTCAGTTCGCACCTGCGTGGGGGATGAAAACGGGGGCGGCTACTACGATAAAACGGGGAATAGGTTGAACGATGAATAGGCCAAACCCTATTGCTGCTCTCACCGTCGGGTGAAACTCCCATGCACAACCGCAACCGAGGCGGTGAGAGGATCCCTGCTTAGTCGACTCGCTACCCACCAAGGGGACCCCTACAACCATTTTAAATGAACCCTTTTTCTACACTTCTTGCCCAGAAAAACACACTTAGGGGCACTTGCACATCATAACTTCACCCCGAATTAATCGAATTTTTTTTCTTTTTTTTTGGATAACACTTCTACTTTTGCTTCCCTATGGGGGTGCCACGGGTTGTCCTTTGGAGCTGTTTTTTTTTTTATCAGCCAACTGACCAGATAGGTGGCCTGCTTGATGATCACCCTTTCGACCTGCGTGACGCCACACCCGACCTACTACTTCCACAGGTGTTCGTTCGTCAGTCCAATCAAACGGTTTGGAAGGTGCGACTACCAAGCCGGTGGATAGACACATGGACTGACAAATCTGTGCACGTCAGTTGAGGTCTCCGGTGTATGGTCTCTGCCCAACTAGCGAAAGAAAAAAAGCAGTTCGTTCTTATTGTGAATAGGTGAGTAGATTTTGTGTGTGCATGTGGGTTTAATCGCGCGGAAAAAGAAAGGAAAAAAAAAGTTGATAATGGTGATGATGATAAAGTTACAGAGGAAGTACATATATCTGGTAACGCATCCCACTGCGGTGTTACATGACACTAACTAGCCAAACGACGGAGGGGCAGCAAAAAAAAAAAAAAAAAAAAAAAAAAAAAAAGGCGACTGCAAAAATGAGGGGGAAGGGATTTCCCCCCAATTTGACAAAGACACTCCCTTCGGGGAGGGGGCCTCTCCACGTGGACATGAAAAAAATAAATAAAAAAAAAAAAATCACATAAATTGCAAATTCGGAAAACAAACAACCGATGGGGGCAAATCACACCCATCCGGAGAAGGGGGAAGCCAATGCAGCGGTAACGTGTGGCCTCGCCGACCTGCTATAAATACCTGGAACGCATATAGTTGTTGGCCAGCTTATGCGCCAGTCGTTTTATCTCGTAGAATTTTTCATCGAAGAGGTAGTCGCGTGTGGCCTTTGCTATTAAATCAAAGTCACGCACGTCCTGGCTGTCGATGTCTATATCCCCAATATTGGGAACGTTAAAACGGAAGTAGGTATTCTCCCTGTCGGAAAGCCACTGCAGAACTTCTCGATGTGTTTCATTTGCTCTAGTTAGAAGGTGACCTGAATTAAGTATTATTTCAAATGTCGAGGCAGATTTTCCGCTAGCCACTGACTGTGTCAATTTGGTAGGAGATTTTCCTGTCCCTATGGAAACTATCGTATCTAGCTCCTCCTTAATAAAGGCAGAGAGATTTTTGTTGTTCAGTCTGGCACATTCTTCCAATGCGATAAGAGCGGGATTACTTGCCTTCAACGCTCCATCTACAAGATGTATCTCCGGTTTTATGTGGAAGCCCAGATCTTTAATATCCTCAGAACTGGGTCCTTTCAAATACGTTGGGGCAGATGCAGTTGCCCAGGCAGCTAGCCATAATGGAACCTTATTGATCCCTTCGTAGGATTCCCCATTTATTGCATTGTACTTATGAGAATAATTCCTCAGGAGGAACAACTTATACGGGTTGTGTTTCACATCCGTTGCCGTCACGAAGCAATACACTTTTTTGTAAGAAGACATAAACATGCTTCCCAATTTTTCCATAAATAAATCTTTCACGTTATTTATATCGTACCCTTCGAATAGGATTCCCGAAATTAGGTTCCTGTTTCCTTCGAATATTTTTTGCATGGTACTTGGCAACAGGTTGGTGACGTCTCGAAGCCCCATCTCTTTTAACAGAGCCAGGGAGATCAATCCACCTGCACTTGTTCCACAGATCATGTCGAAGCAGTCGATCAATTTCACGTCGTCGTTGCCGATCTCCTTCCGGATTTCATTTTCGATTCTGTTCAGCACGATTAGCGTTGACATGGCCAGGATGCCTCCTCCGTCCAGAGACAGGATGGAAACGCTGCACGGGGGTTAGGAAGTGAATAATTAGCCATTGTAATAGGGGTTTGTATCGGTTGCATAGCGAGGAGAAGAACCCCCCTCCAGCCCATTCTAGCAACACACACACCAAACGTGCCACCGCTCCGTCCGGGTGTGCTCCTCCACTTACGGTTTTCTAAACGGCGTGTAAGGATCCTGCGGGATCTGGTTGTACTTGCCACAGTAAAGCAACCCGTAGCGGCACTCTATAGTCATGCCAAGGGACATGCAAGTGCTAACATTCAAGTGCAGCATACTGTTAGCACTGCAATTGTATAGATAGACGTATTTCTTCTTTTTCGAAGATACCCTTATTTGATTTTCATTGTGAAAAGTGCACGAAATGTTTTCCGTGTTGGTTTTATTCTCTTCTAACGAAACAGATTCCTTTTTTTTATGCTTCACCCTTAAGTTATCGTAGTAGTTTTTTTTTCTACCCTTCATTTTGCTAATATGTTTTTTGTTCTTCCTTTCTTTGGATTCTTCATACAAAATATCTGTCTGGTCAAAATTGTAGTTACAGATTTTGCTGATTTCATCATTCAGGTTTTCATTTTCTATTATCGTGGGTTCTCTCTTCTCATCCTCCACGTCGCCCACTTCGTCACTTTCCTCACCCTCTCCCTCTTCTTCTGCTTCGTCTCCTCCTTCGTCTAATTCTTCTTCTTCCTCCTTTGGGTTCACCGATGGGCTTTTCCTCCGTTGGGGTTTCTCCCGAGTAGTGGCCTGTTTATTCCTTAGCTGAGTCTTCCCCTGGGTTGCCTCCTCCTCATTCTGCGGGATCAGTTTGTAGTTCACTTCCACTTGCATCTTGGACAGCCCAAAGTAGATGCTATCCCATTTGCTCTGCGGGTGTGTGTGGGGTGAATGAAGAAGAAATGGTGAACAACGGTGGTCATTCAGTAGCGGATTGTTAGGTAACATTCCCCCTGCCACTTCTTATTCTTACATTGTTGCTATTCTCCACGTAGATGCAGTAGAACCCAGACTTGCGCAACTGCACAGAGTGTTTATTCACGGTGAGTTCCCCATCGAAGATATTCAACGTGTGTTCCTTATTCTGTGGGAATTGTAAAAAGTCACTGTGCAAGGACGCATTAACCACCTGAGGGGTAAAATCTTTTATGGGTTCTACATCGAAGTAGTCATTTAAAATGGTTGAGTTTTCTGCCCTCAGTTTACTGTATTCATTTTCTCCATTCTTTAGGTTATTATCGTTTAAATTTTTTTTTTTTTTTTTGGTCTTCCTCTTTTCCCTTTCGACTGCATCATCACTGTTTTCTTCTCCACTCAGACCATGCGAGAAAATATCAGAATACATGTAGATCCGTTCCTCCTCATCGTTCATCCTTTCGGGGGGTTAATAAACGACTCAGTGGGATTTACAGGGTGTTCACCTATATCAGATGGGTGCGATGCCCGTTTTGGGAACCTCTCTGGAGGAAGCAAAACTGGACTGATCTGGCTACGCTGCCTGGGGGGCTCATATATTCAATGTTTTCACCTCTAAACTGCCTACAGCTTTTGCTACCAAAACGACATCAATTTGGAGTGAGGTTATTTTATTTATTATTTTTTTTTTTTTCCCTTTCCACCTTCTTTTATATGTTCGTTGGCGAACAGCGAGACGTGCCCCAGAGGCATACAAACAAAACTGTCACGGAGTGGCCAACTTTCGCATCGATCAGATTATACATAGTAGATCATACATTGTATCGTCCAGGGGGGGGAAGAGACGAGCAACCGCGTAGTTGGGAAGAAAAAAAGAAGACGACGAGAAAAAGAGGAAAATAAAAAAAAAAAAAAATCATCAAACTGTCAGCGAATTATAAACAAAATGGAAAGCAACGTAATAGCGACGTGACGAAAACTCAGCACGGACGCCTCGAAGCTTGCGCAAGCCAACCTTGGAACAAATGCGAAGAATTAAAAAAAAAAAAAAAAAAAAAAAAAATTCCACTTTTGCCTTTGTGCCAACTCGCCTACCAGTGCGTTCCCAAAGGGACTGAACCGGGCGCCCAAACAAGTTCAATGAGTACGCATAAATTGTCATACCACTATACATGCTTTTCTTTCCTTTTATATATATATATTTATTTATTTATATATAACCCCCAACACATTCGACTTACCCATGGGAAAACACTTCAATGGTAGGGAAACTCCCCTCAAACGAGAGAAAATGGCCCCAGCCAACACGCATCATCCTCATCCTTCGCATTCATACTTTACTAGCAACAAGTCCACCTATTGGATGGCTATTTTGCTTCCAAACATATCACCCCTTTCTTGTGAGCAGTCTCTCTGGGCGAAAGCGCGAAGTTGGGGCCTCGCCAAATCAACATCACCAGGAAGTACGAAAAAAGAAAAAAAAAAAAAACCTCGTAAATTGTTCCTTTCGTGCACATGAGCAAAACGAAAAATAGCATTTAATCCAATTATGCTAGCAGTCGCATCCCCACGCAAAGACGTAATTCTGCGACATCGGCATGGAAGGGGGACAACCTATTTATGCATATGTTCATCTTTAACATTTTGTCAACTTTGGATGAGGCAAAATTTGAAGTCATGTGTTGACTGCTGTGTGTTCTATACGAATAAAAAAAAAAAAAGAAGACCCAACTTAGGCGTAAAAAAAAAAATGAATCTTTGCTCAATTCAGCAAGTTGGACAACCGAATTGGGCAATACCCCAGCGACGTGTTATTATTAAAGGGACACGTCCGGAGGGGGGGAAGAGCAGCGGGTTTATCTGGACATCTACATGAAGGTGCTCCAGGTGGATGTGCATCAATCCCTTTGCGATCACAACAGATTTGTCTACCCCCGAAAGGAAAATTCAGATATGTTTGTTTTGTTCTGCCTTTCGTCCTAACCGCACGAAATTTCGTGCTTCTTCGCCATGTAGTTTTTTAATACCGTCTTTATTTCGCACCCCAGGGATCTGCATGCACATTCAGCGTAGCTGATAATCTGCACAGAGGGGGGGGGAAAAAGTTTAGGTGATGAGCGTTGGTACGATGAGCCCCTCGCAGAGGAACATGCAGTACGCTCAGAATGGCCTGCCTACCTCGGACAACGTTTTGCTGTTAAAGGAATTCCCGGACCCATGAAAGAAGCACACTGTTCTGAGGTTCAGGCATATCCCCAGGGTTATGCTGTTCGTGTCGTATTTCCCTCTGTAGTATTTTTCCTCCTGCATAAAAGAATAGAGTTGTGCACACATTGGGAAGAGGTTAAACAGTGGGGTGCCCAAAACGTTCACCATAGATGCCGTGCACATAAGAACGAAGGAATGTCTCTCCCCTTTCACATGCATACCAAACTGTCCACGTCCACAAGATGAAACACTCTCTTCGTGTTTGGGCAAATGATTGAATTCTTGCAGAAAGGGGGGGAAAAAAGAAAAGATCATATTATCGTTAAGTCAATAAACACAGTAGAGTGTTCCTATATTTGGTATATTTGGTATATTTGGTATATTTGGTATATTTGGTATATTTGGTATATTTGGTATATTTGGTATATTTGGTATATTTGGTATATTTGGTATATTTGGTATATTTGGTATATTTGGTATATTTGGTATATTTGGTATATTTGGTATATTTGGTATATTTGGTATATTTGGTACTTCCTCTTTTTGTTCTTTTTTTTTCATCTTACCACATTTACGGAAACGATCATGTCCCGCATTTTAATTTGGGCATTGATTAATGCAAGCGATATGCACGTCAGGGTGGCACTCAGACAGCCTTAAAGGTTGGCAAAAGATAAGGATGGGGGGGAAGCGACATGGTGGGCTGTTTATATTTGCGCAATAATGGGTAAAGGAGGTGCATTTGCTTGATCTCCCCACGCACATATGGCGACTTTGGCCCACAACTGGACACGTGAAGCAAGACAATTTCACGCGCCTCCAAATTACCTCCATCGTTCTGAATGATTAGGCACTTTATGTTAATGGAGCACTGTGGGTACTGGTTCAGCAGAATAACGCTCGAAACGCATTCTAGTAGCAGGTTCTTTATATTTTCATCGCTCTACAATGGGGAAAAAAAAAAAAAAAAGGTGCAAATTAGCTAGCTAATGTACGTTAGACCAAACAAAAACTTATGAACGTTCATGCAAAATGGTAGATTTGAAAAAAAAAAAAATGCAAAATAGCTAGCTGGTACACGTTAGGATTGCAAAAAATACCTCGTCTTTGGCCCTATCGTCATTCATATTCAAACTTTTGATATCCAGAAAGACCTTTCCCTTGTCGTAAGTTGCATTCTTGGAGTCGGGTTTCGGTCCATATCTTAAAAATGGAAATGGTGGAGATGGGTGGAGAAAGGTGTAGAAGAGGCAGCATAAATGCGCGGCGAACACATACACAGACAAAATTGCCCGCAGCGAATGAGCTACACAAAATTTTTCAAATTTACATGAGTGCCAATATTTTGGTATTTCCCAGTGAGTAAAAACAGGACGCGTCAGAATATCCATCGGTCCCCAGTTTTATGACTGAAAAAAAAAAAAAGAAAGAAAGGGGGGAGTAATATGCGGAAAAATTCATTACAGTTTAGCACACCATTTTGTGGTGCTGGTAGGCAATCTTCACGATGTTTCCTTTTTGGGGGAAGCTGGTGGTATAAGTAATCTGCCAACACATAGCATATATGCAGAAATGAACTTACACATATCCCTGATTTCATTGTTCTTGCGGTTGTTTATCCTTCTGAAGGTGCCACTCCTGCGGAACTCCTCGTCGATTTTCTCTATTTTGCTTTTGAAATTGTACGGAGGGAGGGGGGCTCTATACTTCGACATTTCCTTACGACAGTTGTTTTGGGTTCAGGGGGTGGGAATAACCTCAGCAGTGGTACCCTTTGGTAATTCTCACTTTGGGGGAGAATTGCGATCTTTTTTTTTTTTCCGAAGCGCTGCGTCATTTGTCATTGTAGTGGCGATTATACAGGACTGGCGTTCGGAGTTTTGACGCGGGTGAGCGAGGTTGTTTGGTAGTACGTATGTTTCTATGCACGCTTTTATGTTTGTACTTTTGTACGCACGTTTTCAGGCAAGTTTATTCGTTTGCCCATCTCCTACCTGGATATATTATTTATTTTTATTTTATCATATTTTATTATGTTTTTATTATTATTTTTTTTTTTGTGCACGAACGTGGCTAAATCGCCTGACCTGTTCATATTTTTTCCGCTCCAGTGATGATACCTGCTGAGATTGCAACATTTTTCCAACTGCTCGATCCAACTTAGCAGACTTCTCCGCAGTGTAGCAGTGGTATATGAGAAGCAAAGTGGGAACACCTGGCGTGATGCAACTATTTATGTGTTTGCTGTTTTACTTGCCTTTTCTGCTAAAACTAGTATGCCACTCCCCCGTTGGGTGATTATCCATCCGGGTGTTCACTCGTATACCCCCCTATTTTGTGTTTTTTTTTTTTTTTTTTTTCTCAGTTCCGCTAGTTGCACACATCCCTTTTAACCCCTGCACCTTTTCCGAACCAGACGATGTTACCGATACGTTACACCTATGCAGTGCTACTTCCCTACGTGATTATCATTCTACTAGCTTCATCAGACGGAAGGAGAGAAAAAAAAGGTGTCCAAAAGGAACTCGTCGGACGGCACTGCTTCCTTGGTCCAGGTATAAACATACGTGAAGTGAAAATACACGGGCAGTGGAAAAAAAAAAAAAAAAAAACTGGAGTCAAAGTTGGACGTAAAATTGAAATTCACCTTAAAATCGACACCAACAACAACACCAGCGCCTACGACAACGTCGAATTTGGAACCGCCCTTCCCGTACGACAGTGTGAGAATAGGCCAGGGGTATGACATTCACCAGATACGGGTTGGTCCCCCCGAAGACATCACCGCGGATTCCTCTGCTGATGCGATTAAGCAAAACTTCAAAAGGCTGACCATCGGGGGGGTGCAAGTGGATACCATTTCCGTCCTTTCGCACAGCGATGGAGACGTCATTTTTCACGCATTAGTGGACGCCCTACTTGGCGGCATTAATTGTTCGGACCTGGGAACCCTCTTCCCTGATGGCTCGGAAAAATATAAAAATAAAAAGTCACTTTCCTTTTTAAGATATGCCAGACTACTTTTGCATAAAAGGAATTACGCCATCGCAAATTTAGACATAATCGTCATTGCGGAGGTTCCCAAAATAAGTCCCATTCGCGCGGAAATTGTTCGAAACATATCTTCTGCTCTGGGGATCTCGGAGTCGCAGGTCTCCCTCAAAGGTATGTGCAAACACGAGTGAACACACAAGCGTATTCATAAGTGTATTCATAAGTTTATTCCCACCTGTGGACTGCACGGGTACAACACATCGCCACACCCTTGTTCCCCCACGCGCAGGAAAAACACACGAAAAACTCGGCCCCATCGGACAGAAGCAGGCAATCGAGTGCTTCGCAAACGCGCTCTTAATTCGAAAAAAATCAGAAAAAATTTGAAAAAAAAAAAAAAAAAAAAATTTTTTTTTGTAAAACTTGGTAAAGGAAAATCCCATCGACGCAGTCAATTGGGCTGCACCTTTCCTCGAGCGGAATAATAATCATCAGTTGTTCAAATTAGGCCTCTTTTTTTTTTTTTTTTTTTTTTTAATTTTCTTTCCGTTTTGCACATACCGGGAGATTTCAACTTCGCTTCCTCGCTCAGGCAGCGTGGTCGTAACAGCGTACTCATAAGTGTGTGTGGACTGTTGTTTTGTGTTTTGCCTTCTGTGTCCTTTTAACTTTGTAACTTTTTTTTCCTCTTGGCCTGCACCCAATTCATTGCGCGGAGGGGTCCTTCGGATGGCAGTACTGCAGAATGGCATACCTGAGAGGGGGGGGAGAAAGCATTTAAGGGTGTGTGCGGGGGGTCAATTCAGAGTACCTTTCGACCCGCGTTGGATCAATTTAATATAATTTGTTTTGTTAGCTTTTCTTTCTGTCCGTTTTGCATTACTCTCCGTAGTTGCACCAGTCCGGGGATTTTCTGTTGAGCTCCTCCACGACGTCTCTCTGGAGGCCACAGCTGATCAGAATGGGAAAAAAAGGGGCAAGGTGAATAATTAGACAAGTGCACAATTTTCATACGGGGGATGAGGGTGTGGTGCTGATTGGACGACTTACCAAATGGGCGACTTCAAGCACCGCAGGGCGATGAACCTGATGGGGAAATATCCCAAAACGTCCTTGTGGGGATGCCAGAAGTTGAAGCTCAGGTCACCCAAGCATCTGCGATAATTGGCGTCCCCCTTGAAACAAACGAAGGAGCTTCTTTTTAATTCTTCCACGAGGTCCTTTGGCATCACCCAGTAGGGGAGGGGCAGGTTCCAGTAGACATGTTCCTGCGGAGGGGAAAAGGAGACGGTGCAAAGTGGTACGTGGTAAAAGTAGCGATATTTGAGGTGAGCTGATCAGCAAGTGTTGTCAGCCGTGAGAGACTTACTCGTATCTTCCACTTCTGGGTCTGCAGGAATTCCTTCCACTTGGTCGCCATGAACACCGTGTTGGGGTACTTGAAAAAAAAAAAAAAAAAAAAAAAAAAAAAAAATTGGGAAAAGAAAAAGTGGGAAAACAGTTAAATGGTTAATCGGTGGAACACACGCAGGGAAACGTTTTGATGAGCAACACATGTGCCGGTTCTCTTCTTCTTCTTTCCCCATTTACCTTATCGTCGCTAGTGAGGGATTCCAGCGCGTAGTGGACATCCTTTTCCATGGTGTCCGATACGAAGAGGGGGAACTTCTTCACGTGAATATACACTTCATCGAAGTATCGACTCAGCAAGTGCAGGAGGCAGAGGTCCGTGATGAACTCCAGCCCCATGTTGTCGAGGACGATGTCGAATCGTGGCCAGTGCTGCGGCAGAAGAGGGGAAAGGGGTCAGCCAATTGGCAGGTTAACCGGTTGGTGGGTTAACCGATGGGCAGGTTAACCGGTTGGTGAGTTAACGGCCTACCTTCGAGGTGATGTCCCTGCGTAGGGCCTCCATGTCGTTGCAAAGAACCTTGTCCAAATACATGCTATCGTGGAGCTTATCCACGTCATCCGTGCCGAAGTAAAACTGCTTCTCCTGGAGAGTCTTTTTTTTTATGTCCGTTTCGTCCACCTTGTGTTGTTCCCCCTTACTTTTGGTGGGGTTCCAACTCAAGTCGAACTGGTTAGACCATAAGGAGAAATAAAAAAAAATGGCAAACACCTTTTCCTCTTCATTCTTATCGTAAAGTTCCAGTAACTCCTTCGCACATGTGCATATTTTTTCAATAAAATGTTTGTTGCACTTTATGGAGTCCTTTTTTTCGTAATCAAAAAAATCATAATTTGTTTTTTCAAAATCGTATGAACAGGTCAGGTAACGATAAAAATAATATTCATTAAAAAGCCACGAATTATTTACAATTTTTGTTCCTGTTTGGATAAAATAGGAGAGTAGGAATTCCCAGGTGTGTTTGTCTTCCTGGCAGGATAACATTTCGTATGTATGTTTGTGTCCATTTGTAAATATTTCTCTGATTTTTGCTAACTTGACGTCTATTTTGTTTTTCTTCGTGTACTCTGCGTTGTGCTCCTCCACGCCTTTAAGTATGCTCTGGGGGATCCGCCTTACGATGGTGTCGTTTTCCTGCGGGGGGTAACAAGGGGAAACTTATAGGTGACCAACACGTATACAGTGACCGCGTGAGTGAACCGATACACTACTCCGTGCAGTACCATGCTATTGGGCCGGTTGCATGTCAAAATGGGCGGCAGAAATTCGTCCTCCCCCCGGAGGTAGGCATACTCCTCCTTGAAATTGTTGTAAAAGTGACGGAAGTACATATTGAGAGAATACTACGTGGGGTTCGCTCTACAATCTGGTTCAGAGGAAGCGAAAAAAAAATACTCTTCCCAGCAAGTTTGTTCTCCCGAAGGTGTATATCTGCTCGACGTTGTAACGGGTGAATCATTTGGAGCCATGACCATTTCAAGTAGAAATTTGTTTGAAGCTAAGGTACCCTTTGGAATGAGAACCTTACAGTTTTTTTTTTTTTTTTTTTTTTTTTTTTTTTTTTCCTGCCAAGGCGGGGGTAAACTATCCGCTACCAGTGCAGTTATGCAAAGCGCAACCAAAATGGCGAGCTGCCGCACCGCCGCAGAAATGACCCGTTCGGAAGAAAAAAAAAAAAAAGCAACATTTTTTTTTGGGTGAAGAACAACCCAACGTGAGATGCAAACGAAGAGGGACGCTCACAAAATAGTTTAATTAAAAATAGGTTGTCTTCAAAAACATGCTTGCAACGATCGGGGAGGGAAACACATGTTTCTTCTCTCCACTTCCCATTTGGACGTGTGGACGGTGTAAAGAAAAAAAAAAAAATAAACAAAAAAAAAGCTCAACATGATGAACGCTACATACATGTGAGTAGCAGTAGGAAACTACATGTGCATGCCTGTGAATGCCTGTTCATCCCTTGGGGGGTAGCGGACGTGTGACCCCCCACTCCATCACCTCCGTGACGGCCTCCCCCTCTGCTTCACATCCACAAAGGGAACTCCATAAGGATAGGTAACCCCGATGTTGTACTGCTTGTGGATTGTCCCCTGAGACAGGTCGACCGAAGTGAAGAGAGAACCATCCAACGTTCTTAACCCGTTAATGTAGTAGGCCTCGTCTTGACCACCCTGACTTCTGACTGGGTTAAAGTTATGATGACTATAAAATCGGTTCGGCAGATACATAGCATTTCTTTGTACCTTGCTGGACTCTGTAGCAGATGCGTTGTTCCCTTCAGCTGCAGCTATCCCCTCGAAGCTTACTTCTTTGTAACCGGGCAGCAAACTAGCAGAGACCCTCCCTGCGTCGTAGAAACATGTCTGCTCTCGAAGTATATCCTTTGACGGGTCGTACTCCCCTTTGGTGAAGTAAGGATTGGTTGGTTCTGCTGTGTACCTTCCGAAGGGTGCTTCTCCGGATAGATTCTCCTGCTCTTCAGGTGACTTCCCTGTAAGGTGACCTACCTGTTCGATGTCCACTTCGGCCCCTTTGGTAAGGGAAGATGATGCAGTGACGGACTGCTTGGCTCCATCGGTGGGGTCCCCCTCTTGGTGGTTGTTGCCAGAACCTGTCTTCCCAACGGGCAGTCCATTTTGTGCGTCCCCATTTTGTGAAGCCTCATTTTGGGAGGTCTCACCTTCTGCCTTGCTGCTTGACCCCTTAGTCATGTTTACCCCCTTTTTTAATCCCAGAAAATTTCGGCTAGCTCTATTTTTTTTTTTTTTTCCAAACTTTTCCAGAGGTGTTAGTAGCTTACTCAGTTTGTAACTTTTCTTTCCTCCGGTGGAAACAGTTGGTGTGTTTAAGTTGGATGAGTAGAAATTTTTGTTTTTCCTTGGAGGAGTATTTTTTTGCAAATTAGTCAAATGGCTTTTTTTTTTTTCTTCTTGTGTGTTTGCTTTTGCGTCTTGTTTTACCAACTTGCTTCCCGTATGGTTGGGGTGGGTACTTTTCTTCCCGGACCGTTGCGAATTGCTTCCGCTGTGTGTTGTTCCTTTTAAACTTCCTCCGTTTTTTGTTCCTCCCGAACTGCCGCTCCCTGTGTGCCCCTTCGAAACGAACCGTCCCAGGAGGCCGAACTTGTGTGCGTACTTCCTCCACCCCTGGTGGTGGCTGTCCCCATCCCCCACCTCAGAAAGAACTCTTTCCAGCGAATGTAAGTTATTTCTTTTATCAGAAGGTAAGACAGAAATACTGCTTCCTAATTTTGGACTCAGATTTTTAGATTTTTTTGCCACGATTTTTCCTTTCCTCTTTTCTGGAACGTCTTTTTTTAGCTTCTTTTTGTGCAGCACGTTACTGCCATATTTTTTGGACCCACTTTGGCTAGTTCCGCTGCTTGACCCGTTCAGGCCTCCTCGTATCGTAATGCTCAGGTTCATTTCGTCCGTGATGGGTTAAATTCTGTCTTCCTACCGGACCACGTGTGTACTGTTATTCTCGGTTATGCTGTGCTGTGGGATGGTTCCCTACGCTTGGTGTGTTGCGTTTCTTCTTTCCTCCCACTTGGATAGGTGTACCCCCGTGGGCATCACGTAATATGGTGACTTGTTTAAGCAAAAGAAGCCTTTACAAAGGGAATCCAAAGAATGAAGCGCTTGGCTGTATATATACTCGGGTGACACGCAAACGGCACATGGATCCCAAGTGGGAATCTTCCCCGTTGCTACGTTATATGTCGTCCCTCGTGAGTCAAACGGAATTGGAGTGATTTTCCATCATCCCCGTCTGGGACTGTGGATCGCGTTAAAAAGTCACAAAAAAAAAGTTGGCGACGTAATGTGGTAAGCTCAATGGGAAATATAATAACTTAAAAAAAAACACTCCAAGTGTCAGGTGGACTAAGGAATGATCCCATAGACAAATAGATTTACACACATTGGAGGAATGAAGCAAGGGTTCTTGGCCAATTTTTAAAAAGACCATCTAGCTGTACGACTAACCATTTTTTTTTTTTTTTTTTTTTTTTTTTCTGTCCCATTTTGCAGAAATGTTCTGACTTGTTCAGGCAAAATATTAAAATGAAAAACTGAAAATGTGGACGTGCACACACGGATGTCACACGCACTTGGGAAATTTTGTTCCCCCTTTGGGCAGCACTGACTTAATTATGTCCTAAAAAAGGTCACCACGAGTACACATCGTAAAAGTTTTTTCGCGTGAATAAGGGATGGTCTTTGCAGTAGCTAGATCAGGAAAGGGGGGGGGGTCAAATATAAGTACATGTGTGTACTTGTACCTATACCTATCCTTACGTCTGCGGGGTTGCTACCCCCCTCGCAATATGGCAGACGCAATTGCACGCAGAATTTGGAAGGGAACCAAACCGCTCAGTCTGTCCACAAAAATTTCCCAAAAAGGATTACCAACAGGAGTAAGTTAATTTTTTCCTTTACGGAATGATGACACACGCATAATTCTCCTGTTGCGTTTATCGTTAAGGGAACAGGACAGGCTTACTTCCTCACCCCAATTGTCAACGTGGAAGTAACATATATGGAACGGACGGAAGGTGGAGGGGTTGACCCACTTGACAGGTAGCTCTTCCATAGGTGTACAATGTGAACGTCCATGTGAATGTTCAAATTAGCCACCTGGGTGACGTCCCTTCATTTGTTATGCTCTATGCTGCGCTGTCCAATTTGGAAAATGCATAAATGGAAAAAAAAAAAAAAAAAGTTACGTGGAGAGACAGGGACAGGCAACCCCACCAACGTTGTAACTGTCGCAGCCGCTTCACTATTCACTAGCCGCACTGGGAGGTGGATCCCCAAATTGATGTTCCTTCGATTGGCGTTAACATGCGCCAGTTAGGATGGGCCATTTCTGTGCGTATATATGGCCGCACATATGACCGCTACTCCATGTCAACCTTCTGGGGGTATTTCTTCCCCTTTTTGGTTTCCGTGCCAGTAAATTCCCAAAAGTAGGAGAGGATGCTGAAGTTATGGATCTCCCTGAGGGGCTTGGAGGGGAGGAGGGCGAAATCCGCAAAGCAGTCCTCGTGGGCGCACCACTTTTCGAAAGCCTGCGGAACGGGGTGGAGGGTGTATACCACACGTGACAGGTTCGTCATCTTTGCGTATATGCTTTAGTCGCAATATCGGTCCGACGGGATATTGTCTTCCCTAGCAAATTACCGTGACGCACAGCGGGAAGAGGACCAACAACAGCAGCGTGAACACCCAGAAGAGAATGGCGAAGACGATCCACCCCTGGGGAATGAGATTCATCTTCTCCTTCAATTCATTGCTATAAAACACCCCATCTGCAAATTCAATAAAAGCAGAAAGCAAAATGGACGTCCCAATGTACTTTATGCACACGGACCAACCCATGGAAATGCTCCCCATGAAGACGTTCCCGCTGATGATTCGTTGTAGCTCCATTCTCAGCTGTTCGATGTTTCCGATGTAGAGGATGTATAGGATTTCCTAAGAGGAGGAAGCAAAGTGAAAAAGTAAAAAAGGAGGAAAAGCATATCGAGGATTATTGCGTGCTCCCTGGTGACAATTAGTAGCATCCACACCGGAAGGGGAGCGATCCAATATGTGTGTGTGTGTGTGTGTGTGCGTCCCCCTTTTTTCTTTTTTCCTACCTTGAAAGTAAGATTGCTCAAATCTTTCTTCTTCTTCCCCTTCTTCGTTTTCATTTCCTTCTTCAGCACACACAAGGCAACCAGGGTGCTTATCCCGAATATTCCTACCCGCACAATGTATAGGACGTACACGTGGTAAGGCAGGTAATTAAAGAGGACGCTGATGGATAAATTCAATACCCAGTAGGTAAGGTTGAATGAGAGGACGCCTGTTGGTATGTGTATGTTGAGAGGGGGGGGGAGTAGAGACGATGTCAGGTTGGACGAGTTAATAAGCGATGGACTATGCAGGAGGTGTAACTATTCTACTGCATGAAAACCGTGTGTAGAATTCACCAAACGGGTTTTCCACCCTTTTTCATATTTTACTCCTCCTGGTCAGATGGCGACACTGAAAGTCCATGTTGTACAGCCAACCCAGAATAATACAAATCAACAGAGAGACGAAGACTCGGGCATTTTCCGATATGGTAAGGGATAGAAACCATAGGATGTTTTTTGTGTCTTTGTTGGAAATGAAGAAGGAAGACAGGAAGAAGAACAGGGAGAGAGTTAAAATGATAGTTCGCTTCTGAATGTTTTTGGAGAATTTAAAGTTGCGTATTGTCATGACTAGGACTTCACACTGTATGGCTAGCGAGGCACACGACAGGATGGTGTAGGACCCGTAGTACAGCATGCACAGGGTTTTCTGCCGGGTAGACGGGGGGTGGAAAGCACACCTCAGTGAAAAGGAGGAACTTATTTTGCACCGTTAGAACGGATCAGATGAATAGCCCTTGCGATGTTCTTACCTCCATCTTCTGCAGGTACGTGAACCCCACGGGGAAGAGAATGAAGGAGCAGTCCTTCCTCGAAAACTCCAGCATGTCCACGAAGTTGGAGCTGATGCTGTTTGCGATGAAGCCGATGACGGCAACTGTGGGGGCGGTAAACGGGACGGTTATAAAGGGGATGCTTCGCATTAGCAATAGGAAGAAGTCGTTTAGCGGGGTGGTGAGCATACTCCGTGTAGGAATATCCTCTGCTGAGCGGAACCCCCTTTTAGCTCCACCAGAAACTACCTGCTGAAAAGAACATGAGGGAGGAGATGATGGAATTCCACGTGGTGATTGCGTATCCGTCGAAGGACAAGTTGGTTCCGATTCTGCAGGGGTGAAATGGTAAAGATGTGTGCAAAACATTGTTGGAGGGTGTGAACTGTGTTTGTAGCCTCCCACGGGGGATTACACCCAGAGGAGGTATTTCATTTCCCCTTTTGGTTTCTGCCCTACCTAGTCTTGGTTGCAAGCGAGGCGTAGATGCCCATCCCGATAGACAGTTCGTAGAGGGAGAAGGAGACGCACTGGGACCAGATAGACGAGTAGGTGTACAGGTAGGAGAACTTCCACGACTCTGCAAACCGAAGGGGTGAGACGTGATGAAAGGGCGGTGTCACTAATGGTAATTGCTAGTGGTTAATCGTTAATGTATAATGGCTAGCTGATGGTAGGCTAAACCGCTTAACGGGGTAACCTACTGAGAACGTAGACGTAGGCCTGCGTGGCGCTGGTCAAGTTGAACATGGTGGCGAACTGCGTGATGGAGAGGAAACCAATGAGGAGCAGAACAAGAGCAGAGGAAAAGGCAAAGTTGGTCAACCCCAAAAGCTGAAATATGGTGACAAAAAAATTACACACAAAAAGGAAAATAAAGGTATCCTTATCAATGTAGGAAGTGCCATTAGAAAAAATATGTGCGAAATTCTCACTACTGTCAATGTGAAGTAATCTATCGTAGAAGAAGTTGTTCGGAAAAAATTTGTTCTGATAAATTAGGAAGGCTTTTCCTAAACTGTTGGGGACACAGGAAGAGATCGATCTAGAGAAAAAACATAGTGGTCTAAACTTGTGACATTTGATGAAGTCATTTTTAAAACTGGTACAGAAGTTTATCTCCTTGCTGTTTAGCTTCCATGGCAGATCCCTTTTAAATGAATTAATCAAATAGATGAAGTACTCTGCAGCGGTTCTGTAAGTATTTATGTAGCCATTTATTAGACACGTTAGAACCATTAAGAACCCAACAGATGCACACTGCTTTAGGAGTCTATAGAAGATAAAGGGAGACGACGTTCTGATTAGCTGTCCTATATACAACTCAAACGTAAGGATGGGATGGCAAACGAAACAATAGCAGATAATATATGGTAGAACAAATATAACACCATGCCAGGTAGACATCAACGACCAAAACGTTTCTATATTTCCAACGCCAATTGCGATCGTTAATCCGAGAAGGAATAAGGAAAGCCTTTCCAACCAGTATCCTTTACTTAGCTGATAATTCAACCATTTTAGCACTTTTACATTAGCTTTCTTCAATGTTCTTGGGTTTTCAAACAGATCACTTAGCTGGGATATATACTCTGGTGTGTATCTTAATTTAATTAGTTGTTCTAGGAAGTTCGTTTCCTCTTCTTCTAAAATGTTACTTGAGTCACTCATGCTGTTCAGGTCCCGCAAGTCACTTAGTATGTTTGTCCTGCATCGACTACCCCCAGGAAGAATATCTACCCGATTTGGTGAGGGGAAATCAATGTCTGTTCCCTTTTGTGAAAACAAACTGTCATTTTTTTTTACCCCACCTGTTGTAATGTTATTATGGGTTAATCCTGCCAAGGGGATGCGTCTCCTATCCTGTGCATCCTTCGGCCCCTTTGCAGTGATCCTCCCCTCTGCAAACATCTCTAGGTACTTTTTCCTAAACAGGTTTGCTTGCTCCTTTTTCCTTTCCCGGTATAGGTACTCATTTAGGTTCCTTTCCTGTGTGTAGTCCATCGGTTCGGGCGTTCCCCCAAGGTTAGTCTCAGTGCCCGCTTCTCCCCCTTGGAGGTCATCGTTGTCGTCTCCAAAGTACCTCCCCCTCCGCAAGTTCCTTTTTATATTAACGTAAAATTCATTTTTGTACCTCTTCCGGATGTACTTGTTTCGGTTGTTGTATAAGCTGAGGGCCTCGTTGTAAATCATCTCCTGCTCGTAGCTCCTGGTATAGTTGGACCTCTTCACATAGTCTATATAAGAATCCATACTGTTGCAGTTGTATATATTGGACATCTTGTAGTAGGTGTTATTTTCGCTGTAGGTGATCGCCTCATCGTATAGCACCGCCCGCACTTTCTTCATGGTTATGTTTTCGGGGGTTGATACGGAGTCCCCCTCGGACGGGTCACTACTGCTTCTGCTGAAGCTGGACTTGACTTTGGACGACATATCAGCAGGGTTGAAGTGGAAACGGGTTGAAATGGCAACGGGTTTAAGCAACAATGGGTTTAAGTGCAATCCCCAAGGGTGGATGTTTCACTGGGGGAGGTTTCACCCTTCTAGCTAGATCCCCTGACAGAGCAGCAGCTCCGCACCGCGTTACCAAAAGGGTCTGTTCATCCGTCCCGCAAGACTCTTCGGGGGAAAGCACACACGGGTGTAAAAATACTTGTGTGTGCCCATTTAACCGTTTGCCCATGCGGTCTCGGTGCGAACAACGAAAAGGAAAAATGGAAACTGCGGAGAATAGTAAAAACGAAAAAAAAAAAAAAAAAAAAAAAAGTGAAAGAACGAAAGAATGAAAGAACGATCGATCTGTTGCACCTCCGACCGACCAATTCACCTTTTTGGCTTCCCCCAGATTAACCGAGTTGCCCCTTACGTGTATCTCCCCCCAGCCATTTATTGTTCAGTGGTGCACTAACCATCTGTTAGTTAATTGAAAAAGGGCTGCTAGTTCACCCAGGGAGGTCAACTCTGTGCACGCTTCACGCCACGTTTTATTTTTAAAGTGAATGGCAAAGAGCACTCACGCGTTCAGAGGCATCTCACTCAGCCCCGAATGAGAAAACGTTTAAGGAGATGTTTGGAAAAAATTAAAAGTCGTCCCTCGAGGGGGCGGGGGTTAACTTCCCGAAAGGCGCGCAAATAACTAGGCATATAACAAATCAAACAATTAATCAGATAACTAATCAGATAACTAGGCACATAAAAAATCGCATAAAAAATTACACACATTTTGGCCGTTACGCAGAGTGGGATTAGCTAAAGGTGTAGCTAATGACGTCGCTGACCAGACGGTACGATGCGTCCGGCACGCTCCCCTTGGGCCCCATCTTTGTCATCTCCGATTGGGGAAAAGCGCCCTCTCGACATTCATCACTGCAACAGTCACTTTCCCGCCCTTTGTCCTCCATCTCATTCTTATCGACGCTATTCAAAACGGTCAGGTAGTCGTCAAAATCTGCCCAAGGATCCGTTTCGCCTTCATCAGGGGTGCAGTACCACGGGAAGAAATTGTCTCCATCGTGAACAGGTTTTTCTTCTCTGTTGTTCGGTAAAATGGGGGCAGTAAGATCCGACGCAGGGAGGGATATATCTTGGGGTGCACTTCCTTTCACTACACCAGCTGGGCCACGTGTCGACATCTCCAAACCGATTCGATCTTTTGTACTTCTCCGGATTAGCTTGTTTTTCTTTCCCTCCACAGGTTCGGTCACATTGGGGAAGGTCCATTCGGCGATGAATGCGTCCCGTTCTGCTCCCTCTTGGCACGCCTCTTCTTGACCGACGGGGTGACCCTCACGTGAGTGGCTGTCCCATTCCGCAGCTGGCTCGCTCACAAAGTGCTTCTTCAAAAATTGACTCAAAATACCGTCTATTTTGAAAGAGTCCCTATCGTAGACAATTTTGGTTCTACACGAGGGGCAGTTATCGATAGAGTAGTTTTGGATAGCTGTGGCTAGACAATTCCAGCAGAAGGAGTGGAAGCAGGAATTTAAAGTCACGGGGTCGTGAATCAGGCACAGACAAATTGGGCATGTGTACTTCTCCGATGTGAGGGGGGAGTTGCACAGCTGCTGCATGAACTCGTCAGAGATGATATTCACTGAAGTGATCAGTTGGGGCAGCTCATCGGAGAGGCACCATGAGTAGGTGCCCACAATGTTGCCCACTAAGTTGGCCACCGTGTTGGCCACCGTGTTGGACGTTCCGTTTGGCGTGTTGCTTGGCGTGCTGCTTGGCGTGCCGTTCGACGCGGAGGTGAGGTGGTCCAGCTGGGCGAGCCCCTCTCCGTCGCTCCCGCAGCGCTTCCGCCTCTTCTTCAGAATCTTCACCAACCCAACATAATTATACACCACGTAGGTGCGAATAACTTTGCACTTGTTGGAGAGCAAACTCAACCGGATGCAAAAGTCCAGCACCTCCTCAGACACCACTCCCCCTTCCTTCAACATCTCCAGTAGATTATCAAACGAACAAATTTTTTTATTCACTTTTAATTCTTCACTGTTGAAAATGCGTGAAGCAAATTTCTTCTCAATTTCATCCTTCATTCCATTTATTTCAAAAAATAATTTTCTAAACGTCCTTTCAATATTTTCCAAGTCTGAATGTAATAATTTTTCGAACTGATCATTCAGTTGCTTCCCTTGGGTATGTCTTCCTTCCATCCGACTTTCCCTTATTTGTTTTATTAGCTTTTTTAGTCCTTTGTAACCGAGGTAGTGCATCCCCGGGTGGTTGTGCATCTCCCTCCGTATGTTCTTTCCGAACTTCATCTTTGCTGGGGTGTGGAGTGGAAATTGATAAGAACGCCTTCTTAGAAAAGTTAGCTGCTGATGCTGCTACTACGGGTGAGGGAGGTGGCAATCCCAGTTGGACTCACTCCAAACGGTACGGAATAGATAATCACCAAAGGGCACGGAAGTTAAACCTCTTTCGGGTTCACACGGCAAAGCTACAACTTATCTAGGAGTGTTCCCACGGGAGTTTCACCGATGGGTTTATCCCAGGAGGGACAGACTAAACCACGCTCCAACCAAATCCAAATGGGCTGCCACAATTTTTCTCAATTATACAAAAGGTAGGAAACGAGAACGCGCAAGCATATTTTGGATGTGCAGCTGGGGAAGCTCACTAATCAGCTATGTCACAGCTGTCGCACGGCAAAACGGGGGAAACTTCTGAAGCGTGTTCGGTGAGCGATACCAATCCAAATGGGGGATTAAAAAATGGACGAAATGACTAATAGGGCTATGTTACTCCGATTGGCCTTTGCTCAACTGGACTTCACCACTGGGAAGCCACGCCGCATGACTGCTCAACGGCACATTTGCTGCAACGGGGGAACCCCTCGATGGTCACTTCTCTGTAGGAAGTGATGACCATTGCACGGGGGGAGGCGCAGCGTAGAACCTGCGAAGCTGCAGCGTGACAAAAATGTACATATATATATATATATATATATATATATATATATATATATATATATATATAGAGGAAAAAATGGGGATAGAAAGGGATATGCAAAATGAAACGTAAAAAATGCGGCACGGATTACACGAAAAAGGCGTTGTACGGGGAAAGCAAAAATTGAAGCATAAATGAAGCAGAAGGGTAACGAAAATGGAGTAAAAAATGCCGCACGTGTGAAACGAAAGAGCACGAGGAAAAAGGACGTTCGCAGAATTGCGGCAGAGACTAATATAATGGCGACGTTTTAGTTTAGCAGATTCGCAGCTCACTTGGGCGATGCGGAGTTTTTTTTTTTTTTTTTTTTTTGGGAGTATGCACTTGTGAATGTTCAAGCGGTTTGGAGTTAAGCGGCGTTTGAAAAAGCGAAAAAATTGGGATAATCAAAAAAGCAGAAATCTTTGAAGTTATCGGAAAAGCAGAAGTTTTCGGAATGATGGGAAGAACGGAAATGGCTAAAGAGGGAACGTCCGCCCGGGCGTGTTGCTAATAGTTCCCTCGAAGCGGCTGAGTTGTTTCGCCCCGTGGTATGCAGCACCAGGTGTACGGAACATCAAAAGGGGTAAAAAAGGAATAACCAGAATAACCAGAATAACCGGAATAACCGGAATAACCATATGCAGACGGAAGAATGTCCAATAAAGGGACTTCTCTCGAAAGGGAAACAGTCTAGCGTTCATTGTTGCTCCAAATGGGCCGCACACACAGTTGCGCGCTGGGCACTGTTTTTACCTGAACTGTTCAGGCGATTTGGGCAAGTTTTTGTACTGTTTTGCAAGTATTTTTTTTTTTCTCTCTTTTTTTAACCGTCAAATGGCTAGTCGCCATGGTCGGGCAAAAGTCACAGCCAGGTGTACACAGTTGTCGAATGGTGCCCCCATCCGGGGCTCTTTTTAAAATGGTTTTTCAAAATTGAATTTGCAAAAGTTGTTTTTTTTTTTTTTAAATGCATTTTTTGCGTATGCTCGTGAATACGTAAAAGAGGGGTGGGGTGGAAGTACGTGTACGTGACGGAAGTGCACGGACAGATAACACATGGGCGCACACTGGGAACGTGGCGATGGCCTAACATAAATATATATATTCACAGTTGCTTCGACGTTGCGTGGCGTTGTGTTTTTTCACACCATGCCCATCGCCTGGCAAACCAAATGAAAGAAAGAAAAAAAAAAAAAAAAAAACCACCCACGGGCTGCTCGGCACACACCCTCTCTCTACTGGTTGATGTACTCATTACAGTCGATCTTGTTCGGCATTTCCGAAATGGCAACTTCAAACCTGGTCTGGACCTCATTCAATGCTAAGGTATCCTCTTGAGAAGAAACGAACGTAACGGCGAGCCCCTTGGTACCAAATCGACCAGCTCGACCGACTCTGTGCAGATAGGAGTCTGAATTTTCAGGCATGTCATAGTTAATGACAATGTTTATTCGCTCAATGTCAATACCTCTTCCAAACAAATCAGTGGAGACTAAGATTCGATTTTCAAACTTTTTAAACTTATCGTATCGTTCAATTCTCTCCTGTTGATCAAGGCCACCATGGATGGCAATGGAAGGGAAGTTGCATTCGGTCAGCAATTTATCCAAAGTGATTGCCCTTGTGACAGATTTTACGAAAATAATAACTTGGTTAAATTCTAAAGCGTCCAAAATTTCAATTAGCTTTCTCGTCTTGTCCTTTTCTTGTAACTTCACATAGTGTTGTAGCAATCCGTGCAGCTTCAATTTCGCTTCATCATCAATAAAAATTTCGACCGGGTTTTGTAAGAATTTTTTGCACACGTCTCTCATTTCTTTTGCCATAGTAGCTGAGAAAAACATGACCTGTTTCTTTAGCGGAGTGGAAATAAAAATCTTCTGCACGTCACTTCTCATGTCCAACTTTTCTAAACACTTATCACACTCGTCCAGGACAAAGTGTTGGATTTTGTCTGTTAACAAATATTTTTCTCGTATAAGTGCCAGGATACGTCCTGGGGTTCCTATAATAATATGAGGAATGCTTTCTTCCTTAAACATTTTTATATGCTTGCTCATGGAGATTCCTCCATAGACCACTTCACATCGGACCCCTTTTAGGTATTTACTAAATCGATCGAATTCGTTCTTAATTTGGTAGGCTAACTCTCTTGTGTGTGCCAATCCGAGGCACCTGACGAATTTATTTTTGGACGCGCCATCTCCGTTGGTTAGTCCTCCTCCGATGTTGTTGCTGCTGCTGTTGTTCATTTCCTTCTCTTCCTTTATGTCCTTCTCATCGTTCGTCTCCAGTTGCTGCAGGATGGACAGCACAAACACGGCTGTTTTACCCATTCCACTTTTCGCCTGGCAGAGGATATCCGTACCTGTGGGGGTGCAGCAATATGGGGGTGGAGTAATATGGGGGGAGTTGCTTAGGTGATATGTATATGCTTAGGTGATATAATTGCACCCTTGGATGTAGGGACGCTGGTTGCTGCTAAGAATTACCCGTGATGGCTGCGGGGATGGTTTCCTGCTGCACCTCCGAAGGGTGCTCGAAGCCACTTTCGCTTATGGCCCTAAGTAACTCTGGCTTCAAAAAAAAATCCTTAAACCCTCCCGTGTGCACGGTGGCATAACTGCCTCGCATAGCCCCATTTTCATTCACCCGCTTGTTGTTGTTGTTTAAAAGACTGTTGTCCAAATTGCCCTTGACATCCTTGGCATCTAATATGTTTTCGTCGTCTTCGTAGTCCACGAGTTCGTCCTGCACGCTGTGGTCCATGGTGGCTATATCGTGTTGTTTGTCAGTGGAGTTACCGAGCTGGAACTTCGCGGGGCAAACGACGTATGTAGAGAACTGCACAACGGGCGGGGGTGCTAATGCGGTGGGGAGGAATTTTGCGCAAGGAGAAACAGGAGTTGAAAAGGGGGTAACAAAAATGGAGGGACTTTTTTTGTGGAGGAAATCCGTATGGCGAATGGCACTTTACCAACTCGCTCACGCAAATATGCCTTTAAAAGAGATCTGGTCTCCTCACAAATTGTAAAAAACGGATGACACGTGCCCTCTATATGTAGCTTACAAAGATGAATTAAACGTTTTTTTTTTTTTTTTTTCTTTTTTTCTCCTTTTGTTTTGTAGCTTTGCAAAACGGCTGTTTGTTTAATCACTCATTCATTTTTTTCGTGACTGCCTGAGATTGGTAAATATATCTCCTGCTGGCCTCGCTAAAATAGGTTTTAACATACTCTCTGGTTTATGGGTAAATTTGGCGAATTGTTCGCTCGCTTTTGTTCCTTTTGTATGTTTTCGTTTTTTTAAATTGGTAATTTGAGTTTCGCTGTTTTGGCTTGGCCGTTATTGGTTTCGCTCTTTTTGGTTTTACAATTTTTTTTTTTTTTTTTTTTTTTTTCCGTTTGACTATTTCGCCTGTACGGTCGCTTGTTCACTGGCCGTTCGTTCCTTTTTTTTTTTTTTTTTTTTTTTCCCGTTTCTTTTATTGCCTTTATTTACTCCGTATAGTTTTTTCCCTTTTGCAGGTGTTGGTTAACTTTGGTTATGTTGGCCATTTCGCGTTTTTTACGTTTTATTCCTTTTTCCTTTTTTTTTCTCCAGAGGTGAAGAGAAAAGGGCTTACTTTTCCGCCTAGGGCAAGTATGTATTCACCAGGGGGGCGGGGGAAAAAAATGCAGAATATATATGCATATCGACATATATAAGTATATACTATATACTTTTACCTATGGGGGGGTATGTCGCTAGCCGACCCTTGGGCAGGGACATTCGACCGTGTATGCTGCACGTATGCCAGTAGGCGCATACAGAAGGGTGAAGGCGTATGCCTTCATATACCAGTGCAAGGGAAAAAAAAGAGCGGGGAACATTTTAAGAAAAATTCCCACAAATTGCCCTAAAAATTGGGCAAAATTGCAACCCCGCGATTTCCCATTTTTGCGACCCTTTGTTCGAAATAATTATTTACGTGCAACGTGCGTACCTCCCTGCGTGGGATATCGCGCAAAGTTGAGGGGCGCAAGGATGCACAACTCCGTATGGCAGTTTATCGTAGTTTGCCACTTGTGCAATCGAATGAAGGATGCAAAAAAACCCCACCTTGGGGAAAAGTGTACTCGGTGCGAGATCCACCTGTTGTGACCACTACTTTCATGAGCCATCCCCCTGGTGGAAGTGGGACTCTTATATGTAACTACTTTTGGCTAGCCAAACCGAGTGAGATAGCCCCATGTAACGTCTAACAAGGAACTCCTTATCGCAGTTTTTCTACAGAATTGTGAATTAACCCCCCATCGTTGAGACTGGATTTTTTTTTTTTTTTTTTTTTTTCTCCACCAAAGTGTATGCACCAGGAGGACAAATGCATCCATGACTAGCATTTATAATTTAACCTGATGATGTAAATGCGGATCGCGGGGGCCCACCAAATGGGGGTGAAGTCCCAAAGACGGAAAATATTCTGCTATATGGTCTTAAAACACATGTGATACGTCACCGTCTGTATGAAAGCACGCTGGAACAAACTGGTAGGACGTTACATATGTTAGCAAACTCATGTCTGGGAAATGCTCACTCGGGGGGGGACCACGACACAACGATCTGATAATATGGAAAAGAATTCCCTGATTGGCAACAATTTTTTTTTTTTGCTTCCCCCTGGTTGACCCCCCCTGGTGTGAATGAAGGACGTTCTTGTGGTAAAAATTCTCAACCCCCATACAAAGTAAGCGAAAAGGTCATCCGCGTAAATCCAATCGTAACTGCAACTTTCGCGTGACGGCAGGTGGATAGGCGGAGAGAAAACAAAGTTGCTTTTCTTCCCTTCCATCGGTACAGCTACTACCACCACCCACACATGAAAATATCACGAAAGGTTATATGAAATAATGTTTGACCAAAAATGAGACCACACTTTCCACTGTTATGCGAACGGGAAAGAGGGAGGATATCTTCCCCTCAGTCAGATTCTACATGAATATCAAAAGGGTGTCTCTTCTCTTCCAATTTTACTTCACCCCTTTTACGTGTACCCGGCAATTAGAGAATGGGCACATAAACTTTTGGGACAGCATTGGGTTAACTTGGTCATATATATATGTATATATGTCCCCCCTGAGTAGCAGCAGGGAAAGGCGCAAAATGGGGCGTCCCCCCAAAGCATACGTGGCATGTAAACCACGCCATAAGACAACCCAACCGAACTTCGCTTCAACCAAGGGGTAGAAAAAGAATCATCAGATCGGGGGATAACAAAACACAAGAGAAAAAGGCCTACTTGTATGTACAGTCCCCGCCAGTTAGCTAAAAAGTATATGCACAAAAAAAAAAAAAAAAAAAAAAAAATTATTTACTTCCCCCATCCAGTTGGCTACCTCCTATAACGCATTTCATTATTTTTCTATTTTATTATTTTTTATTTTTATTTTTTTCTTTTGTGTACGGTTGACCAATTTCTGCTTAACTTAAAGTGGTCCATCAAATGGGTGATTTTATTTCACTTGTTTGATAAAATTTCTGCAAGGTGTGAAAAAGGGAAATTTACAGTTGCGCCTTTCCCACAATTGGCATATAAACTCCTCGGCATATACACCTATATGGGTGCATACGTATTGGTAATGCCGTATGAAAAGGTGGCATACTTACCCAATATATTGGGATTTTTTTTTTTTTTCTGTATGGCTTTCCCCGAGATTATTCACCTCGCAAAAGGGCCTTAAAGGAGGAGGAAAAATAGCGCGAACATTTCCATCCCTCAGTCGGTTTTATCACTTTTCGTTCCTTACCCCTTTTTTTTTTTGTCATTTATTCGTTTATACTCGTTTGTTCGATCGTTCACTTGGTGCCTTTTTTTTTTTTTACAATTTTCGCAAGTTCACCTCATCGGAAGTTGGATTATCCGACGTGTTTGCCGATTGGACTGATTTGTTGAGAAACTATCAAAAAAAAAAAAAAAAAAAAAATTTCACATTTTTATTTGCCTCTTTATTTGCTTTTTTTTTTTTTACCCTTTCATCTCCCCATCGCATGATCTGATTTATCATTATTATTTTTTTTTTATTTTCCAAAAAGGGAAAAAACAAGTTATAACAGGATTACTCATCGGAAGAGGGGAAAAAAAAAAAAAATAAACGCGAATAGCAAAATAGGCACCTTGACTCAGTGGGAAAAAAAGTATTGCAAAAATTGGAAAGGAAAAAGTACGAAGAGAGGAAAAGCACACAGCTCGGGAAAAGCGTCCCACGTCCCAGCCTGTGTATCTGCCGTACCGCATGATTTGCGCAATTGCGAACGCTCATCACGTTGTTTCATTTCCATTCACCCCCCTTTTACAGAGACGACATAGTCGAGCATATTACCTATCGTTTGACGAGACCATATCCACTTGCCCGCATTATATCGATAGCACCAGTCACCATGCTCGAAGGAAAGCTGCCCGAATTTGTAGTTGATGAAAACCACCCCATCGGGTGCATCATCAGCGGCATACAAACTTTCGTCCATGACAGTGTCAGGTTAATAAGGAAGTGCACGAAGCCGAACAAGAAGGAGTACACGAACATCGTATATGCCTGCTCCTTTGGCTTTCTCATCATGGGATTCATTGGCTACACCATCAAGCTTGTCTTCATTCCGATAAATAACATTTTCGTGGGTTCATACTAAGGGAGTTGTTGTTTGTGGGAGTTGTTGAGCGGCCTTTAGGGAGGACGCGGCAGGACTGGCAAACCCCGTAGGCTCATTTTCCACTTTGCTGAATAGAGCGGATAAATCCCCCTTTTTGCATGTGACCCATGGGGGAAGGAAGAACCAGTTGCGTTGCCGCGCGGATGGAGAAATTAGAGGAACAGAGGAATACATGAGGAACCTCTGTGAGGAGGCACACAAACCAGACGCACGACTTCATCGGCCGACCTGGAGGAATGTGATGATTAATGTGATGTTAGGGAAGTGCATTTTTTGCCCTTTTTTTTTAAGTTTTCCCTCAATAATAATTAAATGTATTTTTGCTGCAACAAGCATGTCCCTGCATGTCTCGCGGCGGTCACTTTATATCCTGTCTGCCAGTGGGGGAGAGTAACCGCCGCAACATGCAGTGGAACCTTGCTATGAACGGTAGCATGTGTGAAAAAGCACCTGTGTATGCGTAGACCAGCGGTTTATTGAACTTTTTTTTTTTTTTTTTTTTTTTTTTTTCCCCAACTGAAAGAGTTAACATAAAAGGAAATAAAAAAAAAGTGTAGCACGCGTGGAGGCGTTGCACCGTCCTTGGGCACCCAGCCTCTGCTTCGACCATTACTGCCACAGTTGTTTTGGGCTTAATATTGATGCGGGGGAAAAAATGCGCAGAACAGATTTCCAATTTTTGTTAAGCAAGTAATAACGATATGCGGGTGAAAAACAGCCGAGGTGAGCCCCACTCGGGATTGAAAAAACGAACCGTTTTTATCACTCCATGGATTAAATGCTATAATAGGCGGGGACGCTCTTAAGTCGTCACACTGATTATTTCGCAAAAGGTACATAAAAAGTAATGATTATTTTGACGGGGCCTCCAAAAACGGTGCGCATTCCGCGTGGAAATGCCACGCCTACAACATAATATTGAGGCGCGGGAAAATTGGGCTTTCCCCCTCATTTTCCGTGGGTCATTTTTTTTAAATAAAATCCGTGCCTTAATATTTATGCCTATTTATCTGTACGTACATTGCACAACCAGGTTGGGCATTATGTATATGCAAGCCTTTTTTTTTTTTTTTTTAAGTGCGCAGTGTTAGAAGCCCTCAATTAAGGCCAACCAGAAGGGAAGGCAATTTAACTCCCATCCCGGCGGGGCAAAGCAAGAAAAGGGCGTTATTCTTTCCCGCCATGCGGAGTGGGAGAGGGTAAAGTGGTTTTTTTTTTTTTTTCCCCTTTTTCTTCTCACCCCGTCATCACGTCAGCGTATTCTCTCAGTCAAGTTAAGGTTGGTTGAACCCCGCTGAGATTGAGTGCTCTTTTAAAACGCGCTGGCGAATCAGCAGCCCCCGTTTTTCTTTTCCACCTCCGTATGGGGCATTATAAATACCATAAGTTGTTGCGCTCGGCAATAGGGAAAACGTTACTAGATGAAGGTAAAAACTGATACCGTATTTTTTATATTGAAAAAAAAAAAATAATAAAATAAATAAAATGAAATGAAGTAAAATAAAAAAAATCAAACAATTAAGCAGGTTGAATTTTTTTTTTTCATTTTCCACAATTTGGAATTATAGAAGAAATTCAGAAAAAAAAAGCGAAGAATAATTTTCTGCCATTTTTTAACCCTCCAATTTGTTTCAATAAAAAATGTCGCGAAGAACGAAAAAGGTAAGAAAGGAGAAAGCATGAAAATGAAAAAAAGGGGGCCAATCAAATTAGGAGTATGCCCACTTCTTTGCATTATGTGGTAGGCAAGTGGGAAGAAGAAGGATTAATGGGCGCTTCTTAGATGCTTTTTGCAGAGAGAGAGACCCCCATGGCAGCATTCTTATGTGTAGTGGAGTAGAGCGAACTCCAATGTGGTGACCACTACGTTATGTTATTACGTGGCGTATTGTTGGTGGACAATAGGGGGGAGGGGAACACCTCCTTGACAATTCTTCACGCTTTGCTGCTACTTTGCGCACCTGTTTTAGAAGGACCAAGTGGAGGGATATACTCTCACCCATTTCAGTGTGGGCCTCCACATCCACTGGAGCAATGATCACCCCGTTAAACGCACCCACCACATACTTTATTTTTTTCCCCCACTTTTAGGTCGGCTTAACCGGGAAGTACGGAACGAGGTACGGATCTTCCCTCCGTAAGCAAATCAAGAAAATCGAACTTATGCAACATGCCAAGTATATGTGCAGCTTCTGTGGAAAGGTAAGAATAGAGGGGAGCTTCGTAAAGATTGTTCACGCGTGGGATGTAGAGCGATGAGAAAAGACGATGGAGGGAGGGGAAACGTTCTCCCACCTGCAGGGGTGTAGTAGCCCCTGTGCCGTTGCTAACTGAGACTAATCCATTACTGATTTTTCCATCCATTTCAGACGGCAACCAAAAGGACCTGTGTAGGCATATGGCAATGCAAGAAATGCAAAAGAAAGGTGTGCGGAGGAGCCTGGAGTTTAACCACCCCCGCAGCGGTTGCAGCCAAGTCCACGATCATTAGACTGAGAAAGCAAAAGGAAGAGGCACAGAAATCGTAAGGCAATTCCATTTGCGTATGCAATGACGAAGTTGAATCCAGGGGGGAAGTGCATCATTCCACCCCACCATAGATTAGTGCTCCTTTTCGCAAACACGGGGTGCCGCACCCTCACCCAACTTTTAAAACGCACGTGCAATGGTTCAATTCGATCGAGTCATTTTTTCACCTGCATGGTGTAATTTTTTTTTTTTTTTTTTTTTTTTATTCACTTTTGTGTACAAGCCATTTAAGTAAAAGAAAGAACCTTTTAAAACGCGAATGTTGAGTTTACCATTTTAAGTGATGAAAAAAGAAAAATGTTAAGTGGTGCAAAGGGGGGGAAGTGGGACAGGGTTGTTTTCCCCCACGGGAAAGGGGTTAAAGTGTTCCCATTTTTCCCTCTCCGTGTACCCATCCCATGGTCCTTCCTTACAGTAGGAGTATCCTCTTCACGTCCGCGCGAGATTTCCATCGGTTGCGAAGGTCCTGCAGAAGGGGAAAAATGGGCAATTAAAACATGAGGACATATTTTGTATGACCGGGACAAAGGCAAACCGATGGAGGGAGCCCCTTCGAAGGTTCTCTCGTTCTTTCGCTTTGCCTTTTTTTTTAAATGGTGCAGTAACGGTGGTCGAACAGATGAAGTAGTGAAACTGGTAGGTGCGATGCCGCATAGACGCCTTATGCGTGAACACACTCTTGCGTATTACCCCTGCGGAAGCCATCTGTCGAGCTTTTATGAAAACCTGCTTAACGCGGTTTATAATATCACTCTCATTATATTGGGCAATATTATTGTTCTTAAGAAGCGAATCGATGATGCTCTTCCGATTCTTCCTATACATGTTGATATACGAATTTTGCAGCTTCCTCTTTTTGAAAAATTCGGAATAATCCTGTTTATATATGTCACCCAGTTTTCTTTTATGGGGGGCAATTGCTTTGTGGGGAATTGCCCTGGAATGGGGTTCATTCGTAATGGCGATAGTTTTTTTCGGTTCTGTGGCGGCTTTACTCGGTGCTGCATCTGTTTTGGTCAGATCTGTGGTTACACTTTTGGGTCTCCAGGTTCTTTTCAATAGCACCTCGTTCGTTTGTATCTCATACTGCGTTCTCTCCAAATACAATTCTTCGGTGAATGGTTGTGAGGGGTCTTCCTTCTGTAGTTCCTCGATGCCAGCATACAACCCATGTGCATTTGTCATTGTGTTGATCTGTATGCCGACCGTTACTTCTGGCTCCTCCACTTTTGGAGACAAAAAGTCATGCGATTTGTCTTTGAGGATGTCTTTAATGTTTTTATACTCGAGGAAGAGTTTCCCCACGGTGTTGTACTCACTATCGTAGAGCACGTTGTAAAATAACTTGAGCATAATTTTCAGCCACTGTTTCTGCACCTGTTGGGGGTGCCATTTTAACGTCCTATCCTCTTCCTTCAAGGCTTTCAAAGCGGTACATATATTTTGAACTAACGGGAGGAAAGAATTCGTGTCAACGCTCTGGGGGGAAGGCGCTACAGTAGTGCCAACGGTGGTGACAACCCCTGCATTAACCTCTGACGGTTTTTCGATGTAGCTTAGCAAATCCATAGCAGCTAAGGAGCAGCTTTGCGATTCGTCGTTTTTTTTGCCCCGCTTGGCATTCCACGAATTCAGCTTTTCATAGATGCAGGTGAGGAGTTTGTCCCCCCCGAAGTAGGTCTCATTCAGGGGACAGTTCCGACCAGTGCTGATCGGACCCGAATTGGGAGGAACATATAGTCGATGCAGATACTCACAAACACACTTTATAAAAGAAAACTTCTGTTGTGACGTCGGTTTAGTCTCCTTCTTTTGTTTCTTCTTCTCATCTATTTCAGACTGCTTCTGATTTATGATGTTTTCAATTTCCTGAACCCCCAAGGTCTTATAATTGTTAACCACCCTGAAGCGTTCAGAAAATTTATTTTCCTTTATATGCTTTGAAATGATGAGTTGATCCGACTTGGAGATGTACACCCAGAGATATTGCAGCAACTCTGAGAGGACTTCTTTTTCCTGACAACTTCTCAGAACCTGTCTGTCCTTAGGTTCTAGAAAAATTGTGTAATTGTCTAAATTGGAATTATTCTTTTGGCTAGCTATCCAGGCAGATGTGTCATATTCTCTTTTTCTGCTCTGGAAAATGGAACTAGATTTGTCTCTAATTAGGTTCACCAGGTCGTTGAAGAAAATTCTGAAGTCGTCTTCATTCGATATGAACAGGTCGTACATTAGTTTGAGCAGGACGAATGTTCCTTTCAGCTTGGGTGGCTCCAGCAGGTGCAGCTGCTCGTCACTCTGGTCCGCTCCTCTGCCAAGTGCACTGTCAGATGACCTGTGCATCGTGTCATCTTCAGTGTCACCCCGTGGTTGTTGCTTCTTTTCCGAGTCGTCCTTGTCATTGTCACTGGCTTGATCGTCATGACTGAGATCGCCCCCCTGGGAAACCTTGTCCCTCTCGGGGGCACGCAACCTATCCCTTAGCTCCTCCAACGACAGGGGAAACAACTCCTCGCACTTTTCAACAATACTCCTAAAAATGTCTACATCTAAGTGTTCATTTAGAACCCACTCGTCGCTACTTTCTTTATACACGAACCCAATCAAGCTGAGTAGCTTTTTAAAGCTGCTATGTTCGAGCAGCTCCGATGAAATGCTCAGTGGAATATCAAACAGGAGAGCCTTATAGGAGAAAATTTTATTTTTCGATAATTTCTTTAATTCGTAGAGGGACTTCAAATTAGAGGTTACTTCTTCGAGCACGGTATCTACGTTACAGTTGATTCCACTGGAGGTTAGGTTGGTTTCTTTCTCTTGCACTTGGTTCAGCTTCTTCAGCTTATACACGGTATACAGTAGCGGTTGCTTGGCCTTCCTCCTTTCTTGTGTAGTAGCGTGGAATGCTTTTCTGGGGGTCGTTGATTCGGCTTCTGTATCTGCCTCGGTGTCGACTCCCTTCCCTGTTTCGGTGTCCACCTCGGTTCGGTCACCCATTTTGTCGTTCATATGGCCATCCGCCCCATCGTCGGTGACATCCTCAGAACTGTCAGACGAGTCAGACATGTCATATTCCACGTCGTCCTCAATCACGTTCCCTCTTCGGTCCATATAATTCAGAAAGATAAGTTGGTTCTTCACACTGCTAGATGATTTGTTGAGCATCTCACTAATGAACGGAAGAAAATTGTGCATGTGTTTGAACTGCTTAAAGTAGACCTTCAAACTTTCTACATCTTCCGCTGACCATTCTAATGCTTCTAACCTCTTGCGGCTATTCATTTCCATAAAAATATCGCTTATGTGGTTGCCTTTGTTGAGTTCTTCGAATACGAAGTGGTCATTCCCTTCAGTGTAGTTGCTAAAAATGGACAGCATATATTTTTCGCTTAACAAACTGAAAAGGCTTCTATTTATCGCTTTGCTGAAGAAGAGTTCCACGGGTAGGAAGTAGTTACTGCTCCATAATTTGAAAAAGCAAGCCACTATATTTTCAAAAAAGGAAGCAATCCAGTGGTACCTGGGGTTTGTATAGCATTCTGGGTCATTTATTACATCCATGAAAATAATAAAATATTTCATGTCAAAAAAAAGTAAAAAGTTGTATTCATTGTTTTTAAATTTGAGTAGAAATTCAAAGTAGGTAATGATCAGGTGATTAATTTGGATGCTATTCCTTTTGTAATCTTCTATAATGTGCATGCAAGTATTTACAATTTTCCCGCTGTAAATTTCTTCAATCAGATCCATCACACTGACTCTTTGAATTGCTTCTGTGTCGTAGTCCCTGTTGTTACTTCTACCATGTTTTGTAGAATCACCATAGTGGTTATCACTTCCATCCGTGTTGTACAATTCGTCTTCCTCTTCATCCTCGTCGTATATTTTGTTGCCCCCCTTCAGGATGTATGTACTTCCACCTAACTTTTCCAATAACTCAATTAGCATTAGGGCGCATTTAAGAGCGTATGTGAAGATGCTCCTGTCGTGACTAATTAGCTTGAAATTCTTTAAAATCCAACTTAAGCTATTTAGGATATTTCTTTTCAAAAAATTATCCAAAGAAGACTTACAAATGGACTTCACATTGTCATCCGTGGATAGAGCGTGTAGATCCACTAAACTTAGATCTGCATGTAGACACCTCAAACAGCACAATATTATTTTGCTACTATTTTTTTTCATTTTTTCTTCCCTTATTAACCTTTGGAATGTATCACACAGGAATTCTGAGTGGATACTGTTATCTCCTATATATGCCTGCATTCCTAGAACCATTTGAATTCTCGATATGAACAGAGAATTTTCATCTTCCTTGTCTTTTCCTTCCTTTAGGGGTTCCTCCTCTAGGTGGTAAAAATGGCTAGTTGATGAGTACCTCGTGGAAACCCCCTTCCCCATTCTGCAATTGTTCAGTCGCTTCCTATTTTCGTAAAGATAAAAATTCGTGTAATAAGTAACAATCCAGGCGTGTATATTGAGGATAATTTTTATGTCCCACTGGTGGTTGTAGTATTCGACTATACACCTCCTAAGATCCTTTATGCAGACGTTTAGAAAAACCTTCAATGAATAATGGAAGCCGTCATCGTCCCCGTGTCCCAGCCCGTCGTGACTGCTTCCTTCGTATACATTTTCGAATTCTTCATTTATTCCTATGATATTGTTTAGGAACTCTTGCACTCGATACAAGTTGCTGTGGTCGAATGTATCCAGGATGTTCCCTTTGAGGAATGACCCGCCCCCCTTCTTCTCTTCGAATATGTCAAAGGATAAATCTTCAAAGGAAAAGTTCTCATAATGGTCTATTAAATTCTTCCTCTCTATGAATTTTTTTTTTTTTTTTTTCATGTGTTTTTCTTCATTTGGCTTTCTAACTTTAGATTTGGCTAGTAGTGGGTTTATCCTGGACAGGTGCATGATCATTTGGTTGTTCTTCCTGGGGTTCAGCAGGCTGGCCCTCTTCCCTCCGCCGGGGGCAGGTGCCTTCTTCGCCGAGAGGCGGTTTCGTGCCATGCCGCTGTTCACACCACCACCCCAGGCGCTGTTCCTGCCGCCGATTCCGCCGCTAATTCGGCCGCCCCCCCCAGCGCTGTTCCTGCCACCAATTTTACCACCAATTGTACCACCAATTTTACCACCAATTGTACCACCAATTTTATCACTGCTTGCAGGCCGCACCGGCGCTTGATGGGTGAGCGACCTGACCAAGTCGATCGGGTCGATGTAGCATACGATGTTGTAGAAGAGCCTCACGTAGTCCCATATCTCCTTCATGGTGTTCTGCCTCAAGTAGGGGATGTGAATGTTCTTCTCACTGTCGTACTTCTTCAGCTCCTTGTCGAACAGATGCCTCATCTCCTCGATGATTAGGGTGAGGGCGCTGTGGCTGTCCAGGACGTTTTGTAGTATGACGTAATGCACGTTGTTGGAGCTGATGTCGTTGCTTCGCTTGGGGTTCCTAATACCCAGGACCTGCGTCAGTATGTTCCGCACCAGGTAGACGTTCTCCTTGTACTCCTGCACCAGCCTCTCCCTCTTCTTCTTGTCCTCCAGGAAGAAGTTAGCCACTTCGAGTAGCTCCTCGTTGATTTCGTCGATTCGTTTCTTCAGGTTGTTGATTTTGTTCCGCACGAGTTTGTTTGTCTTTTTCGGTTTGGCGACACCTTCCCCGGCATCTTCGCCACCATCGCTACTATCTCCACCGTTATCGTCTCCACCACTAACGTTGTCACCACCGCTAATGTTGCCACCTTCTGCTTCGCTTTCCCCGCCAGCGGCACCCCTGAGGCGCTCTCGACAGAACTCCAGCTCCTCCTTGAGGCGGCCCTTCTCCTCAATCAACTCAGCGTCCTTCCGTTGCATCTCCAGAACCTTCTCATTTTCCTCAATGCCCCGATAATCAGCATCGATAAAAAGTTGGCAATTGTACCTAAACTCGTTTAGGAGAGTTAAGAAATTTCTACTAGACAAAAGGCACTTCAAACTTTGAAGTCCATTTTGGTACTGCTCAATTATATTGGATCGTTTCTGCAACTCCTTGAAGTAAATATCATTTTTTAAAACGCCAGAAAATATTTTCCTTTCGTTCTTTTCAATTTGTAGGTAATTGTAAACATTGAATTCGTTCCTCTTGTTGTTAAACGTGGGCATATGCTTATGCCAGTAATCGAACCATTCTTTACTGGGTCGAGAAGTAAGGTGATTTATCAGGATGAAAATATTTCTTGCCAACATAGTCTCATCTATGTCTCTATAAATGGAGCTATCGAATTCGTTCTTAACAATGTTGATCATTTGTAGAATTATGTCCTTCAGAATCTGGTTGTTATATATATAGAGGGTTACATACATTGGGTTCTTGAAGGTGGAATCTACATGACTTCCGAACTTGCGGTTGAGGTACTCTCTTTCCCTTTTCAGGTAGGTGTTGATATCGTTAAGTATATTCACCACGTTGTTGTCCAGGATGTAGTGTTCCTTCTCTACCTCCTCGATGGTACTAATTATTCTAAAGAGATTACTTTTTTCCATTTGACTGCGGCTATGACTATGTGTGTGACTGTTACTGCGACTGTTACTGCGACTGTCACTATGACTGTGACTGCTTTTACCGCTACTACTGCTGCGGCTACTACTACCACTGTCGTGTTTTTTTTTTCTGGAGAAACTCGACTCGGTAACTGAACCCTCCGCACCTTTATCTTCCCTCTTCTTGTCTCTTCCTTCCCTAGCACTTAACTTCATCTTACTGTATATAAAATTGTACAACTCTTTATTCCTTATCTTCAAATTTGATTTTTTTTCTGCCTCTTTCTTTCTGTTTGCACCTTTCCTATCCAGTGTGTGTTCGTCATCCTCATCATCCACATGGTCTCCTTTGTATGAAGATGCTTCTTCCCGAGTTGTACTCTTTACATCCTTGTTTAAAACGACCTCTTTTTTTAGCATATTGCTAAAGAGTACTAAAATTTCCTGCTCCAGGACTTCTCTCGTCTTTATTGCGTGCAGCAGATTATTTTCGTTGAAAATGTCTTCTTCCACTTTTTCGATATCCTGGAATCGGTCATTCATTCCGTCCTCCTCCGCCTCGTCCAACCCGTCATCGTCGTCGTCATCCTCCACGTCGTCCTCCTCGTCCTGATTTCCATCCACATCTCCCTCTTCGCTTCCCACCCCATCATCATCTTCTGAATATTCTGAGCCAGCTGAACTGTCTCTATCCTTCCGGGGGGGACCTTCCCCCTTCAGACTCTCCTCCGTTTCTTCATTCTGTTCGTAGCTGTTTTCGCCTTCTTTGGACATTTCGATGGGGTATTAACTTCCTGCTATCGTAAAGAGGTACGATAGGCATGTGTTACTGTGTTAGTGTGTATGTGTGTGAGGGGGTCCACCTGCACGGACTCGATCCTACTTGGGGTAAAAGAGAATCCCCACTCGGCTCCTTATCTTGTCCTCCCAGCCTCCCCCTGGTAAGGTTAATCTCCACCAAATAATTTTAAAGAATGTCAAAAGTGGGGGAAAAAAAAAAAATAAAATATGGGACGACAAAACTTCTCAACCATGGAGGTGGGAACAAAATGTGCTTAACGGATCTTGCGGAGGAGACCACTTAGCGTTAAATACGCCGGCACAATATGCGTGGTGGTTCCTCTTCGGAAGGCCCGTTTATCCTTCTTGCTTGCTTCACTTAAACTCTCCCACGGGAAACGCCCAACAGAGGCAAATTTTGTTAGATGACTTCTCGACGGCCTCTCACTTGTGTCTTTTTCGATTCCTTTATCATTCATTTTGTTTCTTTCTTCCTTTCTTTCTTTTCTTCCTTTATTCCTTTCTTCTATCCTTTTTCTTTTTTTTTTTTTTTTTATTTTCCCTTCCCGGGATGAATTACCCGCATGCTCAACTTCGCACACCGCGCAATGCACAAAAAGAAGGGGTGCCAATTGGGGGAATTTTTTTTTTTTTTTTTTTACACTTAGCTAAAGCTTTTTCTCTTCAGGTATCTCAGAACGGGTGGATAAAGCATCCCTCCCGTTTAGCCCCAATTGGGAAGAACCTTACACGCATGGTTACACTGGTGGTTATGTGCGGACATTTTTTCTCTGGAAAATATTGCAAATACGTTGAGATACACAAAAAAAAAAAAAAATAGACTACCCATGTGAGTGTCCTACTTGATGTGTACGTTATGCTAAAGGAAGTTAGCTACAGCGGAGATAAATCTTGTGTTCATTTGGGGGGACTACATTTGGGGCACTTTCCCACCCCACACCCTTGGCGTGTACCGCTCAGAAAACCCACCAGTAGAGGCTACCCCGCGGGGTGGAACTTCGCATACCGAGAAAGCGCTTCTCAAAAAAATAAATAAAATAAAATAAAATAAAATAAGTGGAAGGGAAAATATAAAGAATTCGCTTATATGCGAGAATTCAAGTTTTTTCACAATTTAAAAAGGCTAACTTTTTTTCTTCTTTTGAGAACAGGAAAAATGGATCTTTGGGGAGATCGCGAAGAGGGGTGAATCGCAATTGGCGCCACCACCGTTGGGAAGACCCACATGGGGAAAAACGTCACTAGTAAAGTGCAACGCGAAAACAGAAGCGTCGTGGAAATTGTCCCAAAATTATGCATGCGTAAGAACAAAAAAATGGAAAATTAAAAAAAAAAGAAATCACACAGGGGATGCTCATACACGTGGGCGTGTTAACCCCACATGGGCATTCACGTGTGGACGTGCACCCCTGGATTGGGCCAAACATACATGCATGCATTTTGGCCTCGTTGCCCACGTACCGGTAAGACAAAAACACGGGCGTGGGAAACCTCCCATATACGGCACATACACATTAGACACATTTCTGTTCGTAAAGCGGGGCTGCTGCCTTAGGCCACCACCACGAACCGCTCACTGTGAGCTGCAACTTGTGCGTCACTACAACATTGCGGGGGGAAAATGGAAAAAAAAAAAAAAAAAAAAAAAAATGAGCATGTAAAAGTATAGCATAAGTTTGTATGGCTAACCGTTTGGCTGTTCCATCTTTTTCAATTCTTGGGTCTTCAAAGGGAGGAGGAAGCAAACCATAGGCACCATGTAGGGGTGGTCACAGATTCGCAGCGTCCTTCCCATCGTCACATCTTCCTGTAGGTACTCCTATACGTCCCTTTCCGATGGGGTAATCACCCCTACTCTTCTATATAACTCTCCAAATGTTTACTTAAAAAAAAAAGGGAAAAATACATTTAAGGTGCATCTTCAAGTGGGCACTCCGGGCGTGGTGACGGTGGTCATCTCCTTCCTGGCACATTGCTGTTCACTCGGTCGCAATGCACGGTGCGTTTGATAAGGGGTCCCCCCCGATAGGTGTTTTTTTTTTTTTTTTTGGCTGCTAAAAGGCCAGCGCCAACATGATGCTGATGAAGGACGAAATGGAGACGACTGCACACATGGCGATATTCCCAACGTTGTTCAAAATGACGGCAGCGAGCATCGCGTTGATGATACTGGAGAAGGCTCTAGCAGTGAAGAGGAGGCCAAAGATGGGTCCGAAGTTACGGGTGCCAAAGGTATGTGCAGTGATGGAAGGGAAAATAGAAAAAGTCCCAGCATGGCAAAAGAAAATAAGGCAAACCCAAATGCAGTAAGTAATCTTCCCACATAAACCAGACAGTGTTAAAGTAACGGTTAGAAAACTCATTAACATACTCATCAGAATTAACGCCGTTTTAAAGCTAGTTAAGTCACTTATGAATCCCCAGAAAATTCTACCCATAATGTTGAAGAGAGAAGAAACAGCTCCGAGGAAGGACAAAGATCTATCATCTATGCTTAGATAATTTAAGCCAAATATTTTCCAAAAAACTTGCGTATAGGAAATAGCTTGCCAGTTGAAAAATACCATCAGCCATATCAGGATGAAGTCTCTATTGATAAAGGTACTGTTGGATTCTCTGAGGGAAAAGTTAGATGTGTTAGACAGAGTCCTAAATGAGCTAGACATTCCTTTGGGACTTTTATTTGCATACCCCCCATGGTCTAGATATAATATTTTGCTATTCTTATCATTGAAGGCTAAGAACTCGTTTGGTTTTTCTGCAGAGTCCGCTATCAAACATGCGCCTATAAACTGAATGACTGCAAAAACGATCCCTTCATAAATGAACAAATAGGGAACCCGGTTAAGGATCTCCAAGTTGCTGAAGTACTTGTCGTCTGTAAGATCCAACTCGGGCGTGTAATCCGGCATGTAGTTGTACCTGTTTATGAAGTAATTCTGGAGGGGACATATGAGGAAAACGGCCATGCCTCTCCCCACGAAGATTATTCCACTGATCTGTCAAAAGGGGGAGTAGTAATAATAATAATAATGATAATAATAGTAGTAGTAGTAATAGTAGCGTTAAAATGGGATAAACAGCGGGGCAGTGTGCAGTGTGCAGTACGACGCGTTCACGTCACTGAGCTTTACTCACCACTCCCTTGTAGTCGTAGTGCCTCTTCACCGCCACGGAGAGCGGAATCGGGTAGGCAATACCACATCCAATGCCGCATAAAATCCCATAGGTCATCAAAAACAGGTAAAAGTTGAACACGGTAAAATAGGACAGCAGGATCCCCAGGCACATGAGCCACCCCCCCAGCAACACGCTAATCTGAGGGCCCAAATGCTGATTCAGCATTCCCCCGAAAAATCCAAAAAAACACTGAAAAATTAAAGTAAGCACATATACCCAACTACTATCCTTGTACTTTACATTGGAGCAACCTATGATCTTCATGTAGGAGATGACGTAAATGCTGATATTGGAAAAGCAGTAGATGCTGCCCAGCGTGCAGTGTATCAAGAACCCCCCTAGAATGACTTTACATTTTGACAGCGTTTGTGAGTGGTCGTCCTTTTTCATTTCGGAGGGGTTTCTGTCAGGTGTGGTCTCAGTGCAGTCACAACTATGTTACACCGACGTGTGTATTTTCCCCCGTGTCGGTTCGGTGGTCACGCGTCTTCCCAGATGCTTCCCTTCGTGTGCTACTTGATAAGGCAACTACTGTCTGGGCCTGCTGAGTGTGTGCACCTTTTCTCGTTTAGCACGTTCTACCGTTTTGCCGTTTTTACCTTTTTACTTTTTTACCCTTCTTTTTTGTTCATCTTCCGCTGGGCGTGGATACGGATTTTCCCTGTTTCGCCACGCTTGGCACAAAAAAAAAATAGTACAGTGAGAAGCTAAGCGAAACGAAGCAAAATGGAACAAATCAGCCGGAGTACACACCCATCTGGTGGCAGAATCTCTACACAGCATACGTTCACAGCGCAAACGTGGCTTGTAGTGCGAAGGTGTTTTCCTTTCACCACGGGAAATTGTATTTAGGGGGAGATGCGTTGTGGTTCGAAGGGCTTCTTGACTGGCTTGCTTATTCACCGCACTACGGTTCCTTTGAATTTTTTTTTTTTTTTTTTTTTTTTTTTCACTCTCCTCCCTGTGGTAGTAGTATAGTAGTGTACATCGCACCATGTTTGCCTTAAATTAGTAACACAATTTTTTGTCGCACCTTTCCATAAACACCAGGGGTAGGTAACCTGGTCACACATGCGTGCGTAGGTTAAGTGAATGCGCCTGAAGCGTCCACCCCACTTTGGAAAGATCCGTGACAGCCATATCGCCCATCTGTGGTGCATTCCCAGAGGGCAGAACTTGTGGCGAAGAGAGCATATCATCCATGGGTACTTCCCCACCACACCACCACTGCTTAAGTGAACATTCATTTAGATGACAAAAGAGCATCGAAGCGACAACAAAAAAAAGGGGGGATTCGCAAAACATATTAACAGGATTAAAAAAAAAAAAAAAAAAAAATCTACACCTCCGCATACGTACTTTTTCTTGAGCACACACCTGCAGAACCCGAGCTCGTAAAAAAAAATGTTCTTCCTAAGTAGTGTGCTATTTCGATCCAAAAGCAAAAGGGTCCATGTGAATTTAGTTTCCTCATGTGCGAGCAACTACATCTACTCGACTTACATTTCTCCCAGCAAGTCCAAGTTCCGCTTGTCCCTGAGGAAGCACGACCCCGTAGTTAACCGCCACGTGTTCGTGCCCCAGCTTAGCTTGTCAAGGCGTGTTCCCACACATGTCCATGCGAAACCAGCTTGTACAGCCAAAACGTGTCCTCATGTGCATACTCATGTGTACCCCTCATTCACTTTCATTTGCCGCTTCCCCCCTCTGCAGCATGTTTTACCAAAAGCACACAAAGTCCAAGTCGAAAAAGAGGCTGACCATGCATGGGATTAATTATGCGCGCTTCACAGGTGCGTATGACCCCCTTTTAAAGGGTTCATTTGGGGGGAATTTCCACATGGAGTGTCCCATCGACCAGCCTCCACTTCATGGTACTGTTCACCCCCTTAGGAAAAAACAAAAACCTGAGGCCCCTGTTGAAGAGAGTAGAGAAGTCCTACCTGTTCGGGAAATTCAACAAACTCATAGACAGCACGTATAGGTAGGAAAATTGGTGAACTGCCACCCTCCCAAATTAGTTTGAACTCTTGGTGGGTGTTATTTTGTAAAATCCTTAAGCGTTTTTGTTTCCACCTCTTTGGTTTTAAATTTTTTGCTTTATAGGAGTCTGCCAAGGATGAGTTGACGCGTTGGGGATGGTACCAACGGTCCTCTACAACCTCAGCAAAGTATGCAAGTCATGCTAAGGATACCTTCATTAGAAGGAAAAGACGTGACTGCTTGTCAACCGTGGACGTACTTCTCCAAAGGTTAATTTGTCACATGTGAGCACTACCTCAGGGAACCAATTCACTTTTTAAAATTTTCGCCAAAGAAGGTTTTCCCGCGTGTTCAGTTCAGCTGTGCCCATCGCTGCGTTGCGCTGCTCTATTTTGTGTTACCGCCTGTTACGTTATGTTATGTTTTTTTTTTTTTTTTTTTTAAACCACTACAACTGCACACATCTGTTTTAAGTGCCATAACTGCGACACACCCGTGTCGACTCCTCCCGTTCTGCAGTGCCCCCCCGGGGTAACTCTCCACTTCAACCCTTCCACTTTGTCAAAATGGAAAAAAAAAATAAATCCCATAAAGGTTGCGTAAAAAAAAAAAAAAAGTTAGGGGACGCATGTACCTGTTCTACCTTAGCAAGTGTAAAGCTGAAATGTAGGGAAGTGCAACTCCGCTGTTGACTACCAAGGAGAGGATTTTCATCATACAGCATAGCAACACAAAGGAGGGAAATATAAGCAAGTGCAGCCACAAACTGAGGAACCCATTTTGCAAAAGTGTTTTTCTTCAACGGGGGCGTGAAAGAGGCCTATGCTGCTAACACGTGAGCCTCTGCGCAAGAAAACGTATCACCTTGCCTTTCAGGCATTTTTTCACTCCCTACAGAATGGGGGCCCAAAAAGGGAGAACCCCGAAAAGTGGGGGGAGGGCATCAAAATGGGACTACATGCAAGGAACCCGCTGAATCACCACAGCCACAGGAATGAACTAACCAATTTGACGCAAATCAGGGGAGCATTGAGGCAGGCAAGAAGGACTGCAATGAGCAGCAACACGGAAGCGCAAAAAAAAGTGGACGAATCAGTGGAAGTGCCAGTAGGGGGAAAAAGAAATAACCCCTCTGGATACTCCCCCCGTAATAGAATCAGAACAGATGGAAGGATCCACAGGGAAAATGATTATACTAGTCCACAGGATGAACACACAGTGGAGTGTGGGCTGTCCATGCGGGCTGCGAGAAAGGGGTCCACACAGGAAGAGAGCCAAAAGGTTAATCCAGAACTGAACGCAGCGAACAACTTATGTAAAAAAATCTTCTACCTAAGCAAGAATGGCGTGAAAAATGAAAACGTGTGGAAGCATTACTTAATCGAAGTAGATAGAGAAAAAAAAAACTTCCACCTGGTAAGTACAAAAAATGTGTTTCTCCTATTGCTAGGTTTGAGTAAGAGTCAACACATCGTGAAGGTCCTCCTGCGTCGTGGCACCGTTAAGGGGGACCACGAAAGGGAAGAAGCAAAAGAAACACACAGAGATGATTTAGTGGATACCCTTATAGACACCCTCTCGAAGAGGATGGACCGACTGACGAACAGCCAACGGAGTCTCCTCCTGCACATCATCCAAAGGTTACACAGGATCGAAAAGTACAACCATGTGGTAAACGAAATTAATAGCAGAATTTTGGAGGGAACCCCATTAAAGAAGTTAAGCGCGAGAGCCTTTTCCAGCGTCCTCCACGTGTATGCAAATGGTGGAGCTTCAGTTTCATCTATCGAAGGAGAAGTTCCTACATGTAGGCGTCTCTCCCTTGAAGACACCATCAGCAACGCCTTTTCGGAACGAAATGGACAACAGAACAAATTGGTGAAGATCCTCCTTAAGGGAAAAGTGAGGATGGAGGATATCCTCCGTCTCCTTGGAGCCATGCACAAACTGAAGATAAAAAATAAACAGATCCTTCAATGCGTGGTGCAAATTTTAAATGAAAAAGTGAAAGACGAGAGTTACTTCCTAACCCCGTCTCTTCTTCTCTACCTGGCCAACCTAAACGTATACAATGAGGAACTGTGGAGAAAGCTGAAAATGGTTGTAATGCAGAATTACCGCTTCTACAATTCGGTGCATCTAACGAATATATTTTATGGGTTCTCCAAGTTTAGGCCCGATGATGTGGAGGACTTGTTTGACATTTTGGCTAGCCACATCATGGACACAGACTTATATAAGGAACAATGCAGAAAAAAAGAAAAGCAGTTAACCCAGGGGAAATCTGGTTCTGTAGATTCTAACCTGTTTGATCAACCCAAATGGGAAGATCCCCCCAGGGATAACGCAGTCAACACGTTTAACGTCTTCCAAACAACGAACATTATAAAGAGCTGCCTACTTTGCAATTACCTAAATTATAGCTTCTTTCATTTTTTACTTGACCGGTTCAGCAAATCGGAAGAACCACAATCGTTGGACAATCAAATTGATTCCCTAAAGGTAGTGTCCACTATATTGAAAAGGTTCAACAGATGCGTTTACAAACATGTGTTGCGCTTTAATTACACTGAAAAAGGGGAGTATCCCTCTCTGCATGACGGACAACACACATACGTCCACTTGCTAAACAGTGAGAGCACTCACAAGGAGATGCACACCTACAGCTGCAGTTACGATATGTGTGATAGCCACCTACCCATGGTAGAGTATGCCTCTGTGGGATCTACACCAAAGGAGGAGCAACGTCAGTTTGAAACCTACTTGGATGAAGTAAGCGAAAAGGTGAGAAAAAATATAGAACAGAATTTAGGAACCCCCCACTTGAAGCTACTCCTACATAAGTTAATGCTCTCTCTATCAGGCACCAGTGTGAGGTTTGTAAACCTGTACGCCTTGTGTTTAATCATATTGGAGGAAAACAAAAAGGACTTAAGTGTTAACAATTTGTTTCTCTATGTCCAAATTTTCCACCGAATCAAATTGTACAATTATGAACTGTTCAGTTGGCTAGTCGAACACATAAAGCAGAATACACATCTGCTAGATGTGAAGAAAAAAATAAAAATTATTTTATTGTCTTGTAACATTTTTAAAAGGATAAATGAGAAGGAGGTGCAGGAATTGTGCCGCTTCTTTCTAAGTTCAGATGATTCTTCCTTTTCCAGAAAGGGGGAAGCAATTTTTACAGATGCTCCTCCTATGTGGGAAATTCCCGCAGAAATAAATATGAGGGGGAACATGGTAGACTTGGACCGCATCCCTAGGTGGAGCACTCCTAACAATATGCATGATGAGACTGGAAGTTTTGCAAATGGTGGTGATGATTCCGCTGGAAGGAACTTCCCTGTGGGGGAAAATAAGGACCCAAATTTTGCCTTACCAAGCAAGGAAAATTTGTTCATCAAAATAGAAAAAACGGATACGTTACCATGCCACTTGGAGTTAACCGACTATATAAACTTTCTGCTCATTTTGATTCAGAACTGGAAGGGAGATGGAAGGGGGAGGTTGGATCTCCTCTCCCTAATTTCGAAAGGACCAAATGACATTGTGAAAATTGGACAGATGGACACAACTTTGGATGAGCACACAAAACGATTAGAAGAAAACCTGCACCGTGAGAGGGGCACTATCATTAAGCTGTTCCAGAAGATGGATCGCTTTTCACGTCGAGGACCTTACACAGATGAGGCAAATACGGTGGGTAACTTGCATGGCCTGCGTAGCGACTACTCCCTCCAAATGGACTACCTGCTGCATTTTATAAAGGTGATAAGCGAAGAGGTGCACGACGACATAGTAAGGACGCTGGAGGGGAGGGGTATCCAACTGGGGGGCCAAATGAAAGACCGGTGCGCCTCCCTTAAAAGCCCATTCGAGCTAAAAGAGGAAGACTTGCAATTCCTAAATCTGTCTAGAAGCGGCAAAGGCAGCCCGAGCGTTAGTCCGCCCACAGTCCATAATAACAAAACGATTAATAGGTACATGTATGGAAGTGTCCGTGAGACGGTAGACCTCCTTCGACAGAGTTTCCAGCTGCACAAATGTAGCAATATTGCAGGTGTTTCTTCGAAGTATAGCAAAAACTACCTGAACGAAATGGAATCATTTTACAAGATAAACGGGTTCTTAACAGCAGATGTAGCGTACATTTTCGAAAAAGGGGAAGAAAAATTATTTCACTTTCTTCTATTTTACCCACACGAATTAAAAAAAACAGTTGTAAGGAAGTGCGAAAATCGGATTTTCCTAAAACAGGAATTTGATGAATCGCTTCTAATATGCACCGAGATTATTTTCTTTTACAATTTCTTGAGGAAGAATTTTCGGAACCAGTTTTTTTTCAGCCTCGTGGATACCACTCCGTTTGTTAAATTTTCCCAATGCACAAATGGAGATGCGTTGGTGGGGGGCATTCCCGATGGTGATCGCGTCATGCGCGAGGCCACCAGCCTTTTAGAGACCATCTCGAATGTATAGGTCACCACCAACGGAGAGTGCAACTCGTTTATGTGTGTACAAATAGATGTAATTTTCCGCTTATCGGTTTTTTTTTTTTTTTTTTGTGCCAAACAAAGAGACCTACTAAATTACAAAAAGGATGAGCAACAGGGGAGGAGGAAAAAAAGACAAATAAATGCACAAGTAAGTCAAGGTGAATACGGGATGAAGCTTTCTTGTCCCGTTTTTAAAATCATTCGGAATGAAAAGTGTGCAATTATGAAGGGGCCACATGTGGGATCCCCACACGGGGAGGTGCAAAAAAATAAAATAAAAGCATACATATACGGAATGTGTATACGCATCACCTGTAAAATGACGTGATAAATATGAGCGGCATGCACATGTTTATCCCCCCGCAAGTGCAATGGAAGAGCGGAAAAAAGGGGACATTTAACATTTAGACAAGTTGGTCCAACTGGGCCAACTGCTCTGGGCTAATCGCTGTAATTGCACATGTTTTGCGAGGCGTCCTCCAAGACCTGATCCAGTTCGGGGTCCTTGGTATGACCCTCATCCTTGTCGACATTGCTCAGGGTATCCACAACATTTTTTTTATTTAGGTATTTATTTTTTATAGAATTTGTAGAGAAAGAGCGAGACAGTTGTTTGTTAATTTCGATGGCCTCTTTGGACGCTCCTTCCGCATAGTTCTCTGTGAGTTCTTTGATTTTATTTCTTTTGTTTTTTTTCTCACGTCTGTAATTACTTACTAGGATAATGAAATCGTGAATGATATTCACCCAAATGTTTCTGTCCTTGTCTACCGTCTTAAGGTATAGGTAATTTTCCTTTTTCTCTCTTTTTTTCCTGTACTTGATGTAGAAGTACTTGTGGCTGTAGACGTCGCTGTATACGTTCACTACGTATTCGAGGCGGATGTACCCCACTCGGTTCTTGTCCACCTGAGGGGTGAAAGTGGGTGGAGAAATTACTAGGGGGTGCACACACTGTGCGTAATGCGCGCATCAAACAAATGTGCCGCATAAACACAAATTCGTGCGGTGTAAAATTAAGGATGCCACAAAACGAACCTTCGCGTCGGCTTCCTCATTATAGTAGCACCAGTAGAATTTTCCCTTAAAGAAGTGCATGTAGAAAAAGTACTTGTTGTAGAATCGCTTGATGTAAAAATTGCTGTGCAGCAGGTAGCCATTCAAGTTTTTGCAAAAGAGCCGAATTTTGTCTTCGATTGCCAGGGAGGAAATGTTCTTGTAGATGGCTGCGAGGGGGAAGTGGCGACGTGAAGAAGAGCAATGTAAGGAGGAACAATGTTATTATGCGTTCCGTCTGGCACTGCCTGGCGCATCATAGTGCGCCGCAAAATGAGCGTGGTCTTACTGGAACTGACGTCCGTCTCCTTAATAGCGTCGAAGTGCTGCATGCCCTCATTTATGAGCTTCTCAATCATCTCATTATTCCTGTTCTGGTTTTTCTGAACAGCAATTATGGTCTCGATAAATAGGGAGGTGTATATCTGGTCCTCCTTCTTTATGCAGTCTAAGTTGATGTAGTGAAAGGACAAGCAGGCTGTTGCTACTATTTGGTTTTTGTTTACTATGTTAAAGTACATATTGCAGGGGAATAACTTCTTCACGATGTCTGTGTAGATGTGAAGATCAGCTGATCCGATGAATGTGTTTTTTAGAGTTCCCTTTTTGTACAATTCTATTCTGATGATTTCGTTGTTCTGTTTGACAACCATGTTTTTTCTTTCCTACTCTTGTGTGAAGGGGGGGAAGGGGTGCGCATAAGCAGTTGTGGAACGTATAACCAGATGTAGAACGCATGAACATAAGTGTGAGTGTATTCATGTAGATGCTCGCCGCCACCACGTGGAGCAAAACAAACAGGGGAGGAGGAGGAGACTATGCCTTCCCTATTCTTTGTTCCCATTTTTCTTTTTTTTACTTCTATGTGTATTTTGTTGAGGTACTGCTTGTAGTAGTGGGTGTAGGAATATCTGTTTCCGATTTTCAGATGGACAATGTACTTGCTGTTGTCGTCGTCACCCATTTTTAAATTGATGTGGTGAATTTGAATGATGATGTTGAAGGATTCATATTTGTGGATGTTTAGGAGGCGGTACAGTTGGCCTGAAAGGAGGATTGTATGCATGCATGTACGCATGTGTGTATATGTATTGGGGAAGGTGATGTGAAAGAAGGGGCAGACAATCTGCTCGGAGCCACAAAAATGGGAAAGATAAAACGACGGAGCGATGTTCACTATTTCACCATTTGGACAAAATGGTTCCCTCGCCTGTTCAACAGTTTGTTTCCTCTTTTTGGAGATGCCATTCCACTTGTAGGTAGCTTACCGATTGGCTTATTTTCACTGATATGAGGAAACAAATCCCTATTTCTACACACGCAGAGGGTACAGACGGATGCAAGGAGGCATCCCCCCGCGTAGAGAAAATTATGCGGATCAAAGTAAAACATCTTGGGGGGAAAAAAAAAAAAAATGTCCTACAGAGAAATGGCTATGGCTAGCAAAGTAGTGTCCAATCTGCAGATCAATTAAATGTGACAAACAAATAGGGGCAATGCATCTGGACGGGTGATGCGAGTGGCAATTTGGTCATTCGCCCCCCTGCTCGGTGATTTTCGCACGTGTACATTTATACGCGTACATATATATGTACATATGTACATATCTACATTTGGGAAAAAAAAAAAATATATATATCAGACTTGTGACATCTTACAACTCGTCCGATTAACCGTTACATTAGAAGAGTGGCGAAGGAAAAGAAGGAAAATTCTGAATAAAATTATGCACCTATTTTTTTATAGAAAAAAAAAAAAAAAAAAAAAAAAATTGACACCGTAATTTGTTGTGCGCGCATATACGCTCGTTTTCCTGTGTGTGTGTGCAAATATGCGGGCGTGGAAAAAAAATGGCGGAATTTCTCCCTCTGTGGGAAACCGCGGTAACCATTCGAATGCCGCGATGGGTGAGGAAGGGATTAGAGGCACGAACAAACGGAAGTGAACACAAACGAACACAAGTGAACAGACGTTAATGCAACTGAAGAAAAAAAGCGCAACCGCGCTAACCTCTTGCTGCGAGTGAATAAATAAATGCCCTATTTTCCAAACGCGCGGAGGCCAACCGTTGCCACGTCTTTGATGCCCCCTGGCGAAACCGAGTAAGTGCCGAAAAAAATGTCAGCAAAAATGGCACCACAATTGGGAACCCCTGGAAAATTGGCCAAACAAAAAAAAATTTCCCTCTTTCACCTTCCTCAAAGGTAAGTTATATATACATATACACATACATTTGTAGACTCCGTTTTATTTTAATGCCATTTTTTTCATTTGTAACTTGACCCCCCTTCTGCTATCACACTATGCACTTTTTAAAAATCTCAAAAAGGCTGCCTCTTTTGGCGTGTGTGTGCATAAAATTCCCTTTAGCTAAGCACCACGAGGTTAGTTGGACTATTTGTCATGCGCCTTTTCACGCGGTGTGGCGCTGTTTGACGTTGTTTTCAGGTCATTCTTTGGTCACTTGCGCGCTCACGCCATTTTCCTCGCTAGGCAAAAATTGCCTAACGCCTTTTTTTCCCTTGGTCTATGTGTCCATTTGGATGGGTGTGTTTTTTTCGGAAGGTAAGAAGCCGGTTCCGCGCGACTTTCAAAAAGGACAAATGCGGACGGGGAAGCACAGCACAGGAAATTTTCCAAAAGGGTAATCAAACAAGTTAAGCAAGTTAAGAAAACCAAACAAATCAAACGTGCCAATCAGAGTAAAAACGCAAACTTGCTCTGCGCACGGCGGGAAGTAAAATTCCTACAGGGTGGGCATTTTTTTTAAGCAATTCACCTAAATTTTGCTAACAAATTAAACAACAGGAGGGATTGCTGCTAAGTTTCTCTCCGTTTATTTTCCCTTTTCATCCATTCGCCCGTCCGCCCACGATTTATTCACTTCAATTTGGCAATTTGACAAATTGACAATTTTGCACTCCTCCCATTTGTTCCCTTTTTTTTTTTTTTTTTTTTCCCCTTCGCCGCACCTTCACGAGAGGGCCAATTAAAAAAAAAAAAATCCTACAACGTGAAAAAAAAAAAAAAAAAAAAAAAAAAAAGAACAAACATAGGTGCGTCCTTCACCAATGATATAAACTTACAATTTCTTTTTTTTTGTTTTTTTTCCTTTCGCCGAGGCCACATTAAGTGATCTGCGATACGTAAGAAAAAAGCCGTTCACTTTGGCCAGGCGCAGATTTTCGACATAGCCGCTTAGCAGTTTTGCACGTGTCCCACTGGGCTAGTTTTTCCCGCAAATTCGACGCGCACAAATGCGGAAGTGCTGCAAAATTGGCGGCCCCCCATTTTTCAGACAAAGTGGTTAAGCGGTTACACGGCGAAAAGGACGGGACCCCCCGAACGGTGTGTGCCAGCTTTGAAAAATGAGCAGCTGTCTGAAGGGGGTATCAGTCAAGCACGTGTGAAAGTCGCAACGGGGGGGCAGCGAAGGATAGACGCATTAGAGGAGGAGCAAGGTCGAACGGAAGCACCTTATTTGGCCCCGCGGGTGAACGCTCCACGCATTTGAAACATAGACCCAGGATAAATGATGAAATGCAGAAAGGGGGAAAAATCAACTCTCCGTCACCGTGCTGCTCGTTGATGCCTTGCCACATCAGTGACACGCCCGCTCATTAGCCCGCATGCTGGTCGGGTGTATACATACATATATACACATGTGTGTGTGGCACATTTGCGCCGCGCCCCAAGGCCCAAAGAATGATCGACCTGTTTGACGAAGTAAAGCAGCTAGCCACGATCAAGAAGCAGAAAAATGCCGAGCATATGACGCAAGTGCTAAAGTTTCAAAATGACAAAATAATAGATAACTTTATAGATCCCAGTGGGGACACAGTTATTATAGACATCCCTGGGGAAAGGAACGACGATTTGAAAAGTTATGTAGATGCAGTTCATTCAATAAAACAAGAAATAAAACAAATCTACACAGTGATTGATGATATAGAAGTGTTAAGAAAAAAAATCAACTTAGCTATAACGACAGAACAGGAAAATGAATTAAGTATGCTACTAAATATGCAAATAAAAAATGGAAATAATACCATTCAATCTATCAAAGTGGAAATAAAAAATGTGAGGAAGAAATTTTTACTCAAATCTCATCAGAATAATAAAATAATGAAAAAAAATATCCACGATAATTTAATCCATGTATTCAAAAAAGCTTTACATAGTTACCAACAAATTCAAAATGACTACAATGAAAGTATGAAAGATAAAATGTCACGACATATAAAAATTATTTACCCACAGTACACAGAGGAAGATATAAATTCTGTCCTAAATCATGAGGATATAAATACGCAGAATTTAGTCAAGTGGAAATTACAAGGACATGATAATTTAAAAAATGCCTTAAGTCATGTAGAATCCAAATATAGAGATGTTAAGACACTAGAAAAGAATGTTTGTGATTTACACCAAACTATAATAGAACTGTCTGCTCTTATTGAGATGAATGATGAGGTCATAAGTAGCATACACGACAATGTAAACGATGCGCAGTACTTCACGGAGAAGGCAAATGTTGATTTGATTGACGCGCGGAATATTCAGAGGTCTACTTCCAAGTGGATGTTCTACATATCCATGGGAATCCTCATTGTTGTGATTATTATCTGTCTGCCCGTTTTGGTGAAGTTCCTCTAGCGGGAAGGGAGTAATAAAAAATGGGAAGGGGGGGAGGTGTCCCTCAAGCACTGTTAGGAGAAAAGTTCCCACCGAATTGCCTCCCTCTGTGAATCTCGAAATTGCTTCTGTGTTTGAAGTCCCCTTGATCACGCACTCAAGGGAGCATTTGTCCGACAAACGAGCTGACCTTAAAACAACTGTTCGCGTTTTTTTTGTTTGTTTTCTTTTTTTTTTTTTTTCTGTAACCTATTTTTTGTAACACCGGCGAAATGCTAACTGCGTTTGTGTATCAAAATGTGCAATGTGCTCTGCTCATACAGGCAAGCCCATTCCTTCAGAAAACTCCTCGATATGCCCTCACCAATTTGTCGTTTCCAAAAATAAACAGATTTAAACAGCTTGGGAATTTTTCCCTAGTTAAATTTTCCCTACAATTGAGCCTCTTCTTTTGGGGGAACCCAGGAGAGGGCGTCCACATACTTGCGTAAATTCTCATTATTGTTTGGTGGACATAACGTTACACATCGTGCACTCCTCCACCAGTGACTTGATATTTTTTTTTTTAGTTTGACAAACGTGTAAAAGTATTCTCATTTGTTTCGTTCTGCTATGTAAAGCTACCTTACAGTATGCCATGCTCTGTTCTCCTCTGCTCTATTTTTTTAACCCTCTCCTTTACGATTTGTTAACTTCCCTTGTGCACCCCCCCCCCCAGGTGTAGATAAATATATTCACATATGTGTGAATGCCTCACCTTCTTAAATTTAAACTCCTTATAAAAGAATATTTAGACGTATTGAGCAAATTTCACCTTTTTGGAGATTCCCACGGGGAAAAATTGTCTCTCTTTTTTTTTTTTTTCTCTCCATCGGTTTCTGCGCATAAATTTGCTTCAAAGGATACACTTCACCTCTTCGGTAGACGTGGGATAGGCTATTTTCCAACATGCATTAGGACCTTTTCCAAGAAAACTAGCCTAAGCCTCCCACATATAAACAAAGAAGCATACATACCCTTTCGAGTTAGCCAAAAGAAATGGCACTTAGCACCCGCATGAGCGGCCCTCCCCTTTCCTGCGCCTTTTTCTTTATGTACAACATGACGAAATAGAACACCACTTGGATGAGCTTGTTTAACATCAACTTGGTTATTATAAGAGACAAGTTTAGAAAATTCATTATTCTTAAATTAGGTATTGCTACATCTAGTTGTTTCTTTACCGTTTCATCCAAAAGGTAGGACATTTTTTCGTTGAGCTTTTTCATTTCGACAAATGAACTAAACAAAGGCGTAGTGTTTTTTTGAAGAGTTAAGGCGAAAAACGTTTTGTGCGTATACATAATTTGCTGAGCCGTATATCTATCACTAATAAAATTTTTCAAAAGACTGAAGTGCACATTAGTGTTAATCATTTTCATAACAGTGTTAATGGTTTTTTTGAAAAAATGTTCCTCGAAAATGTTATAAAAATGTATGGCATGTATGTTACGTAGTGTACAAAAAAATTGGTCATCGTCACAGTTGTTATCTTCTCCATTGTACGTGCATCTGCTTTGCTTAGCGGTGTGGCAAAAGTATTCATCTTTTTTCAAGCAGGCATCTACTAGAACCCGTATTTTTCTATGGTGCTTCTTTAAGAGCCTTTTGAAGTATCTATCAATTAGGGCTCCATTCCAGATGTACTTCCTTTCAAACGTAGAAATGTCGGATGTTATTTTTCCAAACAAATTGGCTCTGAATTTATTACGAAAGAGTTTGTTGGCTTTTTTAAATAGGCACAACATCCAAGGGTTACAATCCAGAATGGAGAGAAGTACAAGATAATAGACAAAATTTGTGTGGAAATAATTTATGATCTCCTTAAAAACTAGTGGGAAACTTAAACTTTCTTGCTTCTGAACAATTTTGTCCAATGCCTCTGCAAGTTTTTTTTTATCTTTATTCATTACATCTATGTAAATCAAATTGACTATTTTTTTTCTTCTATTTGAATAAATCAAATCGTGAAATGAGTATCCTCTTCTTAACTTGTTTGTTTTTTTAAAAACAGGCCCACTGCAAATGAGGTATCTTTTGTTTGCACGTTTTTTTGGGGGCGATGCAAATGGCCTTTTCCATCCTCCATTTGTTGGAATTTGAACTTTTGGCACGTTTACATTCTTCACGCATGTTACCTCCCATGGTTGGCTATGCAATAGCGAGAGCAGCAGGGCGATTGTGGCAAGGGTTGCGTTCATTTTGTGCCAGTGTCTGGTTCTTCCTCCCCCTACCCTCAAAAATCACGACATAGATGCAAAATGGGTTCCATCCAACTGGGTTACACGCCGCATCTACATGGTCTCCTGTGCCATATTCGACACCCCCCACACCCAACGGGGCATCTCCTACACCCCACTCGACACCGCCTACACCCTACTCGACAATTTCCGCACCCTATTCTGCAACTTCTACACCCAATTCGGCACCTCCCACACCCTGTGCGGCACCTTCTGTAAAAAAAATTCCACCTTAACGTGTATAAGCAATCCCACAACTTTTGGACACATGTGCCGAAAAATCTACATAACTGCATATGTAACTGGTTAACGTGAACGTGGGTGTATTCCCCCTATAATACAACTGCCAAGAAATGGGACTTTCCCACTTTGCGCTGAAAATTTATTTCGGTGCAAAGATAACTGTTCTCTGGTGAGCTCTTCTAGAAGTCGGCTCAATTATACATATAAACATATGTGCGCTTCTTCACTCGTGCCAAATGACAACCATTTTTGGCTAGCAATTTATCGGCTCTCTTCCGAGTTTCTAAATCTTTCAGTTATATCCTCGTCTATATGCAGATGGTGCCACAAAAGGAGTGTGATAATGATGTCGAATTGCTATATAATGGGAAAATCCTTTTTGGGGGGAAAAATATAAACAAGAAAAAACGTTGCAGTTGTGGGGGTTACTCAAAATGTTCGCCTCAATGCACCATGTTGCTTTTTACTTTGTTTACTTTTGTCTCTAACGCGGGAGAGGGGATATTCCCTTGGGATCTTCACTATATGGCGCCCTCGATGTTTTATTGCCGAATTGCCCTTTTTGATCACTTCTTGCAGTTCTACAACTCCGACGTGTATGCTTTTACATGCACAGAGAGTGACGTTCACGATGGGGGAAAACTTTTTTGACTAATAATAAAATCTTCGCTCTTCAGTAGTTGGTACATAAAAAAAGGTAAAACATCCTGATCTACGGAGAATCCTGTGCGATTTATAATTTCTCAAGTGAGCGGGAAAACAACTGTAGGCGTGACGCGGTAAAAACAACTCGACACTTCGATTAAAAATTGGAGTTATAAAAAATCGAGATTTTCTGACAAAAAAATTTTATTCAGATGTTTACTCAAATGTTTGAATCATTTACTTTTTTTCATTATTTGCAGAAGGAAATTTCCTCTACTCGCTCGCAGTTTACATCGTTACATAAAAATACCCCTTTTAGAAAAACATTTCATTGAAGGTATTTTTTAGCATTACAACTAAAAAGGGGGAGAAAATATGGGCGCTTCGACGGGGAGGCAATTTGTGTACAATTATTACTTTGCACTTGTTCAGCTAAAAAGCGCTGTCGTAATACGTTTCCGGAGGTATTTAAAATTAACAGCGGAAATGTATAGATAGTTTTAAATAACCATAATATAGGAGTTTTTTCTTTACGCACCCTAAATAGTTGGGGGAAAAGCAAAACAACAAAAAAAAAAAAAAAACAGAATTTACAACAAATCGATGCACAATTTTGCATCTCGCGTAAACAAAACAGTTGCAAAAAAAAAAATAAAGCGGAGAATTAAATCACGCCAAACAAATGCGGAGGTGTGTTTTAAAACGCCATTTCCACTTGTAAAATGTGACAAAAAAAAATTACGACGGAATTTTTCTCCTTTTTTTTTTTTTTTTTTCCAATGGGAGAAAATAATTTAAATCAGCGACAACTTGCCTCTGCATTTCGTCGTAAAATAAACTCATTTCACTTTTGCGGGGGAAATAAGGAGGCCACGTTAAATTATTACCTAACTGTAGAAACGTTAAATGGTGTAATGCAAATCAATATAAATGTTGCAAGGGAACATTTCTGAAAGAATAAAATAATGTACACAAGTGTACACGTACATGAAAAAATATATATATGTTATGCGTCTTTTTATGCGCATCCGTGTTTGGCACTTTTTTTTAACACCCTCAAACAACCGAATTGACTGATTTTTTTTTTTTTGTTAAGAAAAGGCATCTTCAAATGTGACTTCTCTGAAAAGCGGAAACATGATTTAAAAATCTGATATGCTATAAAAATTATAGATAACACATCTCACGAATCTGCAAAGAATTGTAAAAAAAAAAAAAAATTCCTTTATCTTTTATTCCTTTTGTCCGGGGCACAACCACTTGATGTTCCTACTCGTACAGCTAAAAATGATTCCATGAAACGCTGGGGCGTGGTAGAACTGTATTGATTTGTGCATATATATTTATGTGTACATTTCGCCTTTAGCCCAGGTAACTTTCTTGTTCCATAGCTAACGTTCGCTATAAAATCCCCCCATTGTTTAGACCCTTTTCCCCTCTCAGTGTAGTATGAAATTTATTAAGAATTGGATATAATACACGTTTTCCTCTTTTTTTTTTTTTTTTTCTTCCCATATGTAACTTTTTTAAAAATTCCACCATTCCTACTGCTACTTGTGTACAGCGGCGAGACACGATTCGCTCGCTTAACACACAGACGTGTTTGCAACATCAGTGTGGTTCGCTTTGAGCAATACAAATGGGCGAAATTTTGTTAAAAAAAAAAAAAGCGTTGTGCATGCTCCCGTTAGCCCGTGCATTATTCCACAATTTACCTTTGGGAAAAAAACGTAAATGTCAATGATTAATATTTGGACGATAAAAATATGGCTATAAAATATCACCACGTAAAGGGCTGCTTCTATTTTTTTTCGTCCTTCCACTTGTACCACATCGTACGCGTTACTCGGAGCATGCACACTAAACGGCAGCTGCTCATCTCCTCAACGGTAAAAGGCATTTCTTTATGTTGTAAGAAAATTTTATTTGGTATCCCTTGTTCGCTCTCTCAACCTGGTAACGTTCAAATGGTCCTTTGCAGCACGCAATCACAACGTGTTCAAATATGTAACTTAATGTATGCACCCTTTCCATATCTCCTCCTTTGTCCCCCTTCTTTTCCTCTTTTTTTCCCTACCCTGCAATTAAAAAGGCTTAAAAAATTACTAAAAAAAAAAAAAAATAAAGATACCTATTCTTAATTTACACTTTACGGGGGAAAAACCATTTAATGTTAACCCTAAACAAAAATTTTTCTTTCGTCATTTATATATATGGAACATTCCTTAGGGGAATTTGTTTGATTAAAGTTCTCTAAATGGGTTTATGTATGTACAGATATATGATGATGTTATTATATATGGTAACGGGAACATTAAAAATACCAGAGGCACTTTCTTTTTGTTCGTCGTTTTTTTTTAACATTACACATATGCTAGTAACATAAGGTGAAGGGTGCGTGCTCATGCTTGTGCGTATACGTGTGTATGTGTTGTGTGTGTTTGTGTATGCATGCTTCGTTAAAAATTATATTTTTTTTCACAGCATTTAACTATACTTGTCACATTTGTTCACCACCTTTTGCACATTTTTTTACACGACTTTTTCACCATCTGGTTAACTTTTTTTTTATTTTTTTACATCGTAATTTTTTTGGGCCTAGGATTTGCCTTCTTTACATTTGTCTTTTACGATTCACAAAAACAAAAAAAAACACAAATAAAATATTGGATTCATCTTCACACTGTAAAATAATATCCACTTATTTATCGGCTAAAAATTAGTCCATTGAAATGTGTCTAGTTTTGTCTTCATCCTCCTTTAACTTCAACTTCCTGCGCTATACCCCCTCCATTGTTGCGCTTTGTCGTAGCAAAAAATACGTGGGACAACTTTAATCCTTTCTCGCACTGGAATTATTCAAAGACTCCGGGAGATTAACCTCCGTGTCCTTCTGCTCTTTCAGCGGGGATGGGATTTTATTTAATGACGTGACAATTTTAATTTTTGACAAAAGGTATTTATTTAACGGTTTAAACTTAGATCCGCTGATAGTTTTTCTGGTCTTCGGTTTGATGGTAGTTTTTTGTATTCCTTTTCTAACCACTTTACTTTTGTTAGCCGTGATGACTTTATTTCTTTTTATCGAGAGATTGGTGGTAGGTCGATTATTGCTCACAGCAACGGTTCTCTTATTACGATAAAGGGATATATTTAAGTTGCTTAATTTGTGATTTGGAACGTGTACACTATTATAGGTATTTGCACTGCTAGTAATTACAGTACTTTTGTGTGATGGAATTGGCTTAAATATTTTTCTTGGTCTTCTTCTTGCTACACTACTAATCATATTTTTCTTATTAACGAAATATTTGTTATTATAGGGAATATTATGAGTGTCATAAGCGTGTTGGGAATTACGAGTGCTGGGTCTACTTTTAAAATAACCTGTGCTTGTCCCTGAGTAGAATTTTCTACTTTTGTAAGTATTATATTTTTTATCAATTAATCTTTTGCTAAAGAAGGGCTTCTTAAAACTTCCTGATGTTCTACTGCTGGAAAATTTTGACCTTCCACCGCCTCCTCTGCCTCGATAACCTGAGCTACTTTTTGTTAGGTCTTTTTTACTAAAAAACTTGGATTTATAATTATATTTTTGGGAATTTTTTAAATTTAGAAGACTTTTTTTCCCGCTTTTTTTCTCCTTGTCAACTACATCGTCTAGGGTGCAGGACAAGTAGTCCATTATTCTTTCACTTTGTTGGCTCCTCATTTTATTATAGTTCCTTGGGGTAAATGTTTTATATAAGTGGCCACTATGTGTATACGTATACACTTCACGGCAATTTCCGTTTGTGTATACGTAAATTACTTATGCAAGCTCCTTAACACGCATAACGAATAACGAGCGAATAAAATGTGCAGGGCGAGGTGGAAAATATATGGGGCACGATAAAACAACACAAAGGTTTTCCTTTACATGGGTGTGCACGGCCGTAAGCAGCAGCACGTAAGTTAATATATACAGCGCATTGCAGCACAATACAATACATAAACTATGCAATATATTTTTACGAAAAATAATAAGAATCCCTTAAGCTGAGAACAAAATTTAAGCTCACGATAATAAAAAGCCCTTTTAAAAATGGAGTAAAAATATGTATATATTTTTTATACTCTTTGGGCAAACATACATTTGTAGTTTTTTTTTTTTAATTTTCGCGCAAAATGAAAAATCCGAAAGCATATAATACATTTATTTATATTTACTTATTCACCAATTTTATTGGCCCAACTGTGCCATCCATGTATTTATATACAATCTGCGTTAACTTTAATTTTTCACCATCTTGCGAGTTTTTCTGTTTAAACAAATTCTTAAACTTCAGAAAACGAAAAATTAATATTTGGGCCTTTTGTTTTGATTCTTTATTTTTTAATTATTTGCTTTAATTCGTTTAATTGTGGGTTGTACTTGTCATATATATATATATATACAATATGGTTATATATGAATTATTATATGAAGAATATTTTTTTTTCGTTTTGCATTCTTCAGTTTATTGGGGCAATTTTTTTGCGCGCATTTTTTTTTTATAAAAATATATTTTTTCGGCTTTATTTTTTTCACGCGACAATTTATGTATGTTATGTAAAATACTATATATATGAATGGTATTTTCTTCATCCAAGCATGTTTTAACATATTTTTTTAATTTATCGCCACTTAAGTAAGCATGAATTTATGCACAAAGGCATATGCATGGCATACGGGCATTTATTTCTGTAGCTTTCTCAAAGGGCTAAAAAAAAGAGAATGGAAATAGTGTTCAGCCATTTGTTGCGACTCCCCCAAAAGGACTTTTTTTTGGGGGGGCATATTTTTTAACGCTTGCAAGGACGTTGTTTAAAGTATTCTGCTGAAAAAAGTAATTTTATGATGCGGGGAAAAGGAAAAATTTTCATACATCTTTTTAAATATTGAACAAATCACATTTATTATTAATTCTTACCTCCTAAGTTTTTATATTTTTCTACTTTTCGTGCTTTTTTCATCATTCTTGAAAAAAAAAAGAAACTCCCAAATGATCTGCGCAAATGGTTGAAAATAAAATTGCCATCAAAAGGGAAAACGCGTTTAGAAATACATTAAATGTTAGTTACCATTAAATTATACCATTTATATATATGTACATTTATGCATTACACTTATATCAAGTGCGAAGGTAAAATAAATTTATTGCTCAATAGTTGTGTGCTATGGTTGCAAAGTAGATAAAACCTTTCTCCTTTAACAAATCATAGAAACTGCTATTATAACATCAGTTTATCATCTTAAAAATAAAGAAAAATATCAAGTTGATGAAAATTTTGAGGAAGACGTCCTTTTATGTTTTTTTTTCTACATAGAATAAGCCTTTACGCATTAACTGTCTGAACAGTTATTTTAACCCTAGACCTGTTCATATACTAATGATTCAATAACTTAACGTTAAAAAAAAATTCGCTCTGTATTTTTTATGTATTTTATCGTAAACACATTTTCATCCAACGGAAGATTTTTTTGTTAGACAGTTCATTACTTTCTTTGTTATAATACTGCGCGCAGTTGTATTCCTACGGAAAAGGTATTGTGTCAACAAAAATCAAGTACCTCTTCTATGCGGAATTTTACACATTTTTTTATGTTCATAACTATTGCAAGCAAACAGTCGTCGCTATTTCCTCTTATCACATGTGTATCCACTGCTCAGGTGTGAACGTTCCGATTATGAAATAGTTGCATAAGTGCTATGGCACTATTTGAAGGAATGTAGCGATACAGGTAATTGTAAGGTACAGCTCTTTTTATAATTAATTATCCTAAGTATTCTCTTGCCACATCTTTAATAGTGTCTACATGCATTGCATAGTGCACTTTCGCAGTACTTTTAACTAAGTGGTCATTTTTATTTTAAAAATAATTTTTCCTCCAGCGTATGCACTGGTTTATCGGAATGATGAAACACATCATTTTGCATACTTTACAATGAATTAGAACATTAATTGTTAACCCTTTCGTGTACACCGCATTTTGGTGCTTTGAATTTGTGTCATATTCTCTTTTTCGCTAACCGTTCCCCAGTCTACTTCTATATATATTTATCTTTTTTATTTAATTGGGGATAATGCATTTAAATTCCTTTGCTCAAAGAGGTTATAATAATCCCCCATGAACTGCATGTCTTGAAAAATATGTCGAATTGGTTTCGTTCAATCACAAAAAAGAAAACGTGTATTATTCGTTCCTCCCAGGAAGGCCATCATTTAGGGCAGCTGAACTTTTTAACTATTCACTGTGAAATACTCGAAATTAAACTAAAAAAAAGAACAAATTTCTAAAGCTCACTACACAGGAGAGGACATTTGTCTCCTAATTGGGTAATACAGACTGCGACGTCCCAAGTAAAAACGGTACACAATAAATCGCTGTTAAATAGAATAGCGTATGATTCATTCGCTTCAAAAATGTAACATAAGAATAAATGTCATAAAGGATACATTATTAGCAGCTGGTGTACTTTTTATTTTTAAATTTCTCATATCTCAAAGTGTAAAAAATTACAAAAATGTAAAATGATGAAAAGTTCCTGTCGTTAGTTGTCTAAATGTATGAACGTATGTATATGTGTAACATATTGACATGAAAACAGTAAAGCACCTATAAATATATTATAACATGCGTTCTGAGACAAAACTTCTTTAGGCCTAGTGAATGTCCTATACGTGCCTGTAACTTATAACTTTTCTGTTACTAAGTTACTGTTATTGTTAACACGTATCCTCCTGTACAGTCAGTTTATTAATAAATGAATGATAAAGGCTTCAAAAATGGTCCCACGAAATATATTTAGAACAATATATTTTTCATTATTTAGAAAAAATGCACTGAGACATATTTCATTCTAATAAAAATGTTATAAAAAAACATTACACATTATGAACCAAGGAACACGGCTAATGTGCCATTTAAAGCTCAAACGTTTCACTGACATCATATGTTCATATGTTTAACCATTTATATATGTTGGATAGAGAATAGCATAGATGTGTGGTATACATAAATACTATGTTGAAAAACGTTCCATCAGACAACTTGATCAATGCATCCATATTCATTAAAAGCCAATAAAAAATTAATGATATAAAAAACATTTCATTTTACATTAATTACAAATATACCTTAAGTAGAATGACATACCTGTTATTAATATGAAATAACACTAATCTGTGAATGAAAAATTAGACAAACAAATAATTTTTCCCAGGAAGCCTAAGAATTGTTAATAACAGTAATATATTAATCTACAGAAAAGCACAATGCTTTAAGTAAAAGCATTATATATCTTATTTTTTTTAACAATAGGCACTAGTAGGTTGTAAGGCAAAAATATTAGATCTCATTTAAGTTAAAAGAAATGTCAAATATTTTCATCATCACATGGACAATTCTGTGCAATTGATCCATAGAATTATAAGGCTCTTTGTGTAGGTTATGTATTAATAAAATATTTGAAATTAAAAGCTTCCATATTTTTTAATGCATTTATAAATAATTAAGGCTTTAATGAAAAGCAAAGATTTGTCTAAATGTTGTTCTATAGAATAGCCTCCATCAGAGTGTTTTCTTCTTGTGTACTATCATCTGTCGAATTAAAATTTTATGGAATTTTTATTCATATGACATTAATGTTTTTTCATTTTTCATGAAATTGCCAATTCATCCTAACGTTCATGACATTTTAAACAGTATGGCATGTGCAAACACTATGTACTATTTTAAAAGACAACGAATTATGTTTTTACTTCATTTTTACAAAATCTAACATTACAGATGTGCACTGTTGTGTAATGTGTAATCTGCTTCAGTTGTGATCTGAAACAACATTAAGAAATTAATTTAAGGAACACAATACTTGTTCACAATATGTTCAACAAGAATACTATAAAATCTGAATGCTATTCTTTTATGTCCAGGTTTACATTTAGGTCAAATTAAATTTCAATTCATTATTAATTTTTGTGTTAAAAGAACATTTTTTGTTGTTGCTGTGTGGACGAATAAAAATATTGAAACGAATACTTCAGATTTATTGCACCACATTCATAGATTTATTGTTTGTTACGCGTCATATAATCTTTCTATATAAGCATATAGACACACATCACTTTGAATTTATGAGCACATAAAAATATGTATCGACTTTTTGTTTCAACCTATATGAAACAAATTCTATCCTCTTAATTGACAAAATGAATGATGAATTATAGCCTTTTACGTCCATAACATAAAGGACACATCAAGTGACCCATGCCTTGATAAAAGGGAGTAGAACGTGTAATACGATGTTACATCTTTTGAAAGGTTTTTTTAATTCACAAAAATTGTTAGAAAAATATATACATAAGAAAATAATGAATTAAGCAAATGTTTATATGCATATAATGGAATATAATACTGTCACCCGCAAAGGGGATGTTACTATAATAAAAATAAAAAATGCATATATTATTGCGCTTCCAGGCCTTTTTTATAGCAGAACATTTTTAATGAGGTCTAAACGCTACATGCTAGAAAAGTTTTTAGTTGTCAGAAAGATTTATGTGAATTGTTATGATCTAATCTTTTTCTATAGAAATATAATGGTGTGTTCTTTTGATCGTAATAAAATTTTCAAATTTATAATTTGGAATTTTCATTCTCATTGCATTTACATAATAATTAGTTATGCAATGAAAATGTTAATTTTTAGAGAAAAGATCAATAGTTTCTAATGAGGTGAATTGTCTAAATTTTTGCATTAAAGCTCTAGTAAATTAAGGTTACATCATAAATATTACAGTTAATGGCTACCTTTAATTTTACTAATGTGTTTTACCTTTCTGCGTAGACAGTGTCATATTATGATATGACTGAAAAAACATATATTCTTCCTATTAGAAAAAAAAAAAAAATAATCGCAGCAAGTTTTATAAGAGGTACCATGTAAAACAGAACTGGAGCATCAAAATAACATCATCGTTTTCACTTCAGTAATTTAAAAATTATGATTTCCTTCAGAAATACTCAATGAAGAAGAGAAATATTAAAGAAGTTCTTATACAGGATTGACTATTTTTATAAAAACTTCTGTATCAAGTAGTTGGGATAAAAGTTTTAGGTTTACGATAATGCTATGCATTGGCTAAAGGAAAAATGATCGTTGCACAAATCAAAACAAATTTTAATGAAGTCTTCATATGTAACGCTAGAACAAAAGACGAAAAATGCATAATCTTACAAACTGGCTGCAGTCAAATTTATTATTTCTAAACTAATGTCCTTACTAAGTATTTTTAACGAAACCTCTGAAACTTCATGTCTAGCTTTTTATTAAATTATTCAATTACATTAATCTAAGCACTATACTACTAGATTAATTACACTTTACATAATTCTCCTTCAACCATTATTTAACGCATTAATGTATAACGAATCGTGTTCGTTTGTTCGGAGAATTAATTTTAAATGAAACATTTATATGTTAAGTAAAAACGTATGTATTTAAAAAATCATATATTCAGTATATAAAATAATAATAATAACTTAACCTTTTCTTATAATTATTTATTGTTATTTTAAATTATAAATGAAAATAAATATCATTGTAATATTAATTTAATTAAGATTGTTTTTATTAATATAAGTAAATAATTTAAATAAAATAAAAGAAATAAATATTCACAAGATTTTTAATATGTTTTATGCTATTATACATTAAATTAATTATAATTATTTATAGTTAAATTAATTTATTCTATATTAATTGTATTTAAAATTAAAATTAATACGTTAATTTAAATAGATAAATTAATTTTAATTAATATATTTAATAAAATAAGAATAAATAAATAATTAATTAAATAAAATATATATTAAAATAAATAAATACTTTTTTTTTTATATTAAAATGATATAGAGTAATTAATTTAGAAAAATAAAAAAAGAATAAAATAATTTATTATTTAATAACAAATATTAATTGAAAAATTATATTATGCTAATATTCGTTTTAATAAATTAAGTAATAAACATTATATTTTACATATAAAATATATTTTATTTATCATTATCCTTTTTTTATTTGGTTAATAATTTATTTAATAAATATAAAATATTTATTTAATAAAAAAAATATAATTATTTAATTAATAAATATGATTAATTCATTTATTTTAATTAAATAAAAAAATATATTAATTTAACTGTCGTTTTGTTTTAAAAAAAATATTTATATTTAAAATCATTCTATATAATTATTCATTAATATACTAAATATATTTATTTTTAAAGGTAATAATTAATTTAATGTGTAAATTATTCTTAAAATAACTATATTGCACACTAATATATGTATTTTAATGATAATTAATTATAATATTAAATATAAATTAATAAAACATAGTTTTATAAAACAATTTAAAATAGATTAAATCATTATATATTTACATAAATTAAATTAAGAAATATATATTTTCCTATTAACAATTAAAATAAAATAATTAAGTATAAATATACATATAATAATATACTATTTATAAATAAAATAATTAAAATTAATATATATTAATTATTTTAAAATTAATTAATTCATTCTATTATAAATTAATAATAAATATATTTAAATTATTTTTTAATTATATATATTATTTATTTATTTTAATTAATTTATAATATATTATAGTTTAATTGATATTTAATTTATTTAATCTTACTAAGTAAATAATTCAATGGTAATAAATAATAATCAAATATAATATTTTATTAGAATGTATGTTATTTAAATTAATTAATTATCTTATTTATATTAATATAATTATTTATTTAAATATTATATTTTTATTTAATTAAATAATTTATTTTTAGTAATTAATAAATATGTTATTAATTAAATAATACTAATATATTTCCTTATATTATTTAAAATTAATTATTAATTAAATTATATATTTCTTATAAAAATGTTATATTAAAGTATCAAATTAATTATTTTATTTAATAATAATATTATTATATGTATTAATTTTATTAATTAGTAAATTAATCTTATTAAATTTTATTTATAAATATATTAATAATACATTAAATATTCAATATATATAGTAATTAATCATTCATTTTTATTCATTTAATTATGTCGTTTAATGTTTATTTTTATTTATATTATAATAATTTATTTATTAATATGATAGGTTTTGTTTAATTATTTATTTATATACTTATAATTTAATTAAATTAATTCGTATTTATTTTTTCCAATTAATTAATTTAATTTTATCATTGTTTAATATAATTTATTTATTATTATTATTATTATTTTTTTTAATTAAATTATTTTATTTATAATTTAATATATTAACAAATTTAATTAAAATATCTCTTTTTAATTTAATTTTAATAAATTATTTCACATTTTACTTAATTTAATTAATAATATTATTTTATTTTTTAATTTTAATTAAAGCAAAGATTTATTATTTAATGAATATTATATATATATGTTTACTTAAATTATTAATTAAAATTTTTATATTATTATAATGTATTATAAAGATTATTTTTTTATAGTTTTTAAAAGGAATAATTAATTTTATTAGAACAATTTAATGCTATATATATATATATTTATTTATTATTATATTATTTTAGTTAAATTCATTAAATATTCTATTTGTTATATATTACTATTTAATTATGTGTATTATATTCATTTATTATTTTTTCTTTTTGCTGTTTTCATTTTAACAATTTATTATATTAAGTTTTTTTTTTGTTTTGTTTATGTTCAGTGTTAATTTTTATCCTCTTAAATATTTATATTCTTCTTAGTTAGAATTTGATCTTTATATTTTCGCGGTAAAATAAAAATAGTGTTAAACATTATGTTTCTTTTTAACGTATTCAAAAGAATCATATTTATTTCGTACATATTTTTAATGCCCATTTAATAAAAGATACAATATAAATTAAAATGATTTTTCTTGATTCTACTGTATTATGTAAATGACAGCTAAAACATAAAAGAATTTTTAAATTTGAGTGGACCTCACAGTTTTTCGATGATGATTTAAAATATCATTTTCTAATGATAAAACTATGCGCACGTACAGTTTCTTTGTTTTTATAAATTGTTCATTTATAAAATATGTAATCGTGTCTTTTATGTAAAAAGAAACCCTTTTTTATAATTATAACTATTCTGTGCACATTCCTTTGAAAACATTCCTAAAGAGAAGATCAAAATACAAGTCTGTCCAAGCGTACAATCTATTTTTCACGTTTTCATTGTGTACACATTTTGCTCTATAATGTTTTTTAGACAAGAATAATGCAACACAAAGAACATAATTGATTAAATAATATATTTATTATAGTCTAAATATATAGCAAACGTAGACAAATCATGGGGATTTTAAAAATACGTTGTATATGGCATATTGGATATCGAGGAAATTCGAGCTGTATATTAAATCTCCTTGCAAAATATTTTATTTTAGGCTAATCTAGCGCAAGAGCGTTAAAGACCCAAGCAGTTAAATACTCTGAAACACTATGTAGAAATATTAATCTTAATTTTATGCACTCATTACTATTAGATTGAATTCCCTGTGGGGCACTTTAAAAAAGTCTATAAGTTAAACGGTAAATGTTTGTTCTAATGATATACATATAAAGCATAGAATTTATTCTTTAATGCTTAATTTTCTTTGTTATCGGGTGAAAGAATTAGCACGTTTGACATAAAAGACAGAAATGCTTGAAACCAAGGATAAATTAAGAGTATTACTTAGCAAAATTGAATCTTCTTCTACCCTCCCTTTCCGAATTTGAATCTATATCAAAACTCATTATTTCACGTAATTTTACCTTAAAAACCAACATCAACAACTTTATGTTATATGGAGTATCTAATATTTTATCTTACGTTTATATATATTTTTTAGAAGAGTGTTATTTCATTTCAAAAACTAAATGGAATAAAAGGAAAAGTAATTAATGCAGAATGGTTATGCAAGTAATTTCTTCCAGTAACGTTATATGATAAGACATACAACATTATGAAACAAAATGCACAGTCGTGTGTTAAAGACAATGAAAATGATAATAGTGGAAGAAAATGCTTTCTTCTTAATAAACTAATTCTATGTAAGACATAAGAATGTTTGAAGGGAATTTGGATTTAAGTTATAACAGGAAAGTTTTCAACATTTTTAAACAACTGTTCTGAATACATTTTCCCTATATTTACATTCACCTTTTTAATTTACGCTCAATAATGTGCAAGAAATAATGGGGGAGTTTCTTTTAGAATAAGTTTTTTCATATAAAACCCTTGAAATTTCTCATTTGACACTTGTTTTGGAAAGCGGTCTAAATTTTTTTCTTGCATATGTCGAATAACGAGTTTGCTTATACGACTGCAGATCCTGTACTTATGTTGTGCATTTAACTTTTATTGGCAATACGTAATCCTTGTTAATAGATACACATTTTTTATTTTTTTTTAATATACACCCTCTACGTTGTTTTTTCAAACATTTCACTTTTGCTAAAATATATGCTCCTCATTTACATTTACCATGCGCACACATTGCATTAAATGGTATAGAAGTTCATTTTCAATGTTCCTTTGAACTCCCATTTTTCTTGGACACATAAAATCTATTGTATACAGTTTTGCCACGAATTCCGTTACAACTTCCTTTTCTATTTTTTTACAATATTATCATGCTCAAGGCGGTGCTCACATTAGCTTATTCGGTAAAAATTATACCGAAAGGATAATGAAAAATTAATGGTAGATACGTTCTTTGCAAGTTTTATAATCCTCTTGCTCCCCAAGAAACATGCAGAACACAGATTTTATATATCACCTTTGTCAAGAGACAACAACAGAAAAGAAAGAAAATTATACCAGTGCCATTCTTGTGAAGCGTATAAATCTATTTAAAAAAAAAAAATTGAACAGCTCCTCCTTTATAGATATATCCAATAATTCACCTAAAATATATAAATTTTATCCTATATTTTATTGCGCGTAATGTGTGCGGTGAGGATGTTTAATACCTTTGTTAATTTAACAAATTTAAGTTCTTACAATTGACGCGACTTTAAAGGACTAATGAAACAAAAAAAATAATAATTGAATAAACGCAGTTCACGAAATGAAGAAATTTTATAAAAAACATTCTATATCTGTAATGAAAAAAATTATAAAATTTCATTTTTTTAAACTTACGTTTTGAGGTACGTATAATATAATCCAATTTTTCCAGAAAATGAAGCCAAGTAATGATAAAACGAAGTTAACAAAATATAGAAGGGAAAAGCATAACTCTTTAGAGTTTTCCAAGGATTCCGATTGCTAACATTATGATTGTTTTAAGGAAAACCAAAATACTTTGCATGAAAAAATACATATCCCCTTTAAAATGTGTATATTTAAAGTCAAATTTTGCTACTGTAAATTTGAATTATCAAAACAGTAAGAAAAGGAAGGAAAGCTATGGGAAAAAGAAATTACACTCGCTTTTTAGTGATAACTCAAATGTATGTGATAGGTTAATATTATTGAAAAATTTACCCAGGGACAAAAATGAGAAATATGAAGGAATTAGTGCAGAGGTAATATACAAATATTTGCTGAATAAATATAAAAAATGTTTTAACTATATAAGTTTTAGTGAAATAATACAAAGCATAAAAACATTTGATGAGTTGGACAAAAAATTTAGTCGCGATGGTGATTTTTTCGTGGCAATAAAGGGTGTAGATAGCACCGTTTTATGCAAAATAAATGAATTCGAATTCAGTGAAAAGGATTTACATTTTCATAGAAGGGAAGTATTAGGACAAATTTGCAATAGATTGATTAAATATGTACATGAAATGAGCGGAAATGAATTAATTCATTTTATGGTTTATTTTTTTAGATGGAATAAAAGTGACAGGAAGTTGTCTCTTTTCTATAATTTTTATTTTAACCATGTCTTTGATAATTTATATCTTTTTGGTCATGAAATTTATAAGGTCCTTTTTATATTAAACACATATCTCATTAATAATGATTCTAGCATTATTTTTGATGAACGGTTAATGGGGAAAAACTTGTTTAATGTATACTATTTCAGAGAGTTAAAAAACAAGGGGAATTACGCGCTCAAAATGAGCAAAGATGAAATTTACAAGAAATGTTATGACAAGTTGTTAGAGGACATAGATAAAATTGAAAAGAAGATAGTAGTAAACATTTTAAAGTTATACGTTGACAATTTAAGTAAGAATATTAACATAGACAAGAAACTTGTGGATAATATTCACAACAATTTAACAGACGAAAACGTAGACTATCTTGTAAAATTGGTGAATATATACTGTGACATGATTAAGAAAGAGGTAAATTGCACTGCCTCGGTAGTTTCCAAGTTAAAGGACGTGATTTTGTGCATCTATCAATTTTTGAGAGAAAGAGAAAACGAAAAAAAGATTCTCTCTGATGTAAATTATAGTACACTACTAAATTCGGTAAATAATAAAAATGTTTTAAATAAAATTATGGACAAGACCTTTGGTCTGTTGTACGAACATTTACTAAAAAATTTTTCGAACGTAAAATTTGAAAATCTTCAGGCTCTTTCCATTTCACTCATTTCTATAAAAAACATACATTTTACTTTATTAAGAAGGAGATATTTTACGAACAATGTTTTATTCAGTGCTACTTTGAAAGACGGGTTAGATGTGTCAAATAGGTTCCTGGAGAAATGCTTAAAAATAAATAATAAAGATGCAGTACACATTATACATAGTAGTGGTGATGGCGCATCTAATGGGATGAATCTGGAAAATTTGCAGAAATTAAAAATGGAGAAGAGAAGAGAATATTATTTTTACAAAATAGAAAATTATTTGGATTTTAATTTCAAATTGAAAGTTAGTGATTTGTTGTCTATTAAAGTTCTGTCTAACTCTTTCGCAAAGGCAGAACAGGTGCACAATTCGTATAATTTTTATTTACTGTTTAATAACATCTCGTGCATCTTGTATTATTTTATAGTAAATAAGAATACAATAACGAGATTTAGTGATACATATATCTACGTTTTGAATGACCTCTCTTATGTATACAAAAATGTGAAAAATAGAGCAGCACATAGCAGCCTAATTGCAAGTGGTGTTCAGAAGTTATTCTGCAAAAACGTTTTAAAAGTCAGCAACCTTTACATGAAGAATCTCCATGAAGAAAAGAACTTCCAAAGAGATCAGTATGTGTGTTCCCTAATCTTTCTGAATAATTTGTTTTCCGATAGGATTGTTCTTTTTGAGCATATAAACAATGTTTGGTGCCACGTTTATAAAGCGTATAACTATTTTAAAAGCAATATGATGCTTAACGAGGATGTTATATCTTTAATTCTTCTAACTTGTTCTAAGTTCCAATTTTTTACTGAAAACAACTCAAATAGTAGGTACCACAGAAAGGAGTTAATTAGTTTAAAATATAATATCATGGATGATTTGGCTAGAAATTATTTAAACACATACAAGCACATTACCTTGGATAACTTATCAAAAGTTTTAATATCCCTGTCCAATTCTAAGTATAGATATGAAATTAGCGAAGATTTGTTATTAGGAACTTTGAAAAATGAAATTGCAAAGGTTAACGCAAAAAACAGCGGCAACAGCTTTCCATGTAGCAAGGCTTCAGATAACGCTACTGCGAAGACAAATTGGGGAAATATTCCCACGGAAAGTGCGAAACGTGATTTATTTATAAATATGAGCAAAATTATTGAATGCTTAATAAAGTTAGATATATTTTTTTACTTAAAAAATAGACATACTTACGTGCAACTATTTATGAAGGCGTTCTGCAGTATGTGCTTAAAATTGAACCTATTAAAAAAACTGCTCTACATAGCTAATCACTTATATGTGTACGAAATATATGGTTACGTCTCCGAAATTTTGGAAAAATTCGTAGAAGGATACGGACAAATTTCTTACAATTTTATCGAAAATGTGGAAAATAAGCTCTTTGAGAAGATTACGTGCTATATATCGGAAGATGATTATATTGAAATGTCAAACACGTTCTTTGTGTTATTTTATGACTATTTTGAAAGTTTTCATAGGGAGAAGACGTACATAAATGTGCTGTATCCTCCGAAATGCGGCACACATTTTACCAAGCTAAACGATGGGGGTGGTGCACATGACATGGTACTAAACGCCGTTCAGAGCAATGCAGGTAATAACCCCAAAAATGTTATGGCCGCATATAGTGGCAATGCTGAAAATGCTCTAAACGTTGTTAATAAAGTAGGAACTTTACAGAATTGTGAGAATAGTACAAATAAAGGCTTTCTAAGGAGCACCCACGAAGCGGATTTTTTCATACGCGATATGGTAAATTTATTTAAATTCTTGAAGATAGATAGAGGCAAATTTATCCTATTTCAACTTTACATGTACCTTTCAAGTAGCAAAAAGTTCCAAAAGAGTGATGCCTCATCATCGGCGTTTCACATGGAGGTGTTCAGGGTTTTACAGGACATTCATCCGAGGTACCTGTGGGTGCAAAATTTCAACATTAAAAATGAGGAAGGGACATTTCTGTACACAATCGACATCATGCTGTTCCAAGCAAGAGGGAGAGGTGAGGGCATATAATTATTTTAATTTAGTGTGTTATTTAATTTGTTTAAACAAATGTACGCACGCGCGTGTGTGTATATGTACAAGCACAAATGTACATAACATATACATGCATAGATACATACGCATAGGTCCCTATGCGTACATATTTATAAAGTGAAAAGAGACAGTTTTTCGGGGATTTTTTCGTGATATCAACAAGCGCGAAAATGTTGGACATTCAAAATAGTGTGAAACTAAATTTGCCCGAGGGGGGGGGTTATTCAAATATTTGTACATATTCGCAAATGTATGAATCACTGATTTGTACACATGCGTGCATATAAAAATTAAAATCACACATTGTGCAGTGTAAAAAGGTAGCATTCAATTTGTGCTTTTTATTTTAATTATTCATATGCAACTTTTAAATTGAAAAAAAAACTGAATCAATATTTCGTTTTACACAAATTAACAAAATAAGCGAATGGGGAGAAAAGGAGGGAAAAGGGCAAATGGGAAAAACGCTTTTTTGCGAAAACATTTGCAAATTACTTGTTATACACATAAACAAAATAACTAGCAACAGCTTTTCGTGGAATGCTTTTCACTATTTAGGTTTATCAGGTTGCTACTGGTAGCTTTACTGTCTACGTTGCTTTTATTACTTATAATGTTTTTATATATTTCCTCAGCAAGCATGTAAAATATATTTTTTATGTTTGCACCTGTCTTGGCGCTTGTTTGAATAAAGAGCAGATTATTTTCTTGGGCATATTTCTGCACATCTAGCATATCTACCTGAAATTTGTTTTTATCTATTTTGTTCGCAACCAAAATTATTATATAATTGCTACTGATTTTTAATTGATTTACCCATGTTTTGGCTCTATCTAGGCTACTTGAATTACTAATGTCGAAAACGACTATGGCACACGTGGCGCCTCGATAGTACAGGGGGACGATACTTGCATATCTTTCCTGTCCAGCGGTGTCCCATATATCAAATTTTATGTTACATGGGCCTTCGCTATTTTTGAGGTGTTCTTTATTTAAAGAGATATTATCATTACTGTTACTGCTAAGGTTGTTGCTGCTGAGGTTGCTGCTGCTGCTGTTACTGTTGATGCCACTGTTGGCGTTTTTCATCTTCAGCTCGTTCATGTTGACTACATATGTGCAGAAGGAGGCACCTATCGTTGTGTTCGTGTTATCGTGAAAGGTATCCTTCGTCAAACGCAAAACTATGCTCGATTTGCCCACTGACGATTCGCCTAGTAACACCGTTTTGTAACTACTTTTCTTTTCCATTTTTCATTTTCATTCTAGTACATTATGTATACGTATATATATATGTACAAGTATATGCATATGTACGCTGAGGGGTAGGGGTCCAGTCCGGTACAGAATAACACACAAAAAAAAGAAAGAGTAATACCTGGGGGGAACGTCCAAAGATGTGCGAGAAGGGCACGTAGGTTTATAAATTACCCAAAGAAGGTCCTTCGAAAACACATATCAAGTATTCATATTTTTTGGCGAATAAAACATTTACATAGCATTCTGAAGATCCCCCCCTCCCCAAAAGGAAAAAATATATACACGTATAATTGTACAAGAGGGTGATAATCGTAATAGGGTTACCAGGCGAAGTGTTCTACTACTACGTTTTAAACAGAAAGAAAAGAGGGGGGAAAAAACAGTTCAGCAAAAGTAAATTACAAATTATATGACTTTTAGCATTTAAGTGGGGAATAAAAAAAATGCATACGTGTATGTTTACGCAAATGTATACATACATATATACGTAAACGTGTAGCAAATTTTTTAAATGAAATTAAAATAAAACTATATGAACAAAAAAAACAAAAAAAAAAAATTACACATTGTAAGCTATAATTTTATGCCTTTTTTTAAAATGTGCTTTTACAAAATGTCATACTATTATATATAAAAAAAAAAAAAAAAAAAAAGCAGCACATGAAAGTGTAAAATATATTAAAAAAAAAAAAAAAAAAAAAATTACACATAAAAACGCCAAGCGGTTATAATTCGTTTCTCATTTGTATTTCCTTCTTATACAAATAAACTACTGAATTTTAAAGACTTTAAAAAATGTAGCTAAAATTATGGGTAAATTGTTTGAAGGTATACATTTTACAGTGGCTACATTTTCACAATGGAGAAGAAAATGTTCCACTGTTAAAAACTGCACAAAAATAAACATATAAAGGAGGAAAATGGGAAAGCATAGCACGGTTCACATCGGAAATTTTGCTCCTAGTAAGTTCTTGGTAATAGCTTTTTTCCATCATCATAGGGGAGATATTTATTTTTGTCCTTTGGACGGTAGCCTGAAAGGTTGTTAAAAAAAATAGGGGGGGTTATGTGTACGGGTATCAAACTGTGTTTTCTGTTTTGGGCGCTTCGCTTCTCCGCCTCTCTGTTCCGTTTTATCTGTTCTGCTTTACCTCCATAAGATATCTGCTGGCACAGGGCGGGCAAACGGCGATTGGATTTTTTTTGGTTGTAAAAATCGGCCCTACAAGGAAAATAAAAAAAATAAATATATCTTTGCATCACCATAAATAGTCCGTCCGATGACAGGGGGGGTAATTTTCAAAAGGTGCATTTTGTTTTTTTAAATGTCTATTTTGACTGCATAAATTTATAAACGTGTGGCTAAATACGTTGAAAAAAAAAAACATTAATATGGAGTACACACCAGATAAAGTATGCCTGCAGGAAATGATCACTTGATAGATTAAAAATGTGTCTCATTTGGAGAACGCTATATTTGCTCAACTCTGTCACTATGTTTCCGCTTTTCTTCACTTTTTTTTCATAAAGATGCCTGCGTGTGTGTGTGCGGGGTGAGAAGTCGTTTATCATTGGCTACTTTGCGCTGCTCAAGTATAAGCAGGTAAGCACATATAAATAAACACATACAAACGGACGTATGTTTGCACGTTTCGCGCAAACTAACTCCCACAAAATATCCTTTAGGAGGGACGGAAAAATGTCCACGCTCGTGGCGGCTTCGTCTAAGGACACCAGGAACTGCATGCAGGGGGAGGAGGAGTATAGTACATTTAAACACGATGGACTCTCGAATGTGAGTAAAGCAAGCTGAATTTTCAAGTATAGTGAGTGCGTGCGGGAAGGATCTTCCTAATTCGCGACGTAATGCACTGACCCCCCCATACGCGAAAGAGACTCACCCCGAAGGCGTACTCCTGGCAATTCAAAAGCTCCGTGTTGAAACAGTACTCGGGGACATCCTTCAAAAGCATCCAGTCACGCACAATTCTCCACGTAATGTCAAAAATGTATGTGTTAATTATCTCTCCCTGGTACTGTTCATGTCTTAATCTCTTGTTAATCAGCCATAAATGTAAAATGTAAAAATACATCTTCATATTAAAGGACTCCTCAATCCGAAACAGCTTCAGGATTTCTTCATTTTCTAGCCTTTCCATGATTAGGTGGATTAGTCTCCATGCACATTCTCCATATTCGGTATGCTTCCTAATCGTTAAAAAAGGAAAAAAAGGGGGGAAACGCACATAAACAGGTAAGAGGGGATTTACTAATTCTTCCTTCTATGGACATTCAGAACTGTGTGCGAAGTGTGTGTGTTAAAATGTTAGTCCATTGGGGGAAGAATATATTTTTCCCTTTCTCGTTCTGCCAATAAGTAATGTGGACCATGCGTGCAAAGCACATGTGCATCATTTTTCAGCCTTACAGAAAAACCCTATAAATGACGGAGCTGATTAGGGAACGGTCGCACTGCGGTATGGGGATGGCATATTTCGACGACTCGCGAATACTAATTTTCGTATTTTTGTCTTCATACAAACTTTTGCTTTCGATAATTTTCAGGTTGTCATATACTTTCACTTGGCTCGTAAAATATCGAAAAGTTATGTATCTTCTGTTCAGCAGTAGTTCTCTGCCTTTGTTCCACATCACAGAAAAAAAAAGGTGTAGATGGTGGGATAAGGGAGTAAAAGCTAAGACGTTTAAAGGTTAAATAGTTATGGAGATGAAAAGAAAACGTGGTGTTCCTTTTTTTCCTCTCATTTTTCATGTGCATCTCATCGGTTCGCTTCTGTGCTTGCTTTTAATTTTCCAGTTTGACGGCATAGATAATTTCCGCAGAATTCCCTACTCGCATGAACAAACATGTAACTGCTTTTTGCCTATCCGTACGATCCCACGGTCGTATGTTCATTTTTACTCGCCTTTTTTTCGTGTGCCCATTATCAAGTGGCCCATTTTATTGGGTTCGCATCGCAGTTTGTCAAAAGGAGTTTCACTCTTTCGTGTAAAAATAGCAACAGGTACGTAAACGTGAACATAAAAGATGTATAAAAAAAAAGTATAGGGGTGGAAAAAAAAAAAAGAAGCAAACTTTGCAATGGTACAAATTAAATTAACAATGGAGGGAACAGAAACGTAACCACGGGGAGGCAAACATAATAATTTAAAAAAAAAAAAAAAAAAAAGTCGTTAAATCTGAGGCGTTAACATAGTTCTGCATTTGTGCATATAGCGAAAAAGGCGTGTTTCTTTTTTTTTATTTTATTTTTGTATAAATCTTCACACACGTAATGCACAAAAATTAAAACTTTCGAGGAGCTTTACGTTTTGGAGGGTTTTAAGAATAACGCAAAAAGGCATACCGTTTGCCCCCTCCTCATGTTGTTAATATTTAAATATGACACATCCGTATGACATGCCTGCTCCGAAGCCACACATGCATATGACGTCACCCCTTTTGATTTTCCCGTTGTGTATCTGTAGAGAGGTAAATGGCAAAGAGATGGTAACGAATTGGAGGAAGGACAAACGATATAACATTCAAACATTCGCACTTGTTAACGATGCATTTATATATTGGGTTAAGCTTGATCATGCAGGACTGATATAATACACACGACGGGTTGGGGTGTACCCTGTCTGTACGTATTATTCATATTTATAAATTTTATTTTTTCCGTTTCTTTCTATTTCATACGTTTTCTGATAGGCACAAGGGGATGGAGGCGGCGGACGTGTTCGCGTGCTCGTCTAGGTTAACCAGGATCTGTTTAAAATGAGTGAAAGGGTTCGGTATGCGTGTTTATCCTGCGTATACATGACGTGGTGGTCACCATATTGCAAACGAATCGTAAAGGAAAAGAAAACGCATTCATCACCTTGGATAGGGGAATGTCCAAACTTTTTGATACAGTCTCTATAATTCGTATGTTAGCCTGATGAAATATAAAGTAGTCAATCTGCTCCATTTTTATGTTAGCCTCTTGTGTAGCTTTTAGGACAATCTTTGGCAAATTACAAATGGTGTACTTAAATACTTCTTTCCCATTCATATTCAATTTTCCATATTTGTTTTTATTTGGGTTTTCCAAATTGTAGTTATCGCATTCGAAGTTGATGGTTAATAGATCATTTAGTTCGCTGTTCGATCCTAGGGAATAATCATATATGTGGTTTTCTTCATTTGGTTCTGTTCTTTGTAACACGACGGCTCCTGCAAGGGGGGTGGGGTATTTTTCATGGGGGCGTTCTTTCCAATTGGTCAGTTGTTAAATAGTGAAGGTGTTGTCGGTAGGGGTAGCCATTTTATTTTTGTTCTCCAAAATGGCTGCTTTATCCCGACACGGTGTGCAATTTAAGTGGGGTGTGTTTTTTTCCACTTCTGTGCCGTCGGAATAGTAGGGATAAATTACACACGCATGCATCACCTGCGGCGTCTCCAAATAAAACACATGTGTTGCGGTCCCTCCAGTCTACAAAGTTGCTTAGCGCGTCGCTGCCAACGATGAGGATGTTCTTATACTTGGATAAAAAGTTATACGCTGAAAGGGGGGGGGAGGGGAAATGGACACACGCAAGTGGTGATAGGAAAAATGTGAAAAAAATAAATTTATCATGTGGAAAAGTACACTCCCTTTCTTCACTCATAAATAAGAACCCGTAGCAAAGGCGAAAACGAATCCTGAACACGCCGCCGTTAAGTCCATGTTAACGCTATTTTTGCACCCAAGCTTGTTACTAATGTTGTTTGCGTCACCGAACAAATTATGAGGTGTGGATGACGCGTTGATAATCTGCGAATAGTACACATGCACATGTTAGAAGTTCCTAATTTGGAGGAAGTTTTCATTTGCGTTATGGTTAAAATGGAAGATAGGCGTGTGAAGTCGAACAAATCGAGCAACGTATTGATGGGATGTTGCGTGGGGTGCTCTCCCTTTAGCGGAGCATACTCAGTGCACAATTACCGCGATAGACACGCAAACAGGAGCGCGGGCGCAGGTGGATAAATAAGTAAAAATGTGAGCACATGTTTCTATCAGCTAGAGTAGGTAACATATGCACCAACATTTAAATGCACCACGTCCATTTCGCTACAGGGAAAGCTTAAATGCGTCTACAACGAAATGGCAGCAAGATAAAAAAAAAAAAAAAAAAATAGATCAATAAAATGAACAGAATTAAATTAACTTACATCACACTAGATTCAATTGTAAAGATGCTATATATAATGTGGAGAATGCCCCCGCGCGCCGCGCTCACGAGAAGTACATCCGACGTGTAGCCTTACCATGTCTACACTTAACGGGTTCATCGAGCAGTTTTTAAGAGCCTGATTAGCGCTTTCTATCTGCAGCATTGATATGTTTTCATTCCGTTTTAGAATCCTTCTTTTTTTAATTCCTGTTCGGGTTCTAATCCACTAAAAAGGTGTCCATAAGAAAGAGCGCGCATATTATCGCGTGTATACAGACTAAATGGGGGCTCATTTAAGCCACAAACGTTGAAACACATGAGGGGGGGCATAATCTCTAAAGCAGATCTGTATATACATATATACATAAACGGGAGAAACGAAGCAGACACGGAAATATTACTTCGTCGCTGGTATCAATATATTTTTTTAAGTCATCATTGTGAATCTCGTTTGAGGGGTAAGCATGACCATGTCCTATTATCTTACCTCCACCTAGTGCGAAAAAAAAAAATAAATTAATAGAATAAAAAAAACGTTAATTCTTTTTGCATGCCTATTTGGGAACAAATTTATATTCGTGCTTCGCTCAACGAGTCACTTTGGTGACTAAGTTTGTTCTTCCCGGTTGTAGATGTGAAAGACACTTAAGAGGGGGAACGGAACCCCCCACAGACACGGTATATACACATGTGGACGCACCCATCACGGCGCCCCCTTAAAGTGTTGCCGCTCGTCTCTCACTTCTTCCTCCCGTTGCGCGCACTTTAGTTGTGTGTTGCACATTCGGGGCACTGTTCATAAAGTTGTATTTACAACTCTTATTGATTTCTAGGGTGAACAGTACAGAAATGCAGTGTGCAGAGAGAACTATAGCCATGTAGAGGAAGACTTTTCCTGCCCTCATTTTGTCCCCACGTTGCCGTCACGTTCGTTGTATGAGTTTCTGCAGGGGTATACACTTGGCAGTCGCTCTTTTCAAGGCATGCAAACATAAATGGTGTCACTATGTGTTTTACTCACAAAATGGTGTTTTAAACAACAAAAGGAAAACAAAAAAATTGGGTGAATAGAATGTTGGAAAATTTTCAGTTAACATTTTTTTTCATAATTGATAAAGTATTTTTTTTAAAAAAAATTGGTAGATCAAAAAAATAGCACCCTCCTTTTGTGTTGACAGAAAACGTTGGAAATTTATTCTCGACGAACACATGCAGTGAAATACAAATTTGACCACCTTTTCGTTTAAAACGTAATTTGTGCCATTTGAGTTTTTTTTTTTTTATTTCCCTATGACATCACAGGGATTGGTATAAAAAAAAAGTGAAGTCATTAAAAATACGTTGCTTGGGGTGGCTCCCCTGGAAAACAATGTATCACCTTTTAAATTATTTTCCTCTTTTGCATTCCCCCATTTGGTTCCCTTCAAATCACATCCCTATTGTCATATGTGCCCCTTTAAGTAGAATGGAGCAAATGCAAGTTGAGGGTTCCCAAATTAGTATCCCCTCCTTTATTTTTAAAACTTGTTAGGCAGCTTGAGCCACTTGAAAAATTGCACGTCGTTTTAAAGGAGTACGTTTCTACAGGGGTTAGTGAGCATAATGACAGACCCTCCCAATGGGAAACACTTCTCCTGAACAACGCTGTCACAACGCTGTTACAACGCCATCGCAGTGCTGTGCACACACACACCAACTGCGCCGCTAAAGAAAAAAACAAAATCCCCCCGCAGAAATGCTCTTCCTGGTTCGTTAAAAAAAATACATTTTTTCACATAACAGTAACTGGGGTCTCCACGCAGGGCAAATGTGAGAAAGCCCCCTTTACCAAAAGTGAACTTAGACAAGGAAAGGTGTTCCTACTGATGGTAGCTTCGATAAGCAGAAATACAACTGTGCTGTGTGAACATGGATATACCTGCCAATTTTTCAAAGAGAAGAAAAAAAAAAAAAACACACACAAATGTATAACTGAAAGTCAGTTAAAATACGCACTCTGGTTTACCAATAACAGATATGTTTATGCGTGCTACACAGGAGTAATACGCCCAAAGGGTTTTCCACTTAAGTGTAACGCTAAGCACGTCATGAGAATTCAACTCATTTTGTAAGAATCAAAAAGTAGGAAATGCTTTTCACAAAAAAGGAAAGAAATGTTTGTGAATAGCCAGCAAAGATAAAATTTAAAAATAAAAAAATTAAAAAAAATTCCCTTTTCAATTCTGCGTATTTTTTTTTTTTTTTTTTTTTCTTCCGCTTTATGAAACACCAAATCGTATAGCCTATGCGTGTATCATTGTGAAGCCCACTATAAGAGTTCTCGTGGGGGTGTTTTCCAAAAAAAAGAAAAAAAAAAACAGAAGAAGAAAGGAATATAAATTGTCACTTTAAGATGAATTACTCGAAATATACAAGTCACATTTTGTGTAAATGTACGAAAAGGGGAAAGGGAAAGAAGTGAAGGGGAGGAAGAGGGAAAAAAAAAAAACATTTTACACATACAAACAAATTTTTACAAACGTACATGTGGGAGGAACACAGTTATATAATGCGAGTGGTTCCATTAGAAGTCTTACTTCCGCTTGTCCTACCTCAGGGGAAGTGAACTGAAGAGAAACACAAAAGAGATCCAAAATTTGGAAAATTATGAATGAAAGGATACTGAAGACTATTTGGAAGTGTGAGTCATCATGTCTATTAAGCAAAAATAATTTTAACGCAAGTTTTGTTTCCACATTTAAAATATCACGATGTAGCACTTTACTTCTGGAGGGGAGAAAGAAGTTGGTGGCACTTGGCGGTGCGAATCAGCACGTCGTAGTGGGCAGGAGTAAGGAAAGGAATTATCCTCATCGGGCGAAGAATCAACTTTTGGAAGATGGAGCAGAGGGTGTCTGCACGGGGGGTGAACACAATAATAGGGGAATATGCAGTGGTGAAGGCCCGCCGTTACAAGGGACACACTACACCTTCCGCTTTGACAAGGGGGTCCAAAAGCTGCATGTTGGGCGGAACAGAGACTCCTGGAAGAAACCGCCCGTGAGTTCGTATTCAACGGTGAGAGGGAGCAAAGATGAACGTGAGGGAGGACAACCAGGAAAAAAGGATACTGATGCGGGTGCGGTGGAGCATGCAAGTAGTGAGTCACTCGAGAAGGACGAACCGGTAACCCCCACGTGTAAGAACATGCCACATGTTGAAAAAGACAACCAGTTCAATTGCAAACGGGTGGATGGTAATGGCGATACGCTGCAGAACGAAAGGGGAGAGCCACCGTCGGAAGATGATAGCATCGATTTGCAGAGGGGTGACTCCCACAGTAGTAGTAACGACGGAAAAGACGAACTAACCGAGAGGCTAAAAAAAAAAAACGAACTAAAAAAAGTGTTAAACATAATATTTTGCTCATCCATTCCCATGATCGGATTCGGGTTCATGGATCAGTTTATAATGATCCGTTTGGGAGATATTTTCGATGCATCCATCGGAGTGTCCTTCGGAATATCGACCCTGTGTGCAGCTTCCTTTGGCCAACTCTGCAGTGACACGTTTGGAATATTCTTCGGCTACGTCTTAAATTATTTATTACAAACTTATAAAGTTATCCAGCCAGCCAAATATGACGTAAAAAATAAAGTGTACCAGCATTGCACCTTAGTGGGATCCGTCTTAGGGATTCTACTAGGTTGTGCTCTTGGTATGTTACAACTCATTTTTATCGACACAACGAAGAGTGAAAGATTGAAAAAAAAAAAAGAATTAGATTTTATATTTCAAATGGTCATGTGTGATTGTTCCAATATTTTAAACTGCGAAACGTCTACACTCTTTCTGTACGATAAAGCCAAAAACGAATTATGGAGCAAAGCCATACATGGAAGAAAAAATATCATAAAAATATCAGCCAATAGTAATGAAAAAAGTTTCAACCTATGGGTTCTTCGAAACAAAGAAATAATTAACTGCAAGGATGTCGTAAATAATGAATTGTATAATCCTGCACATGATGAAAAATTTAATTTCAAAACGAGGACCATTTTAGCGGCACCCATTTTAGATCGAAATAATGAGGTTGTCGGTGTCCTTATGTTCCTTAACAAGCTAAGATCCCATGGTGGATACTTTACCCGGAATGATGAAAAGCTAGCCGAAATGATGAGCAAACATATTTCCATTTTTATGGAAAAATTCAATTATATCAGTGAGGGGGATAAAAAAATGATCATCTTCGATAAGGAAAAGAACGCATCCCGCGAGGGGGAGGAGGAAGAAGAAGAGACAGAAGAGGAAGAGGAGGAAAATGACCCACCTGTACCCAACAACAGTTTGAACCATAACCAAGCGGAAGGTGAATTAACGGGGGAACACACACATGAGGGGAATAAACCGCAAAGCAAACAACATGCAGTTAAAGAACGGAAAAGAAAAAGAACCCCCAAAAAAATTTTACCATATCAAATTTCGCAAATAGAGGAAGATGATAAAATATTCGACGAAGGAAGCGAAAATGACAACATGAAGCAGTTTGGTGAGTACTATGATGGGAAGACGGAGGATGAAGAAGAGGAGGACGACGTTTATGACGATGATGAGGAAGATGACGATGAAGAGGAGGAAGACGCGGAGGTGGAAAACCTCGCGCAGAAAGGGGAAGAAGAAGCATGTAAAGCAACCCAGCCTAGTACGGGGCCCATCGAAAAGGAGCAGACTGACCAATTGGAGGAGAAGCCCCTCGAAATAATAAACCTCTTGCCCATTTCAAAAATGGAGGAGAAGAGAAATGAACAACCAGTTAACCATTTCCTAGTGGAAGATCATTTTAACGATGGAAAGGATCATCTTACTGAGGGGAAAAATATCTCCAAGGAGTGGCAAACAAACCCAGTGGACTGCAAAGTCGAAATGATTAACCGGGGGGAAGACCAAGGTGAACCGCATAAATTCACCATTTTGAACATAGACAAGAAGGTAACAGATCACGCGCAAAAGAAGGGCCCCTCTTTGTTTGGTAATTTCAACTCAGGGGGAGCTACCCCTGTGACGTCCCATCCGCACACTGTTCCAGGAAGGACTACTAGTGAGAACCTCCCCGGTGAGAATAACAGGAACAGTGTTGCCAATCAGTACCTACGCACCGACCGAAGCAACGAAGGAGAAAAGGAATCCACCCATTTTGACACATTGTCTGTTGTCCCCAATGTGGAAAACATTTTTAAAAGTCACAAAAAGGGCAACTATAATTTTTACGAAAAAAATCCTGAGGAAAATGTTAATTTGGGGAGCAAGTGGAAGAAGCTTAGTAGAGCTTCCTTAAGCACCATGTTGAGTGATGGTGTTTCTGAAGAGGGAGCCGCCACCCCTAGTTGGGCAAATTCGGAAGTTAACTACCCCCATGTGGGGGGCGCAGATCATTACGGTAAGGACGGTGCATCTGCTTACAACGGGGGAGTTGCTCCAGATTACACCTACTACTACGACATCGAGCACACGAGCGATTACGGAAACCTATACGTGAAGGACTTCCCCCATGGGGTGGCTACGAACGCTGCGTTCGAGAATGAGCGAAAGAAGGAACAAAACGACTCCATCGAAAGTTACCACCGTGGGTATAACAGCGCCATTCTGAGCGAGACCCTGTGTAGGAACTCGTCCCTCTCTGTGGCAAGCGGAATTAAGGAAGAGTCTTTCAAAAGACACAAGCAGAATTACGTGCACGCCAAGGGGGTCTTACTAAAAAAAGCAGCTCTTCTGGAGGGAACGGGAAAGATGTACAGCTCCAGTGCATACAACTCAGAAAAGTACTTTTCACACATCCACTTTGCGAAAATATTTAATATGGTCTCTGAAAAAAAAATGAATATAAAAAATTTCAAAATTTTAAAAAATATTTACAAGTACAATTTAAGCAAAATTTTCACTAATCATTACAAGTATATAATTGTGAAGAAGAAAAAAAAATTACGAAAGTTTTGTTACACACTTAAACATTTTGATATTTACAAAGTGGACCATTTCTGGTTTAATATATATTGCCAAAATGAGTTGAAAAAAATATTCTTCCGAAATTTACACTACATAATAGACTTACATAATACACGCATAGTAGATTTTAAGCTCATAAACAATTATATCCTTCATAAGATTTACGAAAATACCACTGTCAGCCGTCTCGCACCAAGCACATGCTACAACATTAAAATAATTGATTTTTTTTTTAAGGAAAATTTGTACCTTTTAAATAAAAGCACCATGAATGATATTATTTACAAGTATATAATTTTTTACTACTGCAGAAAGAAATTGAGGAAAAAAAACTTTAACTATTACAATTATCAGGACATGTACATTGCGGAGAATTTTTTCGGTCAAAATACGCACACGAAGAAGGTCCCCAAAATTCTGGATGCAGATCTCGGGAAGAAGAGCGCCATAATCACGGTGGACAGATAGCGGAAGCTCTGCGAAGGGTTGAAAAAAGTTTGCCCTACAAGGGGAGGCACACCTGTGCGAACGCACCGCTTCACGTTTCGGAGGATGTGTTTCCCCATTTGCCGCTCTTCCGTTTTTTTTTTTATTATTTTTTTTTGTGTAGAATCGAAGTTGCGGATGCGCACATTTTTGTAAAATATACCAGCGGGGGGAACCCATGTAGTAGGCAGGTGTAATTATGTTGCCCCCCAAATGAGCACACCTTACCTGCTCAAAAAAACAACCCTGTGTGTATGTCTACATACCTCTTTTAAATTAATTTGTTTTCCACATATTTGTTCATAATACGTATGCATGTTTTATTTCATTTCCGTTTTGCAAAAATTTTCCCAGAATGTGCAGCTCACACGTAGTTATTACATATATTCCCAGGCATACGCGGAATTGTTAACGCTTCTGCGTTCTTTCCAAATTTGGGGGGACCCCCTCCCCCAATCCCGTTGCGTACATCTCTATGTCGCCTGGTTATCTTATGAATGGCTTGTTCCGTAGTGTTTGTTTGCCCACTTTTTTTTTTTTGTTTAGGCTGCATGGTGTATTCCCCCTTTGGGCAATTCCCTTGGGTGCATCACTTTATTTTTTTTTTTTTAATTTCCGTGCACGCTTAGAGCAATTTTAACGAGCTGCAACTTGGGCAAGAACGGACTGCCGCTCTTCTACTGCTTCCCCGTTCCGTTCCCTTTTCTACACCGTGCAGCCGTTGCGTGTATTTTCTGCACGCACCGAAGTGGCCTCTTGGGGCGTGGGGGAACATGCCACAACTTTTTTTTTAACCGTTTTTTTTTTCCCTTTTTTGTAAAAAATTTAATTTGAGTTACATCCTAGTTGGGTACATGAAGAGGGTTCGGTCCATTGCCATCCAAGAGGAGAGAAAAAAATTTGCCAGCAACTGTGTTCTAAAAAGTGCAAAAAAGGTGCAAAGAAAGTGTAAAGAACTGCAAACGATCGACATATGCGAGAGAGCCCCTGCGGCAAGGTCCCCTCTCATGCAGGCCGCCCCCCTCCACCAAAAATGACGGGAATTCTAATCCTGATCAGCAGTTTCCTCATCGCGCTCACAATACTGCTAAGAGCCCTGCAGGATAAAAGTGGAAATGCCAAACCGATCCAAAGGGACAATAAAAAAGATAAGGGCAAAAGTAAAGAAGCCCCTAAACAGAAAAAACAAACAGGCAGTGGTACTACCAAAAGTTTAGACAGAAGCACTCCCCATGTTATGTTCGATAAGAACGTTGTTGCCCTCAAGGGTAATAACTACCCCGTAAGTGTATGCGTAAATGGAGAATGTGGTAGGTGGAAAAAGAACGCACTTTAGTGAAAGTCAGCAAAGATTTGTTTTTTTTCTTATCATATGTTAAGGTTTTGCATTATCACTGGGAGTTAGTCTAAGCTGTCTGTCATGGTATATTTCAGCCCCTAGTTATATCAACGCGGCTTCATTTCCACCCCGTAGGAACCATCGCCATCAGCTGCAACAACGGTAACTTACAATTCCACAAGATCGGCAAAGATGGCTCGAACAAAATTACCCTGAGCAAAAAGCTAGACGAGGTGTACAGCTGCATAGCCATAAACGAAGAGGCAACATATCTGGCAGCGGTGAGCGAACTATACTCAACATTAAGAATTTTTAAAATAGGAAAAGTGGAACAAAGTATCAAAAGTATTTCTCTCTCCCTGGAAGGGAAAAAGGAACTACACAAGAAAGACGTGAAATTTCTGTACATTCATAAAAACTCTTTTATAATTACCGGATCGGAGTTGGATGAGACGGAGGTAAAAATCTGGGACATGAAGGGGGACCTTTTAAAAGTCGTGAGCATCAAACAGGTTTATAATTACGACTATGCTGTTTCGAAGATGGCTAGGTGAGCAGTTGGAATGTTCCCGAATTAGGCCACATTTGAACTCCCGCTTGTTCGTGTCCCCATTTCTACGCACTGTATGTCCCCCCCTGCAGATTTTTTGGAGTCGCTTGCTGGTCCCCGGACATTAAAATCTTTGAGATAAAACAAAAGGAAAATAACTTTCACAGCATCGACAAGGTCATGGATTTAAAAACCAGCTCGGGCACCAAGTGCGTCTGCTTCAGCGACGACGAGGAAAAGGCATTCCTAATTGACAAAAATGGAATTCTCGCTGCGTATAATTTGAACGTGCGTTATAAGGTAAGAGAGCATTTCTATGCATGCACATGTATACATGCGTGTGTGTCACTGCCACGTGTAATTCTTTCCACTCTTTCTTGCAGCTCCAAGAGGAGTCCAAAATTTTGTACAAAAAGGATTTGAAGGAATACCATTTGGAAGATTTCTCCAGAATGTGTAAGGCCACCTCAATGCTCCCACCACCAACTATATGTCCCCCGCGCTTTACAGTTATATCACCTTTTTTTTTTCTCATAAAATAATTATTTACCCATTTTTTTCGCTAGGCCTATCGGGTGACTCCAACCACATCATCGCAACTTCTGGGTGCAATGTGCTAATTCTGAAGCAGGACGATTTGCAGGTAAGCATTGTTCGTGTTACCCCCTAAGGGAAGGAACATGCTCACAAGTTTCTGTGCGCCATTTAAAAAAGTGCACACGTCGTGAGGCGTAAAAAATAATTACCACAAAAACTGTTACTCATGCATGTAACACCCTTCTCATTATTAGCTTGTAAACAAAATAATGGATGCCCATCAGGGGGAGATATTTGGAGTCCTACCCATGGCAGGCACATCCCGTTTTGTTACATGGGCGGTAAGTTAAGAACTCGAGCACGACGCAAAGGGCGCAGAAGGAGTGTCAAAAAACGCATATGCTAAGTGTGCATATTCGTTTATACGTGCACACTACACGTATGCCTTCCTATGCGCAACCGCGAAGGGAAGGATCATATTTACAGGCTAAGTATAACGTGTGTGGAAGTGAACATACCCATATTTACCACTCACTGCTTGCTTTTTTCCCCCCTTTTCTGCATCAGAATGATGGCACTGTAAAGCTATGGGATACCTCCAAAAAATAACGCACATAACAAAAAGGAGGAAAAAAAAGAAAGACAAAAAAAAATGTTGCCCGCTGTGGCCTGTTTAAACGCATTTTTTTTTGTGTGGCTCATTTTTACCTTGTTGAAAAATAAACTGAGCTATAATACAAGCGAAAGACAAAATGGTCCTGTCGAAATTGGAGTGGTCCTGGGCTCCGGAGGTCACACATTCGAGATGTTACAGATATTGGAGCTCATCAAAGATGGCAACATAAGTTTTCACTTCTTTTACGCAAATAATGACTTATTAAGTAGGGAAAAGGCAGAAAATGCTTTAAAGGAATACAAAAAGGATTTCTTTGCAATTCCAAGATGCCGAAATGTTGGCGAGTCGTACATACGGTCGTCAGTAAAACTATTTCTTGCATTCATTTATTGTTTATTTTTAACATACAGAATGAATAATATGAAAGTGTTGATGATGAATGGCCCAGGAACATGTCTGCCTGTTGCATTTTCCTTGCTATTCAGAAAATATTTTTTTTTTAAAAAAATAAAAATTGTTTATTTGGAAAGTGTTTGTAGAATATATTCCCTCTCCCTGACTGCAAAAATTTTGTATAATTTTTCAGATTTGTTTGTTGTTTTTTCTGAACATTTGCAGAAAAGGTACAAAAAGGCCAAGTATTATGGCTACTTGTTCTGACGCAGTTTCGCTGACCAAGGTGGTCTCGCTACCTGGCCCGTCTTTTTTCGCACTTTATCGTGTGTATATATTTGCGCTTCCCACTAGCGTTACCACTGTCATCACGTATGAACATACATGTTACATTCTTTTGCGACTGACAATCCTTACAACTGTGCGATGAAATTATCTTTTTTTTTTTTTTTTTATTAATTAAAATATTTCCCGCACTTTTTGAGGAATACGTAAAAAGAAAGCAAAACCTTTTGTGTGTTTTTTTTTTAAAATGTTAGCAAAATTGGTGTAGTACAAAAAAAGGAAAGTAACTTCTTGCATGAAGGGGTCTTCTCCATCTTAATTGAATACCATGTGGAACTGTTCACCAGGGGGGTGGTAAAAATAAGGTGGGTGAGACGCACACACGTGAGTGTACAACCATTTTGACGCGTACAGAAAGGAGGGCACAGTGTGTTTGTGTGTGTGCTTTTTCCAAAATGAAATTAAATTTACTCCTACGATTGGTGTTTTAAAATGTGGTGGAGGTCATGCACATGTACACACGCCCAAGTGAGTTTCAGTTTTTTCCACGAAATATTCGCCTGTATACGCAAAGCAACAACGTATTCGCAAAATTGTTTGAAGAACTGCACATATACATTTGCCCATTTTATTGCGTCCGTGCCACGCTGTTCTCAAGTTAGGATGCGTTAAAAAAAGGGTTGTCATTAAAATGATTATAGCATAGCAAGTGTTCATTACCCTTGCGTAGGTAGCTCCTAATGTTCGTTATTTTTTTTCTTTTTTCTTGACGTGACGTATACCACGTGTAAATCATTCCTTAAGCGTTCCATCACGGAGGGTGTAAAATGCATTTTCTGTCAAATCGTGGCGAATATATTTTAGCGTTTGCTTCCTATGAGAACACATTTTTTGCTTTTTAAATGTGACGTTTGTGGTAGTACCCCTATTTGGGGACATAACTTATTCACCATGTTCTGCGTTTAAAATGTTTTAACTAGCTTTTTTTCCTTTTTTTTTTTTTTTTTTTTTTTTTTTTTTGCCCCTTGCTGTTCAGGTAAAAAAGTATTACAATTTCAGCTTTGTTCATAACATTTTTTGGCTTGTTATGAGCAAACAATCGCAACACTGCAAAAGTTCCCACCTTTTGGCATTCGAAGGATAGCGGCATTCGCGCGGAATAAAGGAACAACGTAGTTCAGAATAGGGCAAATAGAGGGGATAATTGCCCGAACCTTTGGGACAGCCTAAACAGTCGCACAACTGCGCGCCCCTTAAGCATATAGAGCTTTGTACAAAAATAGGCATCATTTGTAACTGCATTAGCATCCGCACGCACACACCGGGCGACCCATTTTGGCCATATTGAAAGCGCCCAGGGGGAAGGTATTCATATGTACAGATATACATGCATATGTATACGGTGTGACGCAATTTACGCTTGTGCGAGGACCCTCTTGCGTATGCTTACAGAGGACGTAACAATAACAAGTAAAATGTGTTGTGGAAAAAAAAAAGGGGAAAAGTTGCCAGAAATTTCACGAAAAATGACATGGGAAAAAGAACAAAATGGGAATATCGTTACTTAAAAACAAACAGAGGGGTATACATAGGAGGCATAAAAAATAAAAAAAAAAACGGATGGGGAATAGCAATTAACAATAATGGAAACAAATACGAGGGGCTGTTCCAGAACGACCAGAAACATTTGGTTGGGTCGGAGCTTCTCTGCTGCTTGTACAGCCATAGCTACAAACAGAAAAAAGAAAATGTTGAACAAAATAGCGAAGACGAATTTGCACAAGGAAATGTCTGCCTTCATGATAATAGGTATATATACATAGGGGGGTACAAAGAAGGGAAAAGACATGGGAATGGAATCTTAATTGACTACAACACGTATGCTATGTACAGCTGCATATTTCTGAGGAACGAAATAATATATAAAGATATTTTATTTTCCACGGTTAATAATTTTCCGCCCAAATGTGACAAGTACAGATTGACTGCGCCTTTTCAGGAGAAAGGAAGGGACAAGAAGGGGGGGACGCACAAAGCGCGTCCGCGCAGAAGAGATAGGATCAAAATGGAGGGAGCAGCCAAGGGGAGCGAATATGACTATAACGCAACAGATGAAGGCTCCCTTGACGGAGGCGCCGATGAAGAAGAAAGTCCCTCCAGTGGCAATTCCGAGGAAACTGGAAAGAGCAAAAGAGAGCGAGACGTGCATTCCTTCATAGAGAACCAGTACAAGTACAACATTTTCAGCTACGTCCACTTTTACCAACAGTTAGTGAAAAAAATAAAGAGGGAAAATTCGAGAGAGCTCTTTGCCCATTCTACACATAAAAGGGAAGTACACATTGGGGAGAGTAAATGGGAGAAGTTCCCAAAAAGTACGTTAAAAAGTGGGCAGGAGAAAAAAGACAGGAACAAGTTCTGCCCTAATGGTAGGAAGAGCAAACTCCCAGGTGGCACGTCTGCACAGAATGGTCCAATTGACGAACCACATAGTCAGAATCGCGAAAAGGAACAAACTGATAATTTTCACATTAAAAAAATTCACAACAAATTTGAACATTTGGAAATGGAGAAGATGCTGGTGGAACCTCTTGGCAAAAACAAATGGGTAAATGATATTTCCAATGAGGGGACCACGCGTGATACAGAGAAAGGTAGGTTAGAGACATATGAGGGAAGTGCAACTCGTGATGGTAGTGGATGCAGCAATAACTTGGCGCATGTTAATGGCGGAGGAGTTATTCACGAAACGGATTTGCTTGAAAAGAGGGAGGAACTTCCCAATAATGAGGATCGTACCATATGTAATGGTGCAATTTTGATGAGCACACTGGGTGATAAGTTACGGGACCCGGCCACTGCGGAAGATGGCATTTGCGTGATAGGGAAGGAAAACGTCGGTGGTATTGCCTCTGAGGGCAAACTCGCTAACGGCGGGGTCAGCCAGCAGAGTATGGAAACTCCCACCGTGGTGAGCAACATGGAAAGCGATGATTCCGTAGGAGAGGGTGGGGACGGGAATTGCTCTCACGCACCTTGTGTTGCCGTCACCCAGTTAAGAAGTGAGACGATGGGGCAACCCATCGGGGAGGAGCTCAGCACAAGCGGAGGTAGTAATGGCATCAATGGCAACAGTGGTGACGCGTTCCTGAGGGAAAAGACCAACACCGTGGGGGTAAATAATCACGGTTGTAAGGATACTGTGAGAAGTGTAAGCAGCGTGAGGGATGGCTCCGATCGTAGGCATTCTCTGAGAGGGAGTCAAGACATGGAGACAACTGCACATAACAGGAAGAAGGTTAATCACAAAGTGGGCAAAGGTAATAGTAACCCATTTTTAAAACAAACAAGCGATGATGATCAGCTGAGGAAAGAAATAGAAAGTCTTCTTCCAAGATGGTTAAGGAAGAAGAAAAAAAAAAGGTGTCTGTCATGTGCACAGAACTGTGTATACTGGGACGTATTTGAATTAAATTTTTTTTTTTTTTTTGTCGGAGTTCCAAAAAAGGCGATAGAAATTTTTATACGAAATGAGATGGATGGGTATTGCCTAAAATATATGGAAGAGAAATTATTAAAACGCATGGGCGTAGACGATAGGGTAGTAAAAAAGTACGTTACACTGTGTGTGCAGTTTCTTTTACGACTGAGGGAAAAGTATAAGTACAGAAAAAGGAGCAATAAATCAAATGGGAACATCCACGACGATGCATTCCTTCTGAGGAAGAACAAATTACACTACCTAAATTTAATAGGCAGGGGGGGGTATAGCAATGTTTACAGATGCATATACGGAGATAAGTTATTAACATACAATGATGATTATTTTCGCATGCAATATTCAGCTAACAATATAGCATTAAAAATATGTAATAATGAGAAGTATAGTTATGAGTTTTGCACCGAAATGGATATCTTGTCGACCTTAAGGCACCCTAACGTTTCCCTTTTTCTGGGTGCACTAAAATCCCCCCAAGGAATAGCCCTAGAATATATAAACTGTGGAAGCATATTTGACCTAATACATAAGCGTAAAGTAAAAATGAAATTAAGAGACATCCTTAAAATGGGCAAAGAAATTGCTGCCTTTATGTGCTTCCTCCACCATAAGGGTATTCTACATTGTGATTTAAAATCATCAAATATTTTGCTCTCCATGTCGGGGCAAGTTAAAATCTGTGATTTTGGATTATCTGTACAGAACTTTACTCAGAAGCCGAGGTTTCTTGGAATTGTTGGTACCTACCAGTGGACAGCTCCAGAAATTTTAAGAGGTGAAGGATACACTCCACAGGCAGACGTATATTCCTTTGGAGTAATCCTTTGGGAAATGCTACATAGACAGATCCCCTTTCGGGAACTGAAACACCCCTTGGATATTATTGCATGCGTTGGCTATGCTAGAAAGCAGCTTCCCATCAGCAGAGCTATTCCACCCCCCGTGAGGTACATTCTGAAGAGGTGCCTGCATAGAAATAGGCACAAACGTAAGTCCTTTTTTTTTTGGTCCGAGTATCTGGACACGTTTAGTGAGACGTGCAGAGCGGCGAGCGTGGATCCTGCCCCCTAGCGTATCGGTGCATTTGCACAGTTCGGTTTGTCATTGCGTTTGATTAGTTAACTTTGTCAGTGCGTTTGATCAGTTAACTTCCCATGCGTGTCTGCGCCACCGTGTTAGCACATTTTTAAGTGTCCCCCTTTTTGTTTTCGTCCTTTTTTAAGTATCCAGTAATGCCGTATATATATTTATATATATATTTTTTTAAACCCCCCTTTGTTGCTTTACAAGCACGGGTGTAAGCACCGTTCGCAAACACGAATGGGAAGAAGGGCCCAGGTGGCTGCCCCCAATGGCGTTCAAAAGTTGTTAAGCAAACCGAACGGCTGCTCCTACTTTGTACAATTTTCAGCGTAAAGATGAACATGCAAGGGATGGACATAGGTGGTTATGTTGGGACGTGACGCCAATGAAGTCATCGGTGGAGGGTAACTTGGCTGCGCTGAAGCATGAGGCGTGTTGGTTGGCATGTTGGCCGGTGGGTTCACCCTTACCCACAGAAGCTGCGTGTCCTTGTCGGAACGCCGACCTCGTAACGAACGTTGTGCTGGGAAGGCGGAAAATAAACACATACCGTATGGCATATATAAATGCATAAACGTGTAGCAAGCTCATGCAGGAGCAAAGCGAAATAAATGAAGGGGGCCAAGTGTGTTAGGGAAAAGGTAAAGTTGGGGGAGGGAAAAGAAACTGAGATAAACGAACTACCGACTGACAGACCGTGCACTTTTTTTTTTAAAAAAAATATAAATGTAGGATGAGTAGAATGGCAGATCAAAAAAGAAGAAGCTCCCTTCTGCAAGGCTACAAGTGAATACCCCCCTCCTGCAACCGACTTTTCCCCCACGCGGAAGTGAATACCCGCATGGGAAGAAAAGTATGCGTGCTGACGACGGGGAGCGAACTTTTACGAGCGCAAAATGGTTTTAAAAGAATATATTTATTCGTGCAATGATTTTTTTCCACCAGTTGAGTGACGCTTAGAAGGTTTCCTCTTTTTTTTTTTTTTTTTTTTTTTTCTCTAGCCATTATGCTAGTTCCTCCCCTTATGGAAGAATAATTAACAAATAAGAACAAGAACAGCAAGTTCGCAAGTTCGAAAGGAGGCCCCCTTTTTGTTGTTGCGCTCTACGTGAAGATAGGCGTGACGATAAGTTGAACCCGTGCGTAGGGAAAAGTTTGTCATCCTGTAGGTGCAGTGCTCCACCGCAGGGGAAAACTCCATGTGGTACGCAACTCGTGTGGCTGACTTGTGCGTATAGGCGAAGTCCATCTGTGAAGAGGAAAGGAAATTCACGCAAGGCTACCTCAACAGAGGAATAAAGAGAAAGCTAAGAAGTTATCCTGATTGCTCCCCACCGGAGAGGACACCCACACCATTCAACCGTTTGGCGCTAAGTGAAGTTCTCTTTTTCCGGTCAGAAGGAGAGACCCCTCTTACCCCCCCCAAAAGAGCAGAATGGACATTCAAGTAGATGACGCAGTTTTACAAAAGGCCAAGGCGCTTCAACAAGCCAATGAAGAAGAGATAAAGTTGAAGAAGTTAAAACCACAATCGGAGGGGTTACTAAGTCCAAAGTGCAACCTCCTTGAGGTGACGGATAAGGGCTGTAGAAGTAGAGTACGAATCAGTAACGTGTTAAATGTTCCAAAAAGTGAAGCAGAATTTTGTGATTCTACCAGGAAAAATAAATATATAGACCAGATAATCACCGTGTGCGGTTGGAGCAAAGCTGTGAGGAAACAGGGAGGAGGAAGGTTCTGTTTTGTGAACCTAAATGATGGTTCTTGTCATTTAAATTTGCAGGTAATTGTAGATCAATCTATAGAAAACTATGAGAAGCTACTAAAGTGTGGGGTTGGGTGTTGCTTCCGTTTCACGGGAAAGTTAATAAAGTCCCCTGTCCAGAATGAAGAAAAAAAAGGACTCATAAAGGAAAACGTAGAACTGTCATTGAATGATAGTTCTATTCACAATTTTGAGATTTATGGGGAAAATTTAGATCCGCAGAAATATCCTCTTTCGAAGAAGAACCATGGAAAGGAGTTTTTACGAGAAGTAGCTCACTTACGACCACGTAGTTATTTCATTAGCTCAGTCATTAGGGTTAGAAACGCCCTTGCAATTGCTACTCACTTGTTTTTCCAGAGTAGGGGTTTTCTCTACATCCACACGCCGTTAATTACTACATCTGATTGTGAAGGCGGTGGGGAAATGTTTACCGTAACGACCCTCTTAGGGGAAGACGCTGATTATGGTGCCATTCCTAGGGTGAGGAAGACAACCAAGGGGGGGACGAAGCGGGAAGATACGCATGCCGAAGGGGTACAGACAGGTGCTAATGCAAACCCATGTAACAGTGCAAATGGGGATGGCACGCACCCCGTACAATACCTGATCGATTATAAGAAGGACTTTTTCAGCAAACAGGCGTTCCTCACGGTGAGTGGCCAATTATCCCTAGAGAATCTGTGCTCCTCAATGGGTGATGTATACACCTTCGGACCCACCTTCCGAGCGGAAAATTCACACACATCTAGACATCTGGCTGAGTTTTGGATGATAGAACCAGAGATAGCCTTCGCAGATCTATATGACAACATGGAGTTGGCCGAGTCATACATTAAATATTGCATTGGGTATGTGCTCAACAACCACTTTGACGATATATACTATTTCGAGGAAAATGTAGAGAAGGGGTTAATAAATCGGTTGAAAAACGTATTAACTGAAAAATTTGCAAAGATAACCTACACAAATGTGATCGACCTTCTGTTGCCCTACTCAGAGAAGTTCGATGTGCCAGTCAAGTGGGGAATGGACTTACAATCGGAGCATGAAAGGTTTGTGGCAGAACAGATTTTTAAAAAACCCGTCATTGTATACAACTATCCTAAGGATTTAAAAGCTTTTTATATGAAGTTAAATGAGGATGGAAAAACAGTTGCCGCAATGGATGTGTTGGTACCGAAAATTGGCGAAGTTATTGGTGGCTCCCAAAGAGAGGACAACTTAGAACTACTCGATAAAATGATTCTTGAGAAGAAACTAAACATGGAAAGCTACTGGTGGTACCGACAGTTGCGTAAGTTCGGTTCGCACCCTCACGCAGGTTTCGGCCTGGGGTTCGAGCGTCTCATTATGCTTGTCACCGGGGTGGACAATATAAAGGACACCATTCCCTTTCCTCGGTATCCTGGGCACGCCGAGTTCTAATCGGTCAATCGGTTAGACAACCAATCGGTTTAGATGCTTACGAAGGGAAGTGCCTTTTAACTGCCGTCCGGTTAAGTGCCTTTTTCCCCCTTCACTGCGTGTCTGCGAAAAAGATAGGCGCATCGGAGGGAGTCAACTTGTGGATGTCCTTTGCTAAAACTCCCCTCCTGGATCGGGGCTTCCCCTTCTTCCCCTCCCCCCCTGCGTTGCTCTCATTTTGCCTATATATGGCACTTAGCAGTTGTTCATTTTCTCGTTCCATTCTGCCTTCGTCCTGCATCGTATCATACAACAGAGCGTCGTCATTTTGGTCCTTGTTAAACTTGTTAAAGTGCTTTCCATTTTGTGTGAGCCTATCATCTGGAAGGTTGCTTCCCTGCGCTTGCGTAACGGAACTGAGTTTTTTCCCTACCCTTCTGGAGTATTCATTTGAGGCGTCCACCTGCGTTTCTATCGTCTGACTTAGTGAAGGTGCACCTAGCAAGTTCAGCGTCTCTCGCATATGTTGGGGAAGTGGAGATGAGACGGATACAACTCGACTGCATGCAGATTGGAAGGTCACACTTAAACAATGCAGGTGTAGCATCAATTCGTTGTTTTTGCCCACATGGGGTAGTCTCTTCAATAACAACCGGTTGGTTTTTTCCACCTGGCCACCCACATTCCGGTAAGCGAAGAACCCATTTTTTTTCAACTTCTTCCACCCCCCAACGTATTCATTATCGCCCACGATGCAGGTGTAGAGAGAATAAAACACCAACGGCTTTATAAACTTTGCGTCTTTTGCTGTTGTGTGAATTTTCAACAGACTAAACTTATGCGTCTCATACGAAATGATGTTACTAATCACGTCATACTTCATCGTCTTTAGGTCTCTCACATGGTCCTGCTCGTTCGAGGGGACCATAATCCCTGAATTGGGTAAATATTTCAGGCCTAACTTGACTTGTACATTTTGCGCGTTTTCCACGTGACCGTAGACTAACGCTAGGAAGGTATTCCCGTAGGTGTGATTTTTTATGAATTTATTTTTGCAGATAAGTAGGCACCCCCCTACATGGTTGTGTAGTTTGTATAAAACGTTTGCGCTTTCATGGTCGTCTAGGTTTAGTCCTTGGAGACTTTTTATTATGCTCTCCTTTTGCGGGGCTCGCCCGAAGGTGGACACTCCGTAGGCTTTGTTCACGACCAGGTAGTCATCATCCTGGTAGAGCAGTCTGCATAGTAATGGGTGGCAATGGTAGGAAGGTAGGATGGTAGTATGGTGTGATATGATGAGCGGCACGACGTAGTGTGATTGTGGTGCGGTGTGGTGGGCGCAGTTCTTACGTCTTCTTCAAGTCAAGGGTAGACTTGCTCGCCTGCGAAAACCTCCTCTTCAGGAAAAGCATCCCAATTCGACCGTTAATCTGCATCAGAGGGGAAGGGCACGGAATGGAAACAAAGTTAGCAAAAACAAATGTGAAAAAAGGCTCCCACATGAGCACTTCTTCCGTCTGTTCCATCGGGGCGATGTAGTGGACATTCTACACTCCACCTAAAAGATGATTGTCCTTTTTTTTTTTTTACCATATTTTTCCTTCACACATGGTTGCTCTAATAATGGCATGGGGTGCCATGTTCTGCTGCCACGGGGAAGTGTGCCTACGTCGTCATCCTTTCTTGCGCTTGCAAAAGGGTGTAGATGAGCATACTCGTTTGTCGCGTTTGCAGAGTGGAAAACTGTGCGAATTGTCACCACGCGGGGGGAATCACTTGGGGAAAATAAAAAAAAAATAAATGAAATAAGTAAAACGCGTAAAAGCGTGGAATGAATGGATGAAGCCCCTACAACGCGAAAATGCAAATGCTCCAATCGGCCTGGTATGCCAACGGTTTGGAAAAAAAAAAAAAAAAAAAAAAAAAATTGCCACGAGTATTCCCCTTGCATGCTCCAGCTCAGCATGACAACAAATATAAATAAATTAGCACACACATAAGGAAAAAAAAAAAAAAAAAAAAAAAAATGCTTTGCGTTATGGTTGCTTGTGCAAGTGTATCATACGCGTTTGTATACATATAATGCCGCTTCGTGAGAGGTCCGCCCGAGGAGGTGTTGACTTATCTGTGCAGACTTCCCCATTCGGTGCTTCCTTAGGTTCAATAGATTAATTGCCACCGCAGACAAACCCGATCAGGGCGCCACTACACCTACTTGCGAACGCCGCTGGTGCTGCTTCCAAGCAAAAGTCACTTTTCTGCGTAGGCTTAAAAATGATGCATGGGATGAGGGAAGTCCGGCACGTGTAGCAGAATCGTCCTCAGTGCTAGTGTCTCCCCCCTTTGCATATACATTCACCGATAAATTCGCTGATCAATTCGCCGATAAATTCGCTGATCAATTCGCTGATCAATTCGCCAATCAATTCGCCGATCAATTTGCCGATCAATTCGCTGCTTGTTTTGCTGCCCGCCCCGACGAGATCCCAAACGATGAAGCGCAACGTCACGGTGGTGTCTTCCATAGGCATCTACCTGCTGTCCTCCGTGACGTCCGTCTTCGTGAACAAGTATGTGCTGATGGAGGGGGCCGTAGATACAGTGTTACTTATATTTATTCAACACTTATCATGTTTGCTGCCCTTCCATATATTTAAAAGATATTTTATGGAAACCCAGGACAAGAAAAAAGTTCAGGAGCAGCACATGGGATCCCTCTATGAAGGACTGAAACAGATGTGGCTAATAATCGCCTCCTTCAATTTTACGCTAATATTTGGGAACACATGTTTGAAATACACGAATATATCTTCGTACCAGCTAGCTAGATCCATGACGTTGCCTTTTAACTTTCTTTTTTCCTACTTTTTTTTTAAGCAAATAAACTTTACGTTCCTCATGACCTTTGCCTGCATGTTGGTTTCGGCTGGGTTCTTCGTCTTTTCCCTGGACGCCGTCACCACCAACTTCAAATCGGTTCTCTACGGTTCGCTTGGGAGGGTGACACCGCCATATATGAGGGTTGCAGAACCCGTTCTGTGGGGTGATTTGCCTAGTTGTTCACGCCCTACTCAACGCACCGGCATTCTATGCACCTCCACACCTGTTAACCGTGTCCACCTCTTTCGCCCCCCCCCCTGAACAGGCACCACCGTCTCCATCGTCCAAGCAATTCATCTGAATCTCCTAAAGAAGAAGTTGATGATTTATCATAACAAAACGGTCATGCTTTACTACAACATGTTGTACTCTTCCGTCATCCTTTTTATTTACCTGTGCATAACAGGAGAGTTTTTTTCCATTTTCCGCTGGAGCCATCGCGTTTGTTTTTATCTGGCCCTGTCGTGTGAGTAAACATAAGGGGAGATATAACTCCATTGGTGGATTCACCATTCGGGGGTTCACAGAGTCACTTTAAAGAAAACGCTTGTCACATATGCACTCCCTTTTTAACTGTACCCTATGCATGTGTCACTTCTCACTTGGCTAACACATACACACACACGCTTACATACCCTCCCCCCCCCCCGCAGGCATTTCGTCTATCTTCGTGACATTTTCCTCCTTCCTGTGCATTCACTACACAGACAACGTCGTCTTTAACATGTTTGGGAATGTCAAGTCCACCCTGCAAACATTTATAAGTAAATTTTACCACGATGAGGTGCTAAATGGGTACACATTGGTGGGCATTCTGCTGACGACCCTGGGGTCCTTTCTTTACACCTATTCGAGTGAGTATGCAAGGAAGCAGAAAGTTGGATGAGCAGAACCGGACGTGAGGACGTCGAGTCGAATGGAGGGAAATTAAAAAATGATCCTCATATTTGGTTCACCTGTGACTGAAGTAGCAACCAAGCAGAAGAGACGCTGAACTTAACCCACCCTTCACATGCACATCGAAACGACAGACGTTGTAGCGTGACGTAAATAGCTACACAGCTGCATATTAAATTTTACGCCTGAACATTTTTTCCCCTTTTTTTGTATCATGGTCTCCTTGGAGAAGACCCTTTTTCTTTTTTCATTTTTTCTCCGGGTCGATATTTGCCTTTTATTTTTCGCATTCCCATGGGAGAAGGCATTCTTTTTTTTTTTTTTTTTGTAGATCTTCATGTTGGTTTTACGTTGCTTCAACATTATTCGCCATTTTGGTGCTTCCTCCTCTCCGTGTAGACGTTTCGTAGGACCTTTCGCATGGCGGGGTCTCTTCTATTTTTTTTTTTTTTTTTTTTTTTTTTTTTTCCCAACTTGCCATTTGCTTCTGCGCGAAAAGAGGAACAGCAGTTGATGCGTTCCCCGTACCCTCTCGACTAGGAATACAAACCAGGGAGAACGCCTCCAAACACACTACCCCCCGAGGGGGAAACATAATGCATGTACTTTTCTGATGGTGTGTGGATAATACGACGGGGCACCGCTCCGTTGCATGCACACTGAGACATAATACTACATGACCCTTAGTCATGCCAAGCAAGTCATGACAACTTCCGACCGATAGATAAATCGTGGTGCTGCTGGATGCAGAGCGTGCCGTGTTACACTACAGGATGTGACCCATATGCTAAGTGTAGTACCGATTGTTTGTGCGCAACACACGACGGGCATATTATTTATGATACTTTTTTTTTTTTTTTTTTTTTTTTTTTTTTTTCGCCTTGTGTAAATAAATTCATGCAACTATGTTAAGGGGAAGGACACCCTTGGCACCTCCAGTGTGAAGTTTTTTCCGTTTTAAACATTCGCGTGGGGGGTCATATGTTTACACGTCCAGCACATATCGCGTGATAATCGCGTGATAATCGCTTGGTAGTTCCGTGCTAAAGTGCACACATGGCCGGAAAAGCGTATGCACCCAAGTAGCTGCGTGTGAAACTGTATACGAGAACGTGAACACAACCCCCCACCCCTGTTTAGCGCCCTCCAGTTGGGAGAGAATTTCACCAGGGCAATGCCTTTTAAAGCGCGAGACCAAAGAGTCCCTCCAAAGTGTAAAGCACTTGTTCACTTTTCCTTCTCCCCCTTAGTCGCTTCGCGATTAGCCATTATTAATTGTGTACTCCGCATTTTCTTATTCTCTTATTTTCTTTATTCTCTTATTTTCATTTTTTCTTTTTTTTCTTTTTTTTTTCTTTTATGCTTACACTACCGTCGCCCCCATTTGGGTCCCAATTTAACATAATTTCCCTTTTTTCCTTTCCCTTTTTCCCTTTTTTTCTTTCCCCTTCCCCCCGCGATAATCTGCCCTCTTATCACATAGCTAAGCACCTGTGTACATTTGTGTACTTTTACACAAGCACGTTTTGTTAACGCATTTCCAGTTGAAGTGATTTTTCTCTCCATCTTCGTTCCTTCCCAGGGAGGTTTTTACACCTGCACATATAGCGCTCTGCTCTCTGCTTTTTTTTTTTTTTTTTTTTTTTTTTGCTACCCCCCGTTGAGGTTGCACCTTAAGGGGTTGTGCTTTAGCCGAGGGAAGGAAGTTTTCTCCACGTCGGCATTTCTTCCTTTCTCTATTTTCCCTGTTTATCTATTTCTTTATTTTTCCGTTTGTGTGGGCAGGACAGTTGTACAGAGGGGGGGGTCGCCTGAAGACATCCATCGTGCCTCCCCTCAACCACGCCAGCTGCGTATGTCGCCCAGGTAGACTGCCTACCCAGCTCATCCAACGTGTAAATGTAAATATATACATGTAAATATAATATATGTAAATATATATACAGAGATAACTATTCCGGTGGAAACGTGCATCGATAAACCACCTTGACCAATACAAACTGTAACACACGTACGAGGGGACGTTGCACACATTTTGATCTACACGTGAATAGGGAAAGAACAAATGCGTTCCCATGACATTGAATAACCTTGATGGCAGAGAGTAGAAAATTCGCCTGACCTGTGCATGTAAAAAATGAACCTCCATATGCACATTTTTTTTTTTTTTTTTTTTTCTCCTTTTTTGGGGTAGTCCCATTTTAACACGCATAGATCAAGCGGTGTAATTAACCATTTTTGAATTGCAATTAGATCGTTATCGTTATATATATTTTTTTTTTTTTTTTTTGTGAGAGTATCTAACGATTTAGTGGACAGCCCAAGTGTTTGCTCCACTTTTGTATACCTTGAAGTATGTGCAAGAAGGGAAGCAAAGCGCATACGATAAGTGTTCCTGTTTGTGTGGCAGTGTGTCCACCTGTTTATGTGTCTGTTTATTAAGACGCTGTGTGTACCCCCCACGGTAACCCATAAATGAAGTGGTGCCCCCTACTCCCCCACACCAAACACCTTTCTCCACCATGTCAGGGGAAAATAACTTTTTCCATAACCCCTACTCAACGAACGTTAACTATGAGGACGTATCTACGCCGAATGAATACGGGGGTGTGTCCCAAGAGGGCGTCTTTTACAACAGCATGGGGGAGGGGGTGTACAGCTACGACCCGAATGGAAATCTGTCGAAGGAGTTCCTGAATCAGAACATGAGCAGTTTTGGAGACAGAGGAATTGGGGTAAACACTCAGAACAGCCATAACTACCATAACAACCATAACAGCCATAACAGTCAGAATAATCAGGGAAGCTACGGAGGGATGAGTGGCGGATATGGAGGGAACTCCACGAGCAACTATGGAAGGGCCTACATGAACGAGCCAAGTAACTTCCAAGACAGGCCAGGAGGAAGCCACACGGGTCTGAATGCCTCTAAGAACCTAACCTACGCAAACAGCATGGACGGTAGGGACAGCATACGCATGGTTAGCAACCTCGGAGGAGTCCAGAACCTCCACAACGCATTAAACGATATGGGCACGCTCAACAGAATGGAAAATGTGTTCATGGGTAAGAATGTAAAAAGGGGCATGCAAAACACGTATGGCGGTATGAACAACGTAGGTATTCCAGGGCAAGGCGCTAAAGGGGGGACGTTGAATGTGCAATCCCATTTCAGTAATTTGAAGAATGCCAATTGGTATGGTAGGCAGAGGGTTTTGGAAAATGTGAACAGCGTGGGTGGTGCAGACGGTCCTAGTGGAAATGTGAAGAACAGACTGATCAGCCATGCGAACACGTTGACAAACCATGGGAACACGTTGACAAACCATGGGAACACGTTGACAAACCATGGGAACACGTTGACAAACCATGGGAACACGTTGACAAACCACACGAACACGCTGACTAGCCAGGCGAACACGCCCCAAAACAGGGGGGGGTTAAACAGTTGTGATAGCCCGACCGGCTTCTCAGGATTGGGAAACATCCAAAGAGTGGATGGCATGAGCGGGTTTAGCAGCGCCAACGGGTTCGGCACCCCCAATGGGTTCAGCAATCCCAGCGGGTTCAGCAGTATGAACAGCTTCGACAGCGTGGACAGTCATCCTGGGGTGACCCACCCAAGCAGCGATCTAAATTCCATTAATAGCAGAAACGATCTGTCAAGAGGAAATAATTACCACGTTTTAAGTGCAAACAACACGTATGACAATTACCATATGGGTGACTATGCAACGGATAGGGGTCTCATGCGAAACCATAATGCCATGCAGCAGGGGTACACCCCTAGCGGTAACTACATGGAGGGCCAAAACAGCAATAGGGTTACAAGCCCGCACAATCTAAACAACACTTTTTCCAACCAGGGAACCAGTTACCTAGGTAGTAACAACATACCTAACAGTTCCTACCTAAAAGGAAACATGAGAAGTAACGTGAAGAGCAACATAAAGAATAGCATGAATATTTTGGGCACGTCTTCAAATGAGACCTTCAAGGAGGAGCAAGTGGTATACAGCCCCCCCAAGGGAAACGCAGCCTATGTAATGCAGGGAACCGTTCGTGGTGGACGTAACGATGAAATTAGAGGCGACCTTCAGGGGGTCCAAAGTAGGAACCTCCCTCCGAATGAGTACCCCTATGAGCATCCCCCCTTAAATCATCACTACAGAGGGGGGGCAGAAAAGTTACCTCTCCAGGGGAACAGAGGTACGCAGAATGACCACAGCATAAATGTAAGGAACAGCCAAATGGTGGATCCTAGTGTGGCGTATGGAGGAAACAGAGGGACCTTTTTTTACGGAAGTCAGTATTCTGACCAAAGTTCCGTATGGGGGGGGGACTACAACGCAGGACCCGTTTATGAGAGGAGCGACTTCAAAGGAGGTTCCTCAGTTGGCGTTGGCGGTGCAGGTGGCGTTATCAGTACAGGTGGTGTTATCAGTACAGGTGGATTCGATAACTCCTACGGTAACAACTCCGCCAGCCTTTACAGCAACGATTGTGCCAACTTTTACGGAAACGACTCAACCAACTTCTACGGCAACCAATCATCCACCACCTTTTACGGTAACAACGGCAGGCAGATCATTGGGGAGTCACCCACGCAGCAGGGGGTATTGCACCCGCAAATGTTCCTCGGTGCAGCGAACAATAACACTTACCCCCAGCAGGTGAAAAATAAAGCGAGACCAAGAAAAGGAAAGAATAGCGGCCCAAAGGGGGAGGAAAAAAAAACAAGTACCAATACCAATACGCAGGAAAAAAAAACCGCAGTGAAAAATAACAAGAGAGTCAAAACGAACAACCTAAAGGATGGAAACGCACCAAACATTACAATGAATGCAAGCATTGGAATGAGCCTTGGCACCAACATTAACGCCGGTGCGTACTCCAATACGAACAACGTGAGTGGAAACTACAAGGATAATAACTATTTCCACCATGGTAGTCCAAACGGAGGCACGCTGAACGTGTCGAATGGTAGGGACTTTGGTAACTTTGACAGGGTACCTCCTGTGAGAGGACATATAACCGAAAATGGTATGCATTCCCAGGGTGTAGGAACCGTTCAACATGTTAAGGGTCACTCGTTCGAGGAAAAGGAGCAACTCCAACAGCAGACGCAACATCCAACTGAGCGAAAAGGAAAGATCACCCCAACTAATGGTAAATTCACGCTCAATAAAGATATAGTGGAAATGATTCTACGGAACAATAAGTATTCTATGGGGAAAAGTACAGACCAGGGGTTAAGTAACACATACACGAACTTCCTAATGAGTGTAAGTTCCTCCTATTTGAAAACAAAATTACAGGAATATAAAAATGGAACGGGCAGCAAACCTAATAGTGGTGACCACCCCCATGTGGTAAACAAAGGTGTAGAAGGTTATTCATCCAAGGTGGGTGATAAGGAAAGGGTAAATGAGACGGGAGGGTTAACTCCCCCTAGTAGGACACTTGAAGGAAACATTCCCTCAGGAGGGACAGAGCAGGGATTCGCAACAGATGCATATATACCTAATAAAGGAGTAACGAACGAAACGATCGTACCTACAATCAAAGCGGAAGTGCAGGAGGAACACCAACTGGGTGGAGCACAGGCAGAGATGAAGGTCCAGGCAGAGGTGAAGGTCCAGGCAGAGATGAAGATCCAGGCAGAGGTAACGGTCCAAACAGATGGAGACGGAGGAGGAGTCCCCTTGAAGAAAAAAGAAACTCGAGGAAGGAAAAAAAAAATACAAAGCGTCCCTATAAATGAAGGAAACATCCTCCTACATAAAGATGAAGGCGTAAAATTGGAAGAGAAGGAAGTCAAGCGGAAGGGCAGGAAGAGAAAAATCTATATAGACCCAGCTAGCCCAAATCAGAATGACAACGAAATGGAGAGAAAAAAAAACGAGTATGTAAAGAGCACGCCAGGGGAAGAATGCCTAATGAACAATATAAAAGAGGAGGGAGAAAATTTTAAAAATAATGAAATGGCATTGTGTTTCAAAAGACCTAAAGGTGAAGGTCCATTTGGAGACAACTACAATGACTCCCCTCCAGATGTCACAAGGAACGTTTTTCACCTCCTGAATTATAAGCTAAAAAAGTTCAGTGGAAAAAATTGTCTTAACAGCCACGCAGAGGTGACTGTTCTATTGAACCACTTCCTAAAGGTGGTGAGGATTATAAACCACCACAGGAAGATGCTGCAGGGGGTGTACGGGCACCGGTTTAAGGTCCCCAGTGAGACTTGCCTGAGGAATTACTTTGAAGCCAAGTTTCCTTTTATACAATGCTACAGGAATAGGATCTATGAGTTGGCGGACGGGGGGGATGGAGAGGAGGAAGAGAAGGAAGAGGATGACGAAGTGGAAGAGGGGGATGGAAAGGAAAAGGACGGTGTGAAGGTGGAAGTGGAAACCACAGTCGTAGTAACAGCCAATGCATGTAATGGGCCACCGCTCACGGTAGATAATGCACCCAATGACGACCTACCTACTGCAGTGTTCACATCGGAGGGGCTCCTCACAAACAACGGTGCCTCCCCTCCTGCAGAAGGAACAAAAATTGAGGAGAGCCAATGTGGTGGTGTGCCCCCTCTGGTTAACCACGAAAAGGTCAGCGGAAAGTCAGATATGATTAAGGAGGAATCCTGTCCGATACCAAGTTGGGAAACTTCCCAAAGAACAGTCCAAGTAGAACCCCCTGGTGATCATTTAAACGGAATGAAAGGCACAATGAAGGAAAGTTTACACTTCTCACAAGTTAACCCCCCTAGTGGTTATGTATCATTGAAGGATTGTAACAGTGGGGCAGACGGAATAAGTGTGTCGAGGTGTGTCCTGCCTAACGATAGTCCAGGCCAGGGGTACCCGTTGGGCGTTGCTGGCCCCACTGAGTACGTATCGTCCAACTCGGTTACCTACGCAATGTTGAACCCAACCACCTGCATGACAAACTACCCCTCCGCCTTCCCCTGTGAGGAGTACCAAACGTATGGCGCACAGCCGAACGGGCACACCCAGAACAACGCCCAACACCATTTCAACCCTCACGTGAATTCAGAAAATAAGTTGAATGGAGATTCCTTCGGGTGAGAAGGAGAAGCCGTTCTCTACATGGATCAATGAAGCAGGGCGAAGGGTAAAAGGTAAACATATTTGGAAAGATTATAAAAAAAAAAAAAAAAAAGAAAAGTTGAACGTGGAACTAACCCAGCGGGGGTGCGTTCATCATTTTAAAAAATGACTCACCGTTTCCGTCCTTTTATTTGATGTAAAAAGGCGTTTCATTGTTTACCAAAAAAAAAAAAAAAAGGAGAAAAAAAACTCCACGTTGCGTCTGCACATGTGCATGTACTCTCGTCCAACTCCATTTCTCACTACAAAAAGGGGCCAGACGCACATTCATTTTTTCTTTTTTTTTTTAAGTCAATTTTTTAATTCGAAACATTTTCTTTAAGTGTAAAATGGTTCCCTTGAAATAGCGGGATGGGGTTACATCTCCTTAAGGGCGCCCCGCAGGGGTGTACATACATGCAGGTACACACCACACATAGGAATAGGGACATTTATTCCTCCAGACATGACATTCTTCCATTTTGTGAAAAAAAAAAAAAAAAAAACGTCACTTAAATGTTCAGTTATTCCAATATAATTGTGGCGCCCAGTTCCTCGAACTTCTTTTTCATTTCTTCTGCCTTTTCCGCGGGCACGTCTAAGGGGGGGATGAATGGAATGCAAATGGGTCAACAGATGGGTCAACAAATGGGATACGAATGTTGTGCAAATGGGATGCAAATGTTGTGCGAATGGAAGCCTTACTCTTTTGCACGTAGAACGGGGCGCTCTCCACCATGTCCTTTGCCTCCTTCAAACCGACGTTGGTTATTTTGCGAATTTCTTTAATCGTGTTAATTTTATTTTTTGCGTCGAAGTTTTCCAACTTTACGTTGAATGTACTTTTGGAGTTTTTTTTTTCTTCCTTTTTTGTGCCTGCCTGTTCATTTTTTTCCGCTGTTCCTAGATTGGGCGTGCCACCCGGTGGAACAGCAGTGACAGGATTGGGGAAAGGAGAGTTCATTCCTGGGGATAAATTTGGGACAGAGAACCCCCCTGCGGCGAAGAAGCCAGCGGGATGTGGAAACGGGTTCCTATTCAAAAAAACGGAATTATTGAATTGCTTCTCTCCGTCTAACTTCTCCTGGCACAGGTCACACAAATCTGCTGCTTCGATTAGAGTTAGGTTTAAAATTTCATCGACAAGCTTTAACACTTTTTTGGATGGCTTCCTTTTCTTTGAGTCGCTTTCTTCAGTGCCTTCCTCGCTTTCGTTGCTTCTGCTTATGTCCTTTATTTTGTCGAACAGATTGAAGCTGCTGTTTGGGGCATTTCCCATCATTCTTCTTGTCTGCAGAGTTTTGCTGGTCCAGAGGTCTACCCCACTGAGCGCACCTGCGCTTATGGCTGCATTTGTTGCGTGTGCACCATTTTGGCGCAACCTCGCACTATAGAGGACGTTTTTTACCAGTGCGTTTTTTTTCATTCTTGGGGTTGAGAGGTTGTGTGTAGGGTGGTGCCACGTGGGTAATTCGGTTCACCAATTTGGTCGGGCTCTCCGGGTTAGATTTTTTTCCCCGTTGCACCGATCTGTATTCTCCCCCTTCACAAACGAAGCAAGCGCTATTTGTCTGTGAAAGAAGTCCCCCTCGAACATGTTTTCACATTATTAGGCGATCCGTGTGGAGTAGCCGCTGGAGTGCATTCGTCCCCACGGTGGGGTTACTCAGCAGTTGCTGTTTGTGGTGGTCGTGTGCAACTGTGACGACCAGTCCGTTTTCCCTTGCGATGGAAAATTCCAATTCGCTTATGTAGGGGTGTGCATTTGTCTGTATGCCCGGGCGCGTGTGTGCCTCCCTGAACAGCTTAGCATAGCTCACTTCAGCTCAGTAACACGACTTCGCTAGCCGTGCGTCGAGCATTGCTCCTTCTGAAGAGATTCCCCAAAGTTTCCTAACTCTGCGGAAGAGGCACACAGATCGGGCTGAACAAATAAGCATTTCGCTTCCTCACGTTGTTAAGTAGCCATGCAGCGAGGTAGCCATTTTGTAATGCCACCATGTAGGAGGAGGTATCTCTTTTCGTTTTTTTTTTTTTTTTTTTTTTTTCAGCACATCCTACGTAAAAAGCTATCTGAAGACGAAGAAATTTTATGAACGGGTCAGGCAATTTTTACCATTTAAAAAAAAAAAAAAAAAATTCCAGTAAAACGGGAATACAAAGATGAGCGTGGAAAGGCCAAACCGTTACAATCGTTGGAGGAGTGAGGCGGCAAAGAGGAAGGGAAAAACTAAAAGTGTGATTTTACAAAAACATGGAGGAGCATATATGAGGTTGGGCTTCTTTTTCTTACCCTCTGTACTGTGTATTATGTCGCGACGTGATGACCCCCACGGGGCAGGAGGAAACATAAAAAAAAAAAAGGCGATCGGAAAAGAGGAGGGAGAATTTTTTTTTTTTTTAGAAGAGTTTTAAAAATAAAGAATAAATACTACGCACTGCGCAGAATGTGCAAAGGGAACGGAAGAAAAGGATCCACGTTTTAATCACCAAGGTTGCGCTGCGCCAGAAGCTAATGTAGCAGTTGCGAACATCATTTTGCCCCTATGTGAGATCCAAATAATATATATACATACATGCAAACGCGTGTGCTTTCACAAATCGCGCCCAACGGTGGTTCAGGCCTGACGAACCCCAGCGCGAGAAAAAGAAAGGATTCCCCCCCCATTAAAAAAGTTTTATGGGTTGATGAGTTCATTCCGTATGTATGTACAGAGTTAGGTGCCGCATACTCGGGCGAAACGAAGTCGCGAAAATGTGAAGGGGGCGCCGCCAGAAAATAAATTTCGCGTCGGTATTTTCAAAAAGAAATTCATTGTTGCACAAATGCGCATATAAAGTATTTTTTAACACGCTTATATTTATGCACTGCCATTATGTATGTATTTAATCTACCCTGCAAGCCAAACCCACGCAGCACTGTTTATAAGCTGTGGGCAAAGAGAACAGCGCAACGTGCACTTCAAGGCCAAGTGAGAACCATTTTGACCGAAAAGAGAAAAAATAAAAAAAAAAACTGGAGATGTTAATATATAATACCTTTTTTTATGTTTGCGTCAAAGGGACGAGAAGGAAAAATCCCCCCTCCGTCGCTTTTTTCGTTATCTGCCTCTACGTCGTTATTTGCACCTGAACTTTACTTTCTTTTTTTTTTTTTTTTTTTTTTCTTTCTTTTCCTTTTCTTTTTTGCTTTTTTTTTTTTTTTTTTTCTGAACGTATAGATGGCCCGCCCACGCCGTAAAATACACGCGCGCTTTGCCTAACAAGATTATGCATGGCCGAATTTGCTGGGCGAAGAGAACGTCCCTCCCGTTTCAAACCAAGGCAGCCTCCTTATCCTCCTCCTCCTCTTTTTCTTCTTTTCATTTTGTTTGCCCCATTTGCTACGGCTGCGCCGACCGTTTTTGTCGCATAACCGAGTTTGTCATCGTTGTGTTTTTGCTTTTTTTCCCGTTTTTTATGTAACCCAGTGGGGCAAAGCAGGTCGAACTTTTATACTACCCTGCTGTGGACAAACCGGGCCATTCTACCGCTTGGTACACTTTTTAGTCACCTACCAAACGAACACCACCGTCAGGCGGTTACCCATTGCACACCCCGAATAAGCAACGCAAACACCATGGATGAAGACCGAGATGCAAACATCGAGCAGTGGAAAATTAAGAGGCTCATAAAGAAGCTGGAGAATGCCAAGGGGTAAGGACAGATGCAGAAACGTTTAACGTAGTGAAGTGTTGCGTGATTCTACATGTGGGGTGTATCCTTAACGTGTTAAGTGGATGGGGAATAATCCCTCCCCCGCATGCTATGATAGCGTTTCACGCAATGTACTTACGTCCTCACTTGTCATGTCATGACATTCATTCATTCATTCATTCATTCATTCATTCATTTATTTATTTGTTTTTTTTTTTTTTTTTCCCCCTTGCTGCTACCCCAAAGGAACGGAACGAGCATGATCAGCCTGATCATCAAGAACAAGGATGAAGTTTCTCGAATAAATAAAATGCTTGCGGATGAATTGGGCACAGCCTCCAACATAAAGAGTCGCGTGAACCGGCTCAGTGTGTTGTCTGCCATTACGTCCACTCAGCAGAGTAAGGACAGAACGTGCACCGAACTGTGCATACGTTTGTTCGTTTTATCATCCCTTCATCAATAGTAGTGGGTAATTATTTCGTTTTTTTTTTCCCTTTTGCGCAGAGCTGAAGCTGTATAGCAAGACGCCACCGAAAGGGCTAGTCGTATTCTGCGGCACAGTCATAACGGAAGACGGGAAGGAGAAGAAAATGTCAATCGATTTTGAACCCTTCAGGCCAATAAACACAAGTCTCTACTTATGTGACAATAAGTTCCATGTGGAAGCTTTGAAGGAGTTGCTTGAAAGTGATGACAAGTTTGGCTTCATCATAGTGGATGGAAATGGAGCCCTCTTCGGTACCATCCAAGGGAACACAAGAGAAGTCATAAGAAGATTCACTGTGGACCTTCCCAAAAAACACGGAAGAGGAGGTCAAAGTGCGTTACGTTTTGCCAGACTTAGATTAGAAAAAAGACACAATTATTTAAGAAAAGTTGCTGAAGTAGCTACTTCTGTTTTTATAACAAATGACAAGATCAACGTGTCAGGAATAGTCCTTGCCGGAAGTGCAGACTTCAAGAATGACCTCATGCATAGTGATATGTTCGACCAAAGGTTATTTACAAAGGTTATAAAAATAGTAGATATTTCTTATGGAGGGGATAATGGGTTTAACCAGGCCATTGAGTTAAGTTCGGAGGCGTTACAAAATGTGAAGTTTATTCAAGAGAAAAAATTGATTGGAAAATTTTTTGAAGAAATTGCACAAGATACAGGGAAGGTTGTGTATGGCATAGAGGATACATTAAAAGCATTGGAGATTGGCGCTGTGGAATTACTAATTCTTTATGAAGGGTTGGATATAATAAGGTTAACCACAAGGAATGCCATTACGAATACTACCAGGACGATGCATATATCCCCCCAGGACGAGAAGCAAGAATCTTTATACAAAGAGAACAACGTAGAGTTGGAAGTGGTGGAAAAAATATCCCTCACCGATTGGGTCATAAATAATTACAAGAGGTACGGGGCGTCCTTAGACTTTGTCACTAATAAATCCCAGGAGGGGGCTCAGTTTCAGAAAGGCTTTGGCGGCTTCGGCGGCATGCTCAGGTATAAGTTGGACCTCAATTTGTATGACGAGGATGTGGAGAGCGATGCGGAGCTGTTCTAAAATTGGGGCCAAGCGGTGAAGTGACAAAAAGCGATCCGAAGCGAGCTGAAGCGAGCTGCATAGAACATCCTACGGGTGATGCGTTGTTCATGTCCCCCCCCCAGGACAAGGATGAGACGCTCCCAACTGTTGGCGCAATTAGTATGGCTGTCAAGTGCCCCACGTGAAATTCTCTGTTCCCTTTGGGGAGGTCTCCTTCCATGGGGTGTGCACCCAGTTCCACCACTTTTGCCTTTTCCTTTCCCCTTTGTATGTGCATACGCTAGCTTACCATCGTGTTTTTCCAACACGCGTTTCCCCCCTATTTGTTTTGAATAGTTTTGTTTCCCATTTTTGCACCCGCGTATGCACTTCTGCCCCGTCTGTCGATCGTTTACTCACCGTTTACCTACCGTTTATCCACCGTTTACGAACCCTTTGTTTTTTTTCGACCCATGTGGCTACCCACCCTTATATCTATCTGGCTACCTACCCATGTGAACCCATTTGTTATCGCCTTACCAACTGGACGCATGTGCCACCATGTGAAATACGTTTTTTTTTAATTCAAGAGGAAGTTCCGCAGTGGTACAACACGGTACACCACCAAATTCCCTTTGGGGCAGACAAAATGTTCACACCGCACAATGCACCGCGTGATCGAATACAATAAAAAAGTGAAAAAAAGGGAAAAAAAGTGGATGCAATTGAAAAATGGCACATAAGCACTGACGTAGGATTCACTTCTTATGTATGTTCACCACATAGTTGTAAATTAAGGTGCACTTCTTTTTCAAACCGCTGGTGCAGATGTTAGACGGGAGCAGCGTAGCGTTGACGTGGATGAGGTAGGAGCAGACGTTGCTTATAAGGATCTGCTTGAGGCAGGAATCTTCACACGTATCTTTTAGTTTCTCCAGAATGAAGGCTCCTAAGAATGCACTCCTCTCTAGGATCTCTCTCAGGATATCATAGTAGCGTCTTAGTTCAATCATCTCTGGAAGAAAGTTAAACATGTAGTCGTCTTTGTAGACTCTTTTTGTATCTATATATTCGTCTATAGATCGGTTGTAGTGGACGACTTCGCCTAAATAGTTGGAGGTTTCGCTGCCCGAGTGACTGTCACTTAGGTAACAGCTGCGGCTGGACTTGGCGGTGCCCCGTGCGTAGTGGATTTTCTCCTTCTTCTTCTCCTTTACTGTGTTCACGATGTCTAGGCAGATGGGCACGTAGGACAGCCCCGTGTGGACCCTAATCTGAGGGGACAAGGTTAAGGAGGGTTAAGGAGGGTTAAGGAGGGTTAAGAAGTTGTGTCAATGATTAGGTGCATTCATAATCAGGTTCGTGCATGACAGCACCACGTGACGCACGTAGACGAGTGGACCTACCGTCCGAATGAGGGTCGTGTTTTTCCGGCCGAAGTGCTCAATAACGTTCGTCACCAGCCGTGTAGACTTCAACAGAAGAATGTAGAGGTGCACCACGAAGTAGGAGTAGGTGAAGTAGGGCGTCTGAATTATGTTCAACAGGATGGTGTTATAATTTAGAATGGACTTATAGCAAAGGTAAAGAACTCTCTGCGTGAACAAAGACAAGTCGTTCTTCCTCCTATTCGTCATATTCGCCTTATTCTTATCCCTATGAATGGATTCACTAGTAGATGCACTCATTTCGTACGGACTGTACGGGTCGATGATGACTTCCTTCTCAAAAATGAACTTTTCTAAAATGCGGTTTATGTAGAATAGGTGGTGCTCCACTCCTTTGCTCATTAGCGAGATCAGCATGTGGTTTATGTTAAAGCTGTTGCAGTAGTAGGACGTTTTTGTAAGGAGCTCCACGTAGAGGTAGGACTCCTCGAAAATGGCCAGGCAATTTATTTTTTCTATTTTTAGGAAGATAAAGTTGATTCGATCGGACAGCTTGCTTATGATGTCTAGCATGGCCTCCAGGAACAACTCCCCTTCGTTCTTCAATTGGTCATTGTGCTGCTTTTCCGTTTGCCCGTCTCCCCGTTCTGCATCTTCTGCATCTTCTGCGTCTTCTGCATCTGCAGGGTGGACTCCCCACCCCTCCGCTATGGTTGCACCCTTCCGCATGAATAAATAATCCAAGGGAGGCCCTTCAGACGGGTTCGCATCGAGGTAAGAATTTCCTCCCCCCTTCACATTCTTCACAAAGACGTATAGCATCTTTATTAGCAGCACAATGAGGGAGCAGAGTAGAATGTGGTTCTTGTTTCGGACATACCGCTGGTCGTGGTTCAGGTAGTAAATAGCACTGAAGGTCTTGCTCTTGTCGAATATCGCGTGGTAAATATCTGGTACGAAAAGAAGCTTCGTGAGGATATCTCCCTTGATTATGTGTAGACACGTGTGCTTATTTAAAACCATAAAGGTTAGGGTGTTCAGGTAAAAGTCGTAGTACTCGGTACAATCCAGAAATGTGTTGATTCTGTCAATTTGGTCATAGATGTCGTTTTTTAAGAACCCGTAGATGTACTCATTTGCCACGTCGAAAATTTTTTTTTTTTTTTTCTTCTCCCTCAGGCAGTTTAGGAAAAAGTTGTAAAAAAGGTCATAAACAGAATTGATTCTGTTGTAGAGAAAGTACAGAAGGATGCGTTCGATTGGGTTCGACTTGATCACATTGCTATCCCTATTTTTCATGTTTTCGTGGTGGGCTTCGTAGCATTCATTTAGGATTCCATTCATTGTTGATACGTACAAGTGGAGGTGTTCCTTATCACCATGCAGGGGGTCCTCCTCCCGTTCGGTTGTTTTACCACGGGGGGTATATGCATAACCAAGGGTGCCTCCTCGGTGTATGGTGCTGCCTGTTCGGTTCGCTTCCTCCTTGGAGTCACCTTCCCCCTCATGGAACAGCGCCCTGTTCAGTCCTACAAAGTGATTGTTGTAAATTCGTATTGTCACGTAAAATAGCTCCAGCAGATTCACGAACAGGCTGATGTTAAAATGGTTCTCGGGGAAGAGGCACTTGAGGATGGAGTTGGGCACATGGAGAGCGTTGAAGTTTCTTTGTACAAATACGTTCTTGTGGTGGAATTTAAAATTTTGGAGGTGCAAGGTGACACAGCGGACGAATAGGGAGAGCAACAGTGGCACATCGTATATGAGGCGGTTCTCACGTTTCTTTTCGAAAGAATGTTTTCTCCTTCCCCTGTTGGTGTGTTCCTGGTTGGTGGCTTCCCCTGCTTTTACCCCACTGATGAATCGGTACTTGTTCACTTCCTTCTTGGAAAGGTTTCCCAGAATGTCGAAGACGATGTGATCGTTTTTATTCTTTACATTCGAAATGAACGATTCGTGAGAGAACATATCTGTGTAGAAGCTACCCTGGTGGTAGTAGTCCATTCCTTCCTCACTCACGAACGTATCATGAGTATGTTTTAGGGAACTCCTATCGTTGCTTCGTTTCTTATCCACGGTTGGTTGTTGCGTGGATGTGTGTTCCTGCGGGTGGGTCGGGTTGGCCGGGTGACCCCCCTGACTTCGCTCATCGGAACCTCCACCGAAGCTTCTTCCACTTATGATCGTCAGTAGGTTAATTAAAATGTTTGACACCAGGACGTAGTAAAGCGAACTCTTATTCACCTGCTGAGATGGCGTAATAAACGTAATAACCGCTTCGAAGACGAAGAAAAGAAAGGGAATGCTTCCACTTATGTTGGCCCCTTTCAGTGCTTGGCTTTCCTCCTTCTGGAAGACTTCATCGTGAAGCAGTTCCCTGTGCTTCATTATTATGACCAGCTTATACAGGATCAGTAACAGACGCATCCTGCTGTCGTAGGTGCTCTGCGTGAGGTTAATATATTGCATGCATTCCACTTCGTTCTTAAAAAACTTCGAATAGATGAATACGCTCGAGGGGGAGTTCACCCCGGTGTCACCACTAATGTAAGTGTTTTGTTTTGTTTTTTTTTCCTTGTGTTTTTTTTTCTTCCTTTCCATGTGTTCATCAGTTGGCGGAAAGAACGGGTCGATGGAATGGTCTTCGCAGTACGCGCTGAAGAGCCACTCACTCTGCTCCGTAGACGGGTCTTCTCTGGAGAGTGGATTGAATCCATTTGCAGTTGCTTTTACATCCCCAGTTTTGTTAACCAATTCGGAAGCACTACCACTCTTGGCTGCTCCTACCAGATGAGGTGGATACTGCTCCTGTCCCTCCGGTAAAATGGTTTGCAGGTTGTTAAAAATCGATGCGTCTATTTTTTTTTTCAGCATTTGATCCGACTTGTACTCCCTGAGGGGGTTGTCCCGCACAGCATCCCCGACGGTTCCACCTCCGAAGGGTGCACGGTTTAGGCCTTCCCGGGGAAGTGCCCCTTGGGTGTATTTACCCCCGTCATGCATTGACCCTGTTTCCAGATGGATCACGCTACCAGGCGGTAATCTCGACCCGGGAAATAGATCAATCTGGCGGAGGTGCTCCTGTGCGATTGTGTTTCCACCACCGTTCCCGTTGGTGATGTTATTTCCCCCCCCTGAACAGACGTTCACACAGTAGAGGTAGTTCCTAACGTCAAAGAGAAAATTCTTTTTTCCATACCTTTTTGCCTTCCCGTTGAAAATTCTATTATATACATAATCCGAGTCCAACAGTTCGATCTTCTTTTGAATTAAACTTTTCACCGAAAAGGAGTGATTGTTCTCCTCGAACATGTTGTCGTCCCCATGATGCACAGATTTTCTATGCTCACTCACGTTTAGGATATACTTATGGTTTATCCTCCTCTGGGTAATAAAGTCCATAACATTTTCAATAAGTGCGTCATCATTAATCAGTCCGTACGAGTTTACATTTACGCCTCTGCAGTTCAGGAGCAACAATTTAATGTTCTGCGCGGAGTCCAAATTTTTCCTGTGTAGGTCCTGGTAGGAATTCATCACTTGCTGCAGGGTGTCGTAGTTTATGTTAAAAAATACACTAGAAATGGTAGGGTCGTAGGAAATGCGAATAAGTAATCGGTACACCAGACTCTCCTTGGTATAAACTCCCTTAACAATGAGCTCGAACACCTCACACATAATGTTCAGGTTATGCATGTAGATGGTTATTTCTTTTTTTGCTTCCTTTGTGTATAGGTGGTGGATCCTGGAGTAGAGGAATTTGTCGGTGTTTTTTTTTAACCTGCGGGTGAACAGGTCTAGCAATTTTTCCACGTTGTACCAGAATGGCTCCTTTCGGTAGAGCCCTCCTCCCTCCTCTTCCTTCGGACTTTCCTTGTTGGGTTTATCCCCGGTTGATTTTTCCACTGGAGCCAGGTTAAAGTAAATCGCGTTGGCAAAGTGGAGAGCCAAGTTAAGAACGCGCAAGTGGTAGAATTGGTAGGATGCCACTTCGCAGGGCGGTTCCTCCGTTTGCTTCTTCTTCAACTGTTTCGCCCCCGTGTGTTTTTCCCCTTCGTTGTCCCTCACGTACCCCCTGATGATCCGCAGAAGGACGTTGAACAAACTTCGAAAAATAGACACGGTTACCAAATCGTTGTCCTTTACAAAATCGTAGACAAACTTGAGCACGTGGAAGACTCGCTTCATGTAGGCCAGCTTGATATTATCGACAGTTGCACTGTTGGATTTGTTCAGACAGAACAGGATCTTTTGCAGGAATAGGTTGATTACCTTGGGGAGGGGCAAGAACCCCTGGCTGTACTTACACAAAAAATAAATGTTGTTGAAGTCGTTCATTTTAAAAAATCTGTTCAGGCGCAAGTAAAAGTTACATATGTTCTTGTAGTTGTATGTGAGGAAGTATAGCAGGGATATGGTGAGTATTTCCCTCTTTTCCTCTGCCTGCCTTTTCTCTATGCTCAGGATATCGTTGTTGATCGATTGGCTGACGAGGTCGTTCTGTAGGGAAGGGTGATGAACAAGGTGATATGTTTCGGGTGAAATGTACTATTTTAGTGGGACATCCCAATGGGTAAACGCGCTCCACTCCGTTTCGCCGCGCTACGCACGATCGCGTTTGCACGATCCGATTTGCCTTACCTTCGGAATGACGCTCAAGGTAACCTTGGAGAACAAACTCAAGATCAAGTGAGACGTGTCGAAGAGGGAAAAAATCTGGTTCGAAATGTTTGCACACACGCCGTTGATTTCTTCCAAAAAGGACAGCTCACAAGAAGCCTCCAGAAGAAGCGAAAAGAGAAGCAGAATACGATTGATCACCTGCTCGTTGAGTTTCCTAAAATGAGGAATCTTCACCGAGTGACACCCCACGTAGGCATACCTATCCTTGTAGTAATTCTCGACATATTCATTTATGAGGAAATTAAAAACGGAGTAAAATCCACCTGACTTGTTCAGGTTATATTGGAACAAATTATTTTTTTTGCCTGACTGTTCATAATGCATTAGTAAAAAGTCACTGAGAAAGAAGACGTAATTATTTTGCAAAACGATCTGTAGAAAATTTTTTATGTGATTGAAAAAGGTCGAGAAGGTGAACTTGTATCTCTCTACGGGTGATAGCTCTTCTATTTCCGCGTCGAATGTTTCATTCTTCATAATGGAGTTCTCACTGACTGAGGAACCGTTCATACTGAAGTTGACTGTGGATGGGTGAAGCAAACGCTCGACCTTCCCTGAGCGATTATTCCGTTGCACATTCGCTTGCATGTTACCCACGTGGGTACCATATGCATTTGTCTTATCATTGGTAAATCCATTCTGATGAGAATTTTTAATCCCCCCTGGAGCATCCACCCTGTTAGAGAAAACGTTACTACTTCCTAGCAGCTTCCAATCTTGGCTCTCCTTTTCAAGCAACAGAATGTCCTGCAAGTAATCCATGGTGTAACCATTGTTGGTGGGGTTGCTTGGATCTTTTCCTATTTGAAAAATATTCACTCGCTTGGTGGAATATAGTTCCGGCCTGTTCAGCAACGTCTTGTGGTTTATAATTATATTTTTCATGAAGCTGTTGAATATGGCTGACTCGTTTCTCTTCCCACTTTGTGTGTAGAAGGGTACCGATTGATTTTTCTGCTCCTCGGGCAGGTGAAGAAGCATCTCCTCCCTCCTGTGGGTATGCTCCCCATTGGGCATGTTCAAAAGGGGACCAACCACGGCTGACCTTTGGGAGAAAGAACAGCTCAACTCTCCATGCACATCCCTCAACCTTTGCAGGTTTACCATTTTGACCATTTTCAGCATGTAGTTCACAATCGATATGGACGTATTTAAAATGGAAAATTTTTTCAGCTTAAAAATGAAGGAGGAGGAGAAGTTTTCTGTAAATATTCTGTTAATATATTTGGAGAAGAGGAAAAAATAAAAGTCGCTAAAACTGTTATAACTGTTGTACATTTTTTTATTCCTCAAAAAGGTATTTATCTGGATAAAATATCGTTTTAAAAATTTGTAGAAGGAAACAAAAAAGAGCTTAACCAGTTTTTTAATATCAATGTCTTTTTCCCTTTTGAACGTGCTCGCACAATGGGTGAAGACCCACGTGACCCATTTGCTTTCCAGGATCTCCACGCTGTCTAGCATTTGCAACACTTTGTTTTGGAAGGATTTGTATACATCCTGGTGGAAGTAGGTGTTGCCTTTCCTTTTGATCATTTTTTGAAATATTTTTAAAATTGCCTCTGTGCATGGGTAGATTTTTTTTTTTTTTTCCTCCTCATATATCTTTAGCAGGTCTGCAATGAAGCTGGCTTTGTGGTCCTCCCCCTGGAACAGGTGCATGAGGGTCACCACGCAAATTTCCTCCAGGCTGAAGTTTTCCGTGGCGTGTTCGTTCGCTCGGCGGGAGGAGCAATCACGGAGGTCGTCCCGATCACTTCGATCGCTTCGATGACTACATTCGCTTTGATCGCTGTGACTGCTGTCACTCTGGCTGTCCTCCTCACTGCTTCTGTTGCTTGCCTTGTCGGTTTCCCCCCCTGGTGTGATCATCTGCACCTGACGCACCTCATCCATTAGGACGAACATCTTCAAGAAGGAGATGTCGATACGGAAGTTTTCCTTAATATCCATTTGGTCCTTCTCATACGTGAAGTTGGCGAGGTCACCGTAGTTGCCGCTGCGGGTGAAGTAGTTTTCCGAGGGGAAGTTACCCCCGAGGTTCGGATCACTGTTCCTATGATCATCTTCCTTCGTGTGTGTGTTATCCCTGTCGGAGGAGCTGAACATGTTTCGTGGTCTCTCCTGAGCCCCTTCCTTCCTCTCCCTGCGTAGCAAATCTTCATGCTCCAAATGGGAGAAAATTTGAAAAACGTAAGCATTCAACTTGTTAATATTTATTTTTTTCAGAAGAAAAAGTAAACAAGTGGATATATCTTCATTCAATCCATTCATCTCTTTATATTTTAAGGAGAAAAAAAAGAGGAAAGTAAACAGACTGACGAAGCTGTTAAATATGTCATAACTCAGTCCGAAATAATTGTTCAACTTTATTTCGACCAACACGTGGAAGCATTTGTTGATTTTTAAAATTTTACAAAAAAAAAGAGTGATGTACTGGAATGTGTGAAAAAAATCGTCTTCGAAAAAATCCTTCCTCCTATTGTAGACAAAATTGTTGTAAATATACTTGCAGTAAAAATCTAACAAAATGTAGTAATATTCCACGTATGTAATAAATACGTTGTTTGGACTTAACTTTTTCCTTTTCAACGTTTCTGTTATTTTGAAGTAGAGGGAGTTTTCCAAGACGGTCACCATGAACTCCTCTGTCGTGTTAACAGGTACCATTCTGTCGTCATTCCTTTTGGAAATTGCATCCACCCTTTTTACCACTTCGCTAAAACTGACTAAATTAGCACTCGTCCCGATGAGCGCTTTCAGAATTCTATAAATGGACAACAAATTGTGGTTGAACATGATGAGGTGCTCCACTGAGGAGACGCTAACTTTGCTGTAGAACAATTCTAGGACGAGACGGTTCACGTTTTGCAGAATAACGGGGTGGTATATGGAGCTGTCCCGATGGGTAAGCTCAACGGGGAGGTCGTCCTGGTGGACCTGCTGATGGTTTTCCCTATTCGATATGTTGTACCACTTCAAATAATCGTAGGAGAAGAAGAGAGACGAAATTTCCAGAAGAATATTTTTGCTTTCTATGGAAAGGTAGGAAGACACCCTCTTCTTCCTCTCCTCCTGCGTGGTAACAATTTCCGTGTTACTGTAACTGAAGTCGTAGAGAAAGTACTTCTGGGCGTACAGGTCGAACTCAACCTGCGTGTCTTCCTCCTGTAGGTATTCCATGCATAAGTGGATGTTCCTCCCCTCCTTCAATATATCCTGGCTGAACAGAATGTAGTCATCCTTGCTGCAGAGACATGTGCAGATTTTCAGAAATAACTTCAAGTTTATTGTTTTTTTGAAAAATTCCTTCTTCTCGATATGCTTCTTCATATTTTTAATCAGGGAGAAGTTTATGTCTCTCTCAGACATGGAGTTGAACCGCACGTGACGGACCTGAACTTTTTCCCCCTCGTTGCCCACCTGGTCGTCTCCTTCTTCCTCCTCCTCCGTCATGCAGTTCGAGGCAGACGATAAATCATCCCCCCCGTCCGCTCCTCTCTTTCTCCCGCCATAGTATCGTGGATGTTTATTCCGAGGGAGTTTTCCCCACTTGGGATCACCGTTAAGTAGGTGGATGCCTCCCCCGTTTTCCACCTCCGTATTGTCTGAACAGCTGTTGTTGTTATTGTTGTTGTTGCTGTTGTTACTGTTGTTACTGTTGTTGCCCAGGTCTGCCTCCTCATCGAAGGGGAGGACGTCACCCTCCCTTTCCTTCTCCGTGCACAGAGCATTGTTGAGCACACGCAGGATTATCCTCTTATACACGAAGTTATCCCCTATGAGGTAAAACCGGTTTATCATTTCGTAAAGGTGAGGTAAACACTGAGCTACCATACGGATGTTTTCCTCGTAATTTTTAAAATTTTTTTCATCCTTGAAAAGAAAAAAAAACTTCATTAAAATGGCTGACTGGGGGGAGACACCTTTTACCAGTTTGCTGTGCTCTTCCCATGTGAGCAGATTACTCACTGACGCCATGAGAAAAATTACGGAATACTCCTTCTGTAGGAGCGTGCTTGTAACGATGTCCCCGTGGGGGTGCTCTCCTCTTCCCTCCAATGCACCTAATACGTATGATCCACTGTTGCTATCCACCTGAGACGAGGATAAGAACATCCCCACCATGGACTTCAAATTGTACTTTGAAAAAATGTTCACCCTCAGTTGCATGTAAAAAAAAATATTAATGCAACAAATCTGCACGTTCAGGAAGAGGATAAGGTACTTATACACCCATGTCCTGTTCTCTACATCTGTCTTGTTAATCATTTCAAAATAGTTGTTCGTATCTTTGTACGTATCGAAGTATATCTGCAGCAGTTGTTGGATGTTGAGTTTTCCTTCCACCAGTTCGAAGAGCACGTAGAAGAAGTTCCTCTCGAATGACAGATCCTCTGCTTTGTAATTCGGGTAGGCATAAAAAACGGCGCACGTTTTCAGCACACACAGGACATTCTTAAACAGGTAAAAGTATTCATCGCAGTATATATCGTGTAGTTTGCTCATTTCGATCTGGTCTGAATTCTTCTCCAGGTGCGTGAACAGCCTCTCATCTGTAGCAGCGTCACCTGGCATGTCACCTCCCCTGCCGTCACTGCTGTAGTCGTCTAGGTCGTCCCTCTTGGTACCCCCACAATTGCCGCCTGAGCACAGCTCCTCATAATAGTATACCCTCATACAATGCACCAGCAGCTCCTTGGAAAATCCAAAGAAGTACGACTTGGAATCACTGAAACTCAAATTTTCATTAATATACTGTTGCAGCTTTATGGAAATAATTTCCTGCCGCTTGTTGTCTGTGCCCAGGTAGGTCAGCAACTTGCAGTACCTCTTCTCGAAGGATCGTAGGATTCCCTTCTCCTGTCCTCTGTAGCTGTTCGTTGACAGCAGTTCGTAAATTCTCTTGTTCGACAGGTAGGGTTCCGCCATTGTGATACTCTCGGGTAGGTGGGTTCGGAGGAACTTCCTCCTTTTTTGCAAGTGGTAGGAACAGGCTGCTCCCGAGAGGAAACTCCTCTTTGGGGGGTGGGGCACTACTAACCCGTTTGACGTTCACATGTAGTCCCCTACAGATAGTAAACTGTCTTTTTAAATGACCCAGAGGGAGGTACCCAGAGGGATAACCAACTCAACCTACGTGTGTGAGGCAATTATTCCCTAACCCTATGATGCTCCTCTCTTTTCCCCTTTTCGAATGAAGGACGTTGAACGGGGTGCTGGTCAGCTACGAACCAATGCGGGTACGCACCACACGTTATGAGCTCTCTTTGGGGGGATGCCCGAGCTGCATTACGCATGGCGGGAGAATTTCCCCCTCTGCTCAGATGGGTAAAACGCAATGATAAGCAAAGATATGCAAAAAAAATGAAAAAAAAAAAAAAGTAAAATGCGCAAACGTGGAACAAATGAAGAGGCCACTTGGCTTTGCAGTTCGCTCAAATGGTTTCCTTCTTTTTGGAATTTTTGGCAAACTTTTTTGCGCCTCCTATGTTCACGTTTTCGCGCCTTTTTGCGCGCAGTTTTTTCCACTTTTTTGTGAAGGCAAACCCCGTCATATGCATCTCGACTTGGCCCTCCAGCACAAGAACTATTTTAAAGAGGTGATTGTTCTGGTTCCACGTGGAGCTCACCGCTGCACTTGCCTGAAAGGAACCCGCCCCCGTTCGGATGGCACGAATATATAGGTGCAAATCCGTTCAAAAGCATACCCTGCGTAGTCCTTTACCCGTCCTGCTTGTTTAATCCTGTGCATGCACAAGTGCAAGAGAAAAAAAAAAAATTTCCGTGGTTTATGGCGAGCTGTTCCGGTTTGCTTGTCACGGTTCCTCTTCAACTCACCAAAAGTGTGGGTTCCCCACGTTCACCAGTTTGCTAATTGAGAGAGTAGCTTCCCTCGTACACTTATATGTCGAAGCGCTTGCTTAAACGAGTTCACATTACGTGTGAGTTCCTACACGCCTCTGCACGCGTTGGCTTAGTATGCACTTGGAGGAGTGCACATATTTTACGTAAGGCATATATATGCACGCCTATATTTGCGCCCGCTTGGGGGAAGGCTAAATGGGTTCCCTGCTCTCCTTGGCAAGGCGCAGGGATGCACGTACCTCTATGGTGGGTGTTTGGCTCTCCCGCAGAACATGTAGCACTTTGCGGAACGTTCATTTTAGTGAGTCGCGTCGAATTGCACTTTGCTTTTCTCTGGCAGTTTATCACCATAACCCACGTAGTATGCTCCCCCGAGAAAAGGCGTCATTTGTGGTTTGCCACGTTTTGGTTTAATCCCCACTCTGTTCCAAGCCCCTGTTCGACTTCCCCAATTTTAAAGTTTTTTTTTTTTTTTTTTTTTTTTCTGTGCATATACTTTTAGCTACCTGTATGAACAATAACGCATACTGGTTAGTAAAAAAAAAAAAAAAGATTAAAAGCAACAAATGAGTAAGAATAAACAAGTGAACAGAGGGGCAACCACACTTTGCCAGGGAAGATCTCACAAATAGTCTCATGCAACGAGCTTACGCTTGGTGCGTGATTATTTTTTACGTGTGCTCCCAACTGTGCGTAGAGTTGTGCGCGCACAAAAAGGGACAAGAGGGGAATCAGGCCTGACTTTCCCATCCCCAGTCGGAGTAACAATATAAAGTGACCGATTCGTATTTTGTCACCCAGTTTTTAATTGCTCAACGTGGAACGTATGAGTACCCCCGTTGTTGGAAATTAACCCAAAAGGGGAAACGGGGGGGCTCACCTGAAACGCCCTGCGTGTGGTCACCAAAGTATGAACACGCAAATCTGTCAGTAGGTGCCCCTAACACATGCAAAGGCACTACAGGAGAGTTTTCTCCTTTTTTTGTGAATCCATTTTGCCGCTTCGTCTTGCACCTTTACCAACCCCCTCCTCCTGACCCTTTTACCAAGGAGGTTCAGAATGGACACAACGTCGAGGGAGGACAGACGGAGCGACTCAGAAAACGCAGACGGTAATAGATCGTCGGGGGAGTCGAGGGACGACCCAGTTGAAGGGGATCAACAGAACAACAGTGACGATGGAAACAACAGAAGTGATCATGGAAACAGTGATGGTGGCAACCTAGTAGGTGGGGAAGATCCACCGCATAACAGCAGTGACAGTCAAAAGGAGAAGCAAAGCACCGATGGCGTTTCCCACAAAAGCGAAAAGAGAGAGGAAGAAAAAGAAGAACTCAAAATGGTGAATGAAACGGAGGAAGAAAGACGGAAGAGAAAATCCTCCAGAAGAGAGAAAAAAAAAAAGGAATATAAAAAAAGTGAACACTATAGGAAGTATTTCACCAAGAAGGATGACCAGGGAGATGCATCCAGCAGGAAGAAGGACACTGGAGGTGATTCTGACGAGAATTTTTTTTCTGCAGAAAAAAAAATAGGGAAAAAAAATAACGACCAGCGTGCAAACAGAGGGGACCAAGTGGACGAACATAATGTGGACATGTCCATTTTTAATGACGAGAATGGAGCGTATTCCATTTTTTCGAGGTCCCCGGATGGAAGACGCAGTCGAAGGGGTGGCACGTCTTCACCGTCGTCATCCCCGCAGTCGTCATCAAGGTCGTCCCCATCCTCATCACGCAGGTCTTCCTCCCGGTCTGGTTCTTCCGTTTCTTCTGCATCTGCCTCCCGCTCGAGGGGGCATCGGGAAGGTTCCAGTGGGAGTAGCCCATCCGACCCGGAGAGCTCAGGGCGATACCGTGATGGGGACAGCGAAGGCAGTGGACGTAGTGGAAGAAGTAGGAAAAGTGGGAGAAGTAAGAGAAGTAGGAAAAGCCGCACTTCGGAAGAAGCTCCGCCTCTAATTAGCAACATTAAAGAGTTCTGTAGCAGCATCATCATGGGGAGAAGTAACCAACCCGAGGGGACCTTGCCGTCAAGTGCCATGAACAAAAAGAAGGAGTTCCTACTGAACATTCTGTCGAACTCTAACGAAATAAACATACGGCTAAATGGGAGCCAAGATAAGGTACGGGACGTGAAAAAGGATAAGGAAGACATGAGGAAAAGCGGAAAAATTATGAAAAATTTACTGAATATAGGAGAGAGGAACTACGCGGAAGATGCGTATTATAGTAAGGCCAACATTGTCACCTCGAAGAGTGCCCAGGGGGATACTCAAACGGGGAGGACAACCGGGGTGGTGAATGACATGGTAGGGTTGCAACCCCCAGGGGAAGACGATACAATTGAAGTAGGAACCACTACAACCACCACGTACTTAGAACCAGGGAAAGAGCAACAGATGAGGAGAAAAATAATGATGAAGGGAAGACACAAAGGGGAACTGTTCCAAAAGGAAAAGTGGGAAAGTAACAAAATGAGAAACATAAGTTCAGTTTACGATAAATACAAAATATTACTAACGGATATAAAGTCAGGAGAGTATCTAAACTCGATAGAGTCTAAGCTAAATGTTATAGAGAATTCTCTCCTGTGCATGCAGGATATACAGGATGGTGGCACAGAAGACAGGGTGGACGTGAAGAAGAAGCTCACCGAATTGTTCGACACGGCTGTTGATCGACTCATGGAAAATTACGAAGACGTGAAAAAGAAAAATGATGCGAAAAAGCTACACAAGGAGCAACTCAACCTTACGTGCGACTTTAACCTTTTCCTTCGCCTCTGCAAAACGATGCTGAACGACCAACAAATGGTCTACAATAGCAGCAAGAAGAATATAATTTTTTACAATAATATTTGTAAGGTGAATTATGTGTTGGGGGTGAATAGGAACAGGGACATCCTCTTCAATTTGCACTGCAGGAGGGGGTACTTGTCCCTTTCAGAGCGTGCCCCCCAAGGGGAGAACAATACACAGCAGGTTGATCGGCACAGGTACGGTGGATCCCACCAAGGGGGAATTACTTACCCCCCACGAAGGACCCACATGTGTTACGACAAAAAGGGAATCATCGAACGGTTAAACATTCTCTGGTTTTATGAGCAGAAGGAGGAGGCGCACTATTTACACCTATACAATTTAAATAACCTAAATAGTAAGGTAATGTCTGTACCGGTGGACTCCCCCGTGGAGTGTATCGACGTGGTGTTTCTAAACTCCTTTGTCCCCCTAGACTCCTTCTACAACTCAATGAAGAACTACTACCTAATGGTGGTAACGGAGTTCTCTTTCTACATTTTTAACGTCCATTTGTACTTCAATTGTGAGGAGGACTATAACATATCGATCAGTGAGCAGCTCATTTATCAGAACATCTACCCCTTCTACTTTAACATTTACCTTTTTTTGCTCTTTAAATTGGCGAAGGAGGATAAGAAGAGGAGGTTCCTGTTCGTTAAGTCTTTTGAAAAGACGGAACGGATCTTCCTCGGTGCCGACGATGGGAACGTGTATGAATTCATCTACGAAAGGGAACAGCTCTTCAAGCCTCTGAGCATTTTTAAAAAAATTATTTTCACGACGCTGAGTGCTCTCATCAGTGGGGTCAATGAGGCGTTCTTTTCTCGTAACAGATTGGATGACGATACGCTGCGTGAAGATGACTCCTATTTGGATGAGGAGAATCGAAGTCTGGGTGGCAGTTACACCCGCAGTTATAGTGGCAGCGGGTCCGTCAGCAGTAGCTATAGTAGGAGCAGCCCTCGAAGCAGAAGTGAACGAACGGGTAGGAGCACCTCGAAAAGTCACACCTCACGCAGCCGCACCTCACGCAGCCGAAGCAGGAGGACCCAACGAACGTTTCAAAGTAGTCCCAACAGGATCAGTCCCAACAGAAGCAGCCCGCATCGGAGCAGCCCTCGTCGGAGCAACTTGCGTAGTCGAAGTCACAGCCCCCATGTGACAGGCCAACCCCCCCACACGCACCAACCAGACGAAGAAGAAGACACACTAAACGAGTACAACAAAAATATCTACTGTGATGACATTCAGCAAGTTCCAGTGAAGTATCATCTGAAGAAAATAATTAGCACATATTTCATAAAATATTTTTCCTTTTTTAAAAATAAAGTGAGGAAAATGCTAGTGGATAATGAGAGAGCTATTCTGTATGTGCTTTATGAGAATAGTGACCTGTATGTTAAGCTGCTCAACGATAATTTGGGTTCTGGTAATTCTAGGAATTACCTCTCTGAGACGATCATCTTCACGAAGGGTGACCTGGTTTCCGAGATGAGTAATATTTACTTCGTGGATGACAATTGTTTTGGATACCCGGAGGGATTCATGGGTGTCCCTCCCGGTGAGGCATTTTACGGCGGAATGGCGGGGCGAACCATTAGCTCAAACCACGTAGGAGTTGGAGTGGGTAACTTGGGAGGTCCCAACTTTGGAAATACGAACCTTGGAAGTACGAACCTTGGAAGTACGAATTTTGGAAGTACGAACCTTGGAAGTACGAACTTTGGGAGCGGTCCAGCGAAAGGACAGCCGTCCGACAGGAACCGCTTCTTCTACCCGACGAATTTAGAACACAGCGTGCTTAACAAGCTAAGCATCATTGACATGCACATAAACCACCTGCACGAGAGAAGCAATGTATGCCTCAAACTTGTAGACAATAATTGCAACATTTATTACCTCTCTCTGGTGAGGTCTCCTGAAACGAATTCATACAAAATGGTGCTTAAGGATTTTCAGAATTTTCCCCATAAGAAGGGGTTACAAATTAACGACAAGGAGCACCATATTCTGTTCACTCATCAGTTGAAGAATTTGTTTGTCGTTCTTAAGAAGAGGAAAGTTAAGGTGCGGGATGTAGGAGGAGCAGCAGGGGGGGTTCCCAATATGCCTACCGGTGGGGAGAACAACAACAGGAAGGACTCAACAACGGGTAGGCACCAAGTGGATGGGAGGATAGGTGGAGAGCCCTTTTCGCAGGGGCCTCATATGGGGAGGTTTCCCATGAGGGGTGGAGTTAGCGACGCCCCCAATTTACACCATTTTTCCGAGGGGGATAGGCGAAGGAACCACCGAGGAGGACCGAACGAAGAGCACTACACCGACGTGGAAAGCATCCACGAAGGGGGCAGCAGCAGCGAATACGATAGTGAAAGGGGGGAAAAGGGACAGAGGAAACAGGAGCAGTCTCCTTCTTCCACCCCCCCCTACCCCTGTTACAAACTGAAGTTACTAACCACCTGCGATGAAGGGAACGACCCAACCGTAGCAATCAACCCAACACAGACGTCCACCTCCAAGAAAAGCAAGTTCCTCTTTAGGCAGTCCAATGAGTACTACATAAACGAAGAAATTATTGCCATTTTGTACAAAAAGCGTAATTCTAATTTTCACGGGTTTTTTGAACAAACAGAGAAGAGCAACATAATTAGGGATTTTTACCTGGACAGGATTAGACATGGCAGCATAAACCGACTAGGGGGGAAGAATGAGCAGAACGTGATGAGAATCGGCTATGGCGGCAACTTGGACCCTATGAGAGGGCCTATGAGTGGGCCCATGAGTGGACCTATGAGTGGACCCTTGAGGGGAGACCCTGGTGGACAGGCGATGTTTTACGGGGGAGGCCCCTCTGCGGTCAGCACAGGTGGGGTTTCCAATCGTGGGGGGGTTGGTAATCTTGGCGGTGTAGGTAGTCCTGTTGGTTTAGGTAGTCCTGTCAGTTTAGGTAGTCCTGCAGGTGTAGGTAGTCCTGTCGGGGGAGCGCCAAACTACTACGACGGCAACTTCCTCACGAACAACAACAGCAGTTTCTTCTTTAAGGGAGACGGAGGAGACTACCCCCGAAGGAAGCCCATGATCACTGAGCAGACACCGGGACGCCTGGAAAGCATACCCCCGTTCTTCCTAAACGAACACACCGTAAGTGAGTACCACGATTACTACGACCTCATCATAATTACCAAGAAACGCATCTACTACATTAGCCAAAACAGCCGCACGCAAATGGTAGAGAAAATGGTGAATCATTTTTTAACGTACAAAATGACCTCCCAAAATAGGAACATTAGAAGTGTGCTTCTGAATGAGATGCGTATGCGGGGCGAGTGCAATACGAATGAACCCGTCACAGGGGGGTCTCCACCAATGGTTGGGACAACACCTACCCCTGTGGTAACAGGTACGACGGTGGGCACCCCTGTGGTAACCGCTACCCTGGACCCGAGTCAGCACGAAATGGCCTACCACTACTACGTTAACCAGATCATTAAGCTGGTGTCGAGGGATGAGTTCCTGTATGTCATATGGTGCATGTTGTTGAACCATGTGTATAAACACGAGATCATGTGCTTTAACAACGTTCATGGTAGTGGGGGTAGGAAAATGCTTAGAGGCAGAAACCATGGGTACCACAACGACTATGGAGATGGAAGTGACCAACACGGGGACAATTCAATGCAGGGTGTGTATAGAAATACTTACGGACAGATGAACAGACGAGGAGATTACTACGGAGGTCCATCTTCTTACCCAAATCAGAAGGGGAAGAAGAAGGGACAAAGAGCAGTTCATTTCGAGGGAGGGTTAAATGAAAACGTAAGAGGGGCATCTCCCTCTGCAGCGACTCTAAGAAGACGACGGAGAAGACGTGATCACAGCAGAAGCAGCAACAGTAGCACGAGCAGCACCATGGGGGGAAGTGAGTACGGAAGGATGAAACAAACGGGATATAGAAAAGGTGCAACCAACCAAATAGACTACGATATTCTAAACAAAATATATAGGCCGACTCCGTTCAAGTTTGGCTTCCTGGATAAAGACGCAGACTACATTATAAAACAAGGGAAGCTTCAAAGAGCCATGGAGTTGGAAATTAAGACGAGAAAAATTAAGGGAATAAATCACCTCTTTGACGATACGATGGAAAATTTAGAGGGAGAAGAAGAGAAAGACGAGGACGATGACGGTGGTAATAGCCGCACAGGTGGAAGGTCCCTTCGCATGTTGAAAGGTGACCCTGTCACGGACCCATCTAATGAGAAATTGCTTCAGAACAATTCTGGTTATTACAACTTTTTCAATGTGTGCCAGAAGAGAGCCACGAAGGAAAAGCTTCTACAGGCGGAAAGGAACAGAAGTGGCAATTTCGCCTTTGAATATCTAACGAACAAAAACTTCGACCTCCTTTTTTTGAAAACTGTAAACATGTACCATAATTCGATGCATGTTCTGTCGAGGGGGTTGCTGCTTCTACTCAGTCGTCTTCTCAAACCGGTTATGTTTATTCATTTGTTTTCCTACGAGCGGTACCGAGACACGCACGTTTTTAAGTGTGCAGGAAGGAGTGCTGACGGGCGTAGTACTGGTGAACGAAGTGGTGACGTAAGAAGTGCCGGTGTCCCTTGGAAGACCAGAAAAGTAATGCGAACGTCGGAGGGGGCCAGGTACGAAGGTAACGTGGGCATTTCAGTCATTTCGAAGGAGAGAAACGATGAAAATGAGGAATCCTTCTACAGCATGAAAGACTTCTGCATTATCCGAATGAATGACGAAGAAATGTATACGAAGAAGAAGCGCAAGAGAAATTGGTACGAAGGGAATGATGACGTATACATACTGACGGGGAATGTCCCGTTAGACTGTTGCCTCAATTTGATCGAGAAGCTAAAGTGCCTGAACCTATGCGTCAGCATCATCCTTACTACTCTGTTGAAAAAGAAGAAGGATTTTTCAGAAAAAATTAAAGGATTGAACGACCCATCCATTGCAAACGTTTACTCAGACTACACTGTCCTAATGACGAATGAAGTGAATGAGTTCTATGCTATTCTGAACTTTATAAACTTTAGCATCGAGTATCTCCTCATCTATTCTATCCTCATTTGTGACTACTACAAAAACAAGACTATAATGAGAAAAAAAAATATTGGCACGAACCAAAATTTTCTCTACCTACCTAGTACCCTCTTCGACCTACTCATCAAATGCAATTTTATGAAAACGTATTTAAGCAAAACGTACAGGGATATTCTGAAGCAGTGCCTCTTTAACGTTATAAAGTCGGGAAAGTACATCCCCGTGGATTTTTTCCAAGGGTATATAATTCACAAGAATGAATTTCTGGCACTCTTCCTGATTAAGAAAATTGAGGAGGAGGTTTACATGAAGAAGAAAATGAAAATAAAAAACGACTACGGAATGTTTCGTGGTTCAGGAGGACCTGGTGCACGTGGCCTCGGTGCAGGGTTTTCGAACGGAGGAGACGGCCACAATGGGGGAAGCTTTCTCAGTGGTGGAAGTGCTATTGGGAGGGAGACGTCCGCACTGGAGAAATTCGACGATCTGCTGGCGTCTGAAAAACGGGCGGAACATTTCATACACGAGAATTTGAAGGACGCCCTCATCAGTATTAACATTTTCAAGCTGATCATTCTCCTCTACAAAGCAGACTACTACCGTTGTGCCAGCACACTGATCAGTCTATACATAGATGCGTATAAGAAGAAATTCCTAATGGAGGGAGGGAAGAAGGGAAAAAGGGACAAGTTTATTGAAAAAAAAAACACCTCCTGGTTGACACATGAAATATTGTTTTGTCACCCAAATGGGGAGAAGAGATCCACCACAGGGAAGAGAGTGCCCATTCTGATGAACAACATGGACGTGGAATATACATATGACTACTTTGTCCTTTTCGAAAACTGTTTCTTCCCAGTTGAAAAAATAGTACACGTGAATTATACAAAATATCTACTCAAAAATAATGAAAAAAAAAAAAAAAAAATTAAAACATTTTTGACAACCCTGCTAGAATATTCCAGTGACGTAAATTTGCACTTCTTCATTTTTAACCTCATCTTATACAAATGCGATAATCAGTTTCCTTGTCCCATTTCAGAGCTCAGAATATCCCCCCACCTTTACTACTTCATCAAGCTGAACGATATGAACATACCAGATGCTTATGTGTATTACTTTTCGGAGAGGAAATATCAGGACATGGTAATTTTTTACGCCAGGCAGAGTTTCTGCGCGTGGGGAGAGCCCCACCCGTGGAAGCCCACCCTGAGGACGCTCTACCAGAGCGAGGTGCAGGGGAGGGACAACCCGACTGAACAACCAACGGATCAACCGGAGAAGCAGAGAGAAAAGCGAACGGAAGGGGAAAGTGCCCACCGGGGGAGCCACCCGTTGGGGAAGAAAGGCACCATTCTGGGTGAGAAGGACAAGCGGGCATCTGTCAAGGGGAACTCACCCACGGTGGCACCTACCCCTTTGGGAAATAACCCCCCGAAAGGGTCCCTCCATCAGGAAGACGCCACCAATATACATGGTAGAAGGGAATTCACTACTGATGAAGACGTTGGGATGGAACCTACTATGGAATACGACGACCTCCACAGCAGCGAACTGCTGGCCGAACTGGCCCACAACAACTACATCTATGAAAACAACTTCATTGGAAATAGCTACCTAATGTCGAACCCTATGTATACGCATGAAACGAAGGAAATTTTTACCAGCATTTATAAGTACCTCTACTCCATTTTGTCCTACCCGAGTTTAAAAAAGAGGATCGAGTTTGTGGAATGTTGCATGAGAGCGAAAATATTCATCATACAATATAGTGCTAGAAGTTTGAAGGGGACGGGTTTGCACAAGAACACCTTCCTGAGTGAATACCTGGATGTGTATGCACGTGGTGGGGGGTTATCCCAAGGGGGAAAGAGCCAAGGGAATGGGGTGGACGATCGAATGAATGAACGAGCAAGGAAGAAGAAGGCCCTACATGAGTTACTAAACACGAGCGTGGCCTTGAAAAAGGAGGTCATAAAAAATTATTACACAATCGATAAGGGAATCCCATACGATGCAACCTTTTCAAACACCCTCAAAGAACTAATCACCCGAAATAGTTGCTTTTTCAAACCAAAGGAGGATTACCTGCAAAAACAGAGCACATACTTCCTCCACCTGAAGGAGATCAAAAAATGCAGAACGGCACTAAATTACCAGAAGTTGCTCTTTCACGAAATTATAAATTTGTTCGTTTTTTATGTGTACAAATTTTGCAATTGGGATGTGGTGAAAAATTATTTTCCCGTTTTGATGGTAGGAAGGAGGGAAGATCTACTACAAGTGTTAATCCATTTAGAGAATATGAACAAGGAAGAGATGGATATTGTGAAAAAGTCATTTTCCAACATGTATGAATATCTGTCGAAAAGTAAATTTGAGCATATAGACGACGTGATAACAGATTACAATTATAAAATAAAAAATCACCTGAACGGCAAGGTAAATTTGACACGAATTGTAGACATCATTGATACGTTCAAGGAGTACCTTTTTACAATACAAAAATGTATTCACTCGAAGGAGGAACTAAAGGATAGGATATTCTTTAACAGTAAGTTCCTTTTTCAGAATTTTTTGCCATCCTTTAATTTGCTAAAGTTAATAATTCTGTGCGATAAGAAAAAAGAAAAAATAAAAAATATGAACACGAATTGTTTTTCAACAGTAAATCACATGATCAAGAATGACGCATCCAAATGTAGTTCCCGTACTTTTGCCAAATATTCTTTTTACTTCGAGAGGTTACTTGACTTTGCCTTTTCCCTATCCATCACTTTTGAGAACGTTAACTTCGTCATCAATTATATTGGCGACGTAATAAAGCTGAATGACCTGAAGTTTAAAAATTGCCTTTATCTGCTGGTAACGGTGAAGCTGCACAAGTTTATGAACAATCTGTTTGAAATGCAAAAGGTTAGGAGTCTCCTGAAGAACAAGGTGGAGTTGCTACGGAAGAGACAGCACAATTCTGCGGGGCCTTTGCACCTGCTTTATTTTTTGAACTGCGTTCCATTAATTTACTTGGATCCCCAGATGAACGTCATTCTGATTAATGAGTCGTATGAATATACGGTAAACCAGGACAAAATTATTTTTTCCAAACTTTCTCCCTTTTCGCTCGTCTCCAAGGCGGTAAACCACAAACTGAGGAGTGTCTATTCGTACCACGACTACACGGATAACTACAATGGGGAGGGCCAAACGGACGAGCAGTGCACAGGGGAGGATGACGTAGACCAAACAAACGAAGTGAACAGCAGGACCTCCGTGGAGGACTTCCTGGCCAAGAAGATCCAGCGGAACAGCGCAGCCATAGACCGCAATGACAGGAAGGCCCTCTACCACCTTTACAATGTGAATTACTGCCTTAACGAAAATAACTACGGTTACCCTGCACACGGGGGAACATCCACCGGTGGGAAAGGTGCCCAGAACGCTGCCCCACCAGCTCCGGAACTCATCGTCTTGACGTATAAGAACTACTGCTCCTACATTGTGTGGATTGCCAACCTCCTCCTGAATCATAAGATTGAATACAAGGCGTTGATCAATGTGTATCTGAACATACAAAGCAACGTTAAACACCAGAAAGCGTCCCAAATGGAAGAGCACGAAATTGCAGTTATACTTTACTACCTGTTCACCATGTGGATCAACGGAGACAAGAACAACTGTTCCTTCTTCTTTTACAATGAGGAAAAGAGTTTTAACGAGCAGAACAATATTGGCTGTTTTTTGAAGGACAAAAATGGACAGGTCGAATACATAAACAACTATTCGCTGATCACCTTGTTGAAGGAGCTGCTTTCCAGGGCGGAGTTTTACTTCGAGTACACATCGGATGCGGCTTCTCGGAATTACGATATCAGCTGCATCATTTTGGACCCCTCCATATATGACACTGAAAAGGTGAGCAAGTCTTCCGTTGATATTTTGAAAAAATTTTTCGACAGCATTTATGACACCTTTAATGAGGTCATGGCAAAGATGCCCGTACTGAACCACATCGTGGAGTTCCAGGCGATTCAGGCCTTCCTCAAACGCTTCAAGGTCTACTTGGAGGAGATCGCCTGCAGGATCACGCTCAGTGAGGGCCCCTTCCTCTGAGCACTTAATCGGTTAAGCGGTGAGACGGCCATGTGGCCAATGCGGGAGCTTATCCCCAACATGTGCAACGCATGTATTCATTTTTAACACAATTTTTTTTTTTTTAAATGGAAATGCTTTGGGGGGCCTGGCCCTCCACGTTGAAAATTTTGTTTTTTAAAAAAGGGAAATAAAAAAACACCTCGATATGTTTTGCCCCTTCGCGGGAAGTGTTCCACAGCACAGCAGTAGGATTAGCAGTAAAATAAAGGGAATTTTTTTCTTTTTTCGGAAGAGGCCGCATTTTACACATGTGTTAACTTTTTTTTTCCCCTTCTCGCGGCGCAAAAAAATAGTAACGTAAGAACAAACGGGTGACCTCCCTGCTTCAGCGAAGTTAAATCTGCGTGCGTGACGGCGGGGTGGGAAAATCACCCGACGGGCAGGTGACCGTGGGGATGGGCAAGAGTCCCTCTTTTAATCAATTGGTACCCCCCTTTTGGGGATATATATTTTTGGGGGCCTTTTTTAAAGCGCCCCATTTATGTATAACAATTTTTCCCCATCCTACATTTTTTTTTTTATATTTCCACAATGGGAAGACCCCCTAAAGGATCATCATATGAAAAAAAAAAAAAAAGAGCAAGAGAAAATTGATGGGGAAAAAAATCCCTATAACACTCTCCCCACTCCTGTGCATGCAAAAAAAAAAAAAAAAAAGGTTCAACTTAGAACAAAAAAGTTGTCAAAAAATTGGGCATAGAAGATTGCCACACAAAAGTGTAAAAAAAAAGAAAAAAGCTTCCCTCCTTTGACTGTTCTTGCGACTTCTCCCTCCCCCGCTGCAGAATAAGTACCAAAAATGGGGACATAAGCAAACTATTTTCCACTTCGAACGGGTTCCGCGGCTGCGTGCATGAGCATCACCACAGCGGGAATGCAGGGGGGGAGACTCTGCCCCAGCAGATCAGCACTTCACACACTCTCCACGTGCGGAAAAAAAGGAGCAAAAAAAAAATGGCGCAAAAAAAAAAAAGGGGCAAAAGAAAAAAAAAGGGAAAACCTGTTTTCTCCGTTTTGTTACCACTTTCCATTTGTTCCCGTACCACTTAACTTTGCAAGAAATATTTTTCCCCTCTTTTTAATGTCCCTCTACAAATGAGAACCTTCCACGTTAGCACACCTTTTTCGGAAAGCTACTCCCGCTTCTTTCCCTATCCACACATATATAAGTGATGTTACTTTTTTGTAATTTTTTTTTGTTTTAAATTTGTCAAGTATACACCAGGGAGATTAAGCAAACATGAGAAAATAAATTTTTTTTTTTTTTTTTTTTTTTTTTTTTTTTTTTTTGTACCGCCGCTGTAATGAAAAGAAGTCGCTTTTTTTTCGTTTCCATTTTTTTTTACCTATCTCAAGAGAGCAGCCTGGAGCTGAGTAAGAAATTGTTCGGATTGAACTCCTCCCTCATAGAGCATTATGAAGACGATTACGAGCATGCACAGAAAAGGCCGAGGACGTGGCCGGCTGTAGCGGCGCCGGAGGTGGATGGTGATACGTGTGTGATTTTCTCTGCCTCGGAGGGCGACCCCACCAAGTAAGGGCCCATTCGTACACTGTGGCGTCAGTCTTCATGACTGTGCGTCTGCGTAGCGTAACTCGCTTGTCCACGTTATTATGCACACACTCATCCACGCGTTAATAATTCATGCGAAAAAACAAACTATTCCCCCCCCACACACACATCCACCCCATAGCTGCTGGTGCCCTAGAGGATACATCATGTGCAGCGAGGAGGACGTGCGTGATGTGCAGTCCAAGCTACACCAAATTAAAGACGTGAAGCAGCGCAACGAAGTTACCCCCCCGTGGATGAAGCGTCTCTGTGATAATTCAACAGAAGTCGGATTCAAAAGCATGTCTGTTGTTATAGATTACGAGCTGGCAGTTCTATGCGACGACGGAAATGAGAAAAACAATGCAGACTTTAAAATAATTGGTGCTTCAGGTTTCGTTCCGAACGAACAGGTCATTCAGCAGACAGAGAGGGATACCACTTATGTCCCTCGGAAATGCACCGTTAATAATTTTTACCTGTGTCGAAAGGTGGAAGACGATAACGTGGGCTGCCAGTACGGCCCGTGGTCCCCCTGGGGTCCCTGCGTGGACAGCAAGCAGAGAAGAACCAGGAAGGTGATGCGTTCAAATCAGAACAATGAGGACTTTTGCCTCTGGAATGGCAAACGAATCCCCAGAAACATAATGGAGGAGACGCGTCCCTGCAAGGTTCCATCGGATGCGGACGCTCAGAAGTAGCATATAACCAAGGCGGACGGTCATTTGGAATGGTCTAATAAAAAACACCACTGATGAGATGCTCACCCAGGATGAACTGTTCCCCGTCCACCTCTCACCACGGAACCTTCCTTCCCCGTGTTAGTATTTTTTTTTTGTAATTTAAAAAAAAATATACATGTCCATCTTTTTAAACTTTGATATATTTCTCTGCAGTGGTTTTGCGTAATTTTTTTTTTTTTTTTTTTTTTTTTTCATTCACCATATTGGTGGCAACCTCTACTGCAGAGTCTCCCCTCCATGGGGTTACTTCACCAGGGGTGGTGTCTCGCAAAATGATGGGGAGAAAATTTACCTATTTGAAATGGATCCAATCTCCCATTATTTATTTGTTACTTTTTTGTTCAATTTTATCTGGGCCCCCCGGAGGTCACATCCTCCCAAACGTTCATCCAAAAGGTGAGTCCATCTGGCATGGAGCCAAACGTTACGATAGCCATGTCGTTAAAAGCGGACACGTGCTCAGCGAAAAAGGGGAACCTCCCCTCCCGCGTATACTTGTGGACGTAAAAAAGGAAGTGGTCTATTTTGTAAAACTCCACTAATCGGTTAAGACTCCTCTCATTGGCACTTTCCGGGAGAGTTCCTTCACTTCTTAACATGCGAATGGCGTAGGCAGGTATTCCAAAAGGCCTATACATGTAGGCATGCTCTCTGTAGTACTCAAATGAGTTCCCCAAAAAAATAGTCTTCTCCAAGGTGAGCAAAAAGTGGACCTTAGCATAACTCAGTTTTTCATTCATATATATGCTGTGCATTATTTGGCTATACAGACTGACGTCGCAATGGGGCATGAACACCATCGCCCGTTCGTCTGCACTTGGTTTTTCAATGGTGTGGCTTGTCTTATCGTCTTTCTCCTCCTTTGGATACATACCACTGTGTGGTTTCAATATTTTTTGTTCCTCGTCCAGGTGACCCTCTCCCTCACAACGGGACAACACCTCTATGTTATAGTGGCTGCAAACGTACTGGTCCACTTCCCCAATTTTAGGGTCATAAATGTATACCTTGTCTACGTTGTAGATCCTTCCAAGGAGTAGAACAAAGCCGAGCTGGTACAGACAAGCCTTTCTGTTGTTCCAATTGGGGTCGGCTAAAGAACCCAGACCCAGACAAATGGCGTATTTTATATGGACGTTGGCCTTGTCCACCACTTCCATAAATTGTTGGTGGAAATTTGCAAAGAATTCACTTTTTTCTAAGCAGGTCATGACCTTTTTTATTTCGCTGAATGTCTTTTCCGCGTGCTTTGCTTGGTCCATGGGGGGGTGCTCTGTGAAGTGGCCATTAATCCGATTGGTACCGTGGATACCATAGCTGTTGTTCCCTCTGTGATGCACCGCATGCTTGTTCCCCCCTTCGGGCTTCTTCTTCCTGCTCCTTCGCCTGCTTTGAACATACACCCAGTCTTCCATTTAGGGAAAGTTCGACGGAGCTGTCTCGACCTGCTCTGCGTATATTGCTCATCTGCATTCACGTCCCTTCACATACACCGACTGTCCTTTGGCTTGTCCCCTTTCATCTTTTACAAAAAAATTGGAGAGCCTTTATCGGGTTGTTTAGGCTGATAAGGTTGTAAAGAAGGGGATAGCCTTATTTATTTTTTTTTTTTTTTTTTACACCAAATTGTATCTTCCCCCCAATACAGTGTTCCTTGAATATGCGCCCACTTTGTTGCTCAAACGGTAAGTGGTGAACGAATCTGTTCGTGTGACGGCTTCTCTCCAAGCCTTTTTTTTCTTTTTCCCCCCCTTCTTGTGAGGAGGAAAAGTTTAACAGTGCAGTGTTATCTCCGCCCCGTAAATGGAGGAATCTCTAAACCGTTTCGATCACAAAGGCTACAATTGGGGCAGTCAGCAAGTGGCGCAATTTTAGTGCAACCTTATGCGAAGGGATGGAATGTGACCCTGCGAACAATGGTAACCATGCCAAGCATAGCATCGTATCGGCCAACGTTTTTAGGACTGCTCATCGGTTCGTTTTCACTCCGCGGGGGAACGCCCCTCTAAGTGCATCCCAATTAATGGAACAACTTAATGCAACAATTGTGAGGGAACTTTTCGCGTTGTGTACAAGGAGGGGGGGCATAATCCATTTCTGCACCGCTTGACCCAACAGGGAAGTTGACCCGAAAGGAGGGGTGCGTTCACGGTGTTGTGAGTAACACCCTTTTGTGCGGTGTATACTCCCCTACCGTGTAGGCTAAGTAATTTGCACACTTTAAAGCGTTATGGTGTTTTTTTTTTTTTTTTTGTGACCTCAGTAGAAATCCCGCACGCATAAGTGCAGGAAAGCAAACGGAAGGACACACGACTAGCCAACATGAAACCAAACGGGGGAAAATAAACTGAGACCAAATGTGCATGTGTGGACGTGCAGGTAAAGAGGAACATGTTCTGCTATCACATCACTTTTGTTTATCCTTCTCTGTCGCTTCCTTCATGTGTGCAAAACTGTCTGGCATTTCAAGGGAAAAAAAAAATATGTCACCCCCCTCACGTGAAGGGTAAAAAAAAAAAAACGGGCAGTAGGGTAGGGTAGTATTCAGCCTACACGTTTCCACAAACCTATTCAGGGGAATTCTTTTCGGTTATGCGAAAGGGTGGAAAAAAGTGGCGCCCAAAATGGAACAAATGATAAACCATATAATGGGTTCAAATGTTGACACTACTCCTGACGCACAGAATGGAGGTGCGGCTAGCCCTAATCATGAACCCTACACCGCGAACCCTATAATAGCCAACGCTAAACGGCGAAGTGGAAAGCAAAAATGCAGGAGGTCCTTCTTCCTAAATTTTGGCTAGCTGCATCTACCACACATATAGCAATGTGGCCCCCCATTAACGTTCATTTTAATTACTCTTCAATTTTTCCGTTTTGCTTTTCCCCCCCCTACCTCTATTTTATCGCTTCGCGCGGAGTACAGTAACGACATACCTATACACCCTCGTAGAATTTTTTCCCACCGCGGTTTCGTAAATTTGAGCAAGTCCCCTTTGATATGGTCACGCAGCATTTCGCTTGCAAAGGAATGTGTACTTCTTTAGGGACGCTAAATTGGGGACTTCCTTCTTCCTCGCGTGTAATTCTACACTTCTATTGTGCCTTTTAATTCTACGCCACGCCCGCGGGCTGAACGATCTCACCTACGTAGGGCCAATCGAAGGGGCAATACCCCGCCCTTTGTCCTCTCCTATAGATGTGCAGGCATACATAAAGCGGGAGCAGGTCATAGAAGCCAATTCCACAAAAAGAAAAGGTTATAGAAGGCCATTTTTATGAGTGTTATTTTTCTATAAAGAAATAAAATTCTATCCCTGGCGTTACCTTACTGTTGACCTTTCCATTACCGGAACGCTTACGATAGTGGAAGGGGGGAAGCCACCCAGGTGAAGGGTTTCACTTAACTTGGGGTATTGGAAGGAGCCTAAATGAGGACGCCACAGAGTGTAGCAGCGGGTGAACAGAGTACCCCTTCCCCCTAACTGCATACTGGCCCAACCTCCTAAAATGAACGATCGGGGAGAAAGGGGCGGGAGGAAATCTCGTCGATCCAATGGGAGGATGAGAAATTCCAACGCAGGTAAATGAGCAAACGTGGGCGGAGACATCCCCATGAGGTGGTACACCCAAAACAACCCGTGAATAAACACACACAAACGTAAGTACAAACACATGGTGGGTGCATCGTTTCCCTTACAGGCAAGTCACCTAACCGTAGGGATGACTCCAACGTCTATATCCCCCTGAATAACCGCACCCGCAATTTGAGTGACCACGAAGATGTTAGCATAACCCCTCTGCAGAAGGATGGGTCGTTAGGCAAGTTCCCCAAAAGGTGCGTTACAGATCGCAATGAAAACGCAGAAGTAGAGCAGAGGCAGAATGGACGGTTCCTTCAGGTGGACGAGTCGGTTCGATACCTTCCCGATAATGCATTTAACTTTGACTGCACGCCTACCACTTCTATGACCGTCTCGACAGCAACACCAATGTATGGATACTCTCCTGATCATTTGCATGTCCTGGAGAGTGATGTTTCTCCTATGTTCGATGATCTCCTGATCGATGACATGGGCGCTTCTGAGGGGAGTTACTTCCGGCTGGGCTCGGCCACGGCGGGTAGGTCCTCCCCAAACGCGGACACCACGAAAGACGGGAAAAACGCACACAATGCACACAACAATATCGACAGAACAGAAAGTAACACCCCATCGAGGAAGAAACCGAAAGGACAAAGTACCCTCTTCAGCAGCTTCTGCAGAACGGTGAGTCTACTCTGCAACGAAGTCCTTTCCAAGTCGTTCCAAACGATGATATCCTACGTCATTACGACCTCCTTTTTTATTTGTTTAAATTTATACGTGTCTAATTCTTGTACATATGAAGAGATAGGAGGGTTCGGGGTAGCTGTGTCGGTTATTACATTACTCAATGCAGTAGTCGACGGGGTGGGAAACAGCTTGGATTATTTTTGTGGCTGTTCCATCGGGATGGCAAAGACAGAATTATCCCTCCTCTACTTAAATATAGCATATTACACCTTTTATTTGTTCTTCGCGAAAGTGTTAGTTGTTTTTTTCCTAGTGAAGATTCTGTTTCTCCTTTTTTTAAATTACCTTTACGCGGATGTCGGTAGTAGTGGCGGTGGTGCAGGTAAATATACTGAGCACGTCCAGATGATTCATGTGTTTTGCTCGAGTTTGCAAATCTTGCTCGTTTCGTTTTTCCCTCAATTTGTGTATGAGTGTACTAGACGCTATTTAATCCTCCACAATTACATTTACCCCAGCTTGTTCTCTTCCTTTGTCTCCTTCATTTTGTTGAATTTTTTTAGCTACGTTTTCGTTTTTGCCTTAGACATGAAGTATGTAGGGGCGTGTTTGTCGTTGCTGCTTACGAATGTTTTTAATTTTTGTTGCGTCTTGTACTTTTTGAGGATCCACTTGGCCAGGTGTGTGTCTTCACCGGGGGGCACGCACCAGTTGGCGGTCTGCACGGAGGATGTTTTACTCTGTGGGGATCACTACGTCGAGGTGGGGGAGGTGGACCAAGAGGATAGTGAAGAGGATAGCGAGGAGGAAATCGATTTGCTGAGCGGAGACGAATTTGAAGACGATACACACCATGGGACAAACAGCGTAACTTGTGAAGAACCGCACGACTTCCTTAACGACGCCGACAGAAGAATCCATAATTTGACCTTCCTCTTTTTCCACAAACCACCAGACGACGAACGGAAGAGGGGATTCATAAAAACGACCCGCACAAACATAAAAAATATATTCTTCGAAATATTGTCCTTCGAGTTCCAGCTATTTGAGGCCACCTACCTCAGCCTCTCATCCGTGGCTACCTTTGTCCAAATAAATAACATACTCAATTTCGTGTACTACGTAGCTAATTCGTATGGCATCGTCCTTAGCAAGCTGATCGCTATTTATGTCTCCTCGCGGGGGGGAAAAAGAAGGAACACGCAGAACAGACGGAACAGACACGGCAAGGAAGACGAACAGAGAAAAGGAACAGCCCCTCCAATGGTTGAGCACCATCCAGAAAAGCATATCCTGGGTGAATTAACCCCCCGGAGAAACAGAAGCAGAATTATAATAACCGTACTAGACATAGTGCTTGCCTTTCTCCTCATGTGGACTTTCCTGTCCCTCTGCTTGTTTGGAGTTTATTTCTATCGAGATAAGATTATACCCTTTGTTTTCACCGACGTAAACATACAAAAGGAATTAAAAGGGATAATTTTTGTTTTTGTTCTGGAGCTTTTTTTGGAAATCCTCGCGTCTCTACTCAATAGTATTATAAAGGGTCTAAGCCTTCAGGAGGAAATAACTTCCTTCACCTTTTTGAACTTCCTGTTCTTCATGCACCCCCTGGGGCTTTTGTTGACTTTTATCCTGCAGTTTGATATTTATGGCTTTGTGTATTCTAACCTGGTCAGCATGGCTGTGCAGGTCGCTTACTTGGTTGTCTTCCTCGCTCTTCGCGTGGGGGGAAGGCGAGTTCCTTTCGGGGGAAGCTAGTCACCCACACACACACACACGCCCCTTTTATATGCCATTTTTATCGTTATTATATTTTTTTTTCCATTTTTTCACCATCTATTTTTTTGCAACTTTGAACTTACCCCGCTGGAACTCCAACTTTCCTTGAGTTCCTCCCCTTTTTCTGTCCAAATAGGGGGAGACCACATATGGACCCTCTCCGTGGAAGCCCACGTAGCAAGTTACACATGGAGACTGCACATTTTGGTGGAATACCTGCGATCGTTCGGTTTATCCTTTTTTTTTTGCCTCGAATGAACAGAAAAGGTGTCCTCCTTGGGCAGTTCGCTCGGGTGACTTAACGCCGTATAATGCTGTTCCCCGTGTAACTGCAGTCGCCTCTTCGATTAGCAACCTGCCAATGGAGGAGTACACTGACCCCCAGGATAGTGCACCTAACGCGGGAGCAACGGACAAGGAAAAAAAAAAAACAAGGGTGCATACGTCGTGCAAAACGGAACACCAAGGCGGAAAAAAAAAAAAAAAAAAAAACCAAACGAGGAAATCTATACACTGCTTATAACATGCAAGGTAGGCCATTTGGTTAATTTTTTTTTTTCATTTTTTTCCTTCTTCCCTTTTCCTTTTTTTACACTCTGTTTACCATGCTCGCCCCCAACCGCGTTAAGTACACACCGCTCCTCTGATGACACTCAAGCGAAGCGTGCCGGATCCCTACCCCCCCAACGTAAGTGTGTATATATATAGGTGTACAAAACGGTAGGGAGAAAAAAAGTGAAGCCCCCCTCTAGCCAACAAAAAAAAGAGATAAACTCTTTACAGAATAATGAGTACCTGTGATGATCTGGGAAGTAGCGGCGCTAAAGTCCAAGGCGCGGAGAATGAGGGAACCACGCAGAAGGGGAAGCACCCCGTGGAAGGGGGAAATCAGGGGAAAGCCAAATCAGGGGAAGTTAATTCAGGGGAAGCCGAATCAGGGCAAGTCAAACCAACCCACCTGGACGAACCGAAGGAGGAAGAAAAAGCGAAGCATGAAGCATCCACCCTGGACGACGGTGTAAACATCAACAGAATTATAGAACGTCTAGCAAAAGAAGACCCACAATCCTTGGCAAAAATATACAATCTAATGAAAAACAACAACTGCCTTAATTTTTATCCCCTGCTGACACCGTATCATAATATAGAAAAAATTGTAGACATACTGATTGAAGAAAACTATGAACACGAAAACACATGGTGTGTTCACTGTGATGCTTTATTCATCTGCCAGCTTCTGTATGAGGGATTCATCCCCGTGGCGAGCAAACAGAAGGTTTGTAAAGTGGAAAACAATCAAGCGAAAGTAGTGAAGGAATGCCTGCTCATCCCCAAAATTCACTACGTCAGGTCTTGTATGCACCCGAGTGAAATACACATATCGAGAAAGGTGAAAAAAAAATGTAGGAGTTATTACATCACCGTGGATAAGGACTTCGATGGAGTCCTCCAAGGAATTGTCGAGAAACACGGGCAGAATTGGCTTTACCCATTTGTGCAAAAGGAATTTAAAAAAATTTTTGAAAAAGAAGTTACCTACAAGAATGTACGTATGCATTCAGTCGAATTATGGTGTGATGATTTTTTAGCGGCAGGAGAGATTGGATGCACTGTGGGTTCCATTTACACTAGCCTTACAGGGTTCCAGAGGAAGAATTGTGCCGGCACCATTCAGCTGTGTGCCCTGGCGAAGTTACTACAACATCAGGAATTTGATCTTTGGGATTTGGGTATGCTTCTCCCTTACAAGAAAACCATCGGGTCTAAGGAAATCTCCATGAAGGACTTTTTTAAGATGCACCGCGTGTTCAAACATAAGAGTGCACCCTTTCGCGTCCCTTTCCAGGATAAACTCAACTGCGGCGTCCTCATCAATGGTGCAGCGGACGCTCGTTCTGAAGTGCAGTCAGAAGTGCACCCAGAAGTCAACTCAGAAGTGCACTCCGAGTAGGTTAAAAAGTAGACCCGGGGAGACGGTCCAGTAGGAGGCAAACCTTCCGGTGCACTGCGCCCCCATCACAACAAGCAACAAGCAACGAGTAGAATGGCACCACCGAGATTAGTCCCGAATTAGTAACTCAGTTGTTGCCTTCACAAGAGGGGAGCTCTTTCCAAAACGGGCACCGCGCAGGAGCGCTGCCTACCTTTGTAGTAATGCTACTTACCGTTTAGTAACGTGGCTTATGTTCCCCTGAGGGTGCGAACTTGGGGTTGAAAAATATTACTCTCCGTGTCCATCCACTTGTTCTAGCGATGAATAGGTTGGTTTGGTTGGCATTACTGCTGTTGTGGTTGGTGGTGTGCACGGCCGAAGAGACGTCACGCTGCGAGGAGAGGAGTGGGCCATATGATAGATGCATCGCCCGAAATGGTTCTTCAGAAGATGCGGAGGGGGCACACCGGGCAAAACTGCCACAGCGGTCGCCTTGTCTAAGAAACTTTTCCCCCCTTTGGCCGTAACCCCAATTGGTTATTTCGCCGCTTTTTAAAAAGAACCACGGGAAAGATCCTTCTCGACTCTGTCGCGATGTAAGGCAGCGCTATGAGAAGCGGAACGCGCAATTTTCCACCCCAGTCCCGTGCCTAACAACAAGACAGTTCGTACTCGAATGTACATATGTAGAAGTACATGTTCTATTATACAAGTTCCTAGTTCCTTCACCCGTCCCCTCCTTCCTTCCATTCTTTTCTTTCCTTCTTTTCTTTCTTTCTTTTCTTTCTTCCTTACCCTTTCTTTTTTTTCCTTCCTTCCTTACACCCCAAACAACCTTCCTTCTAACACCCCTAACAGCCTACTCACACAACTTCAACCCTTAATTCTAATACCTTTATATTCTTTCTTCCTTTACACCCTAACATCTTAGCAGCCGTACGGTTTAGTCACTTCACAGCTTTGTAACATTTACACTTTTTCACTGCGCACCTGCACACAATTTAGAGGAGCACCTTTTCAAATGTCCATAATTGCAATTAGGAAAGAGGAGGAAAAAAAGTTAAGATAAAAAAAATTATTAAGGAATAAAAAAAAATTACAAAAACAAAAATTTGTAACAAAAAAATTTCATGAACAAATTTTGGATGTTCAATAAAAAAAATTATCCAAACAAATCAAAATAAAGTGGGGAAAATTTTTTTCTCCGCGTATATCAATTACACATAAACATGTAAACACTTTCATGCAGCACAACGAAAAAAAAAAAGAAAACAGCAGTATAACAAAAAAATTTTTTACGCGAATTCCCGCATATATACATGTTGAAAAATCACACAAAAGCATATAAACCATGTGAAAAGTTGAAACAAAAAAAAAAAAAAAAGGCACTCCTTTTATTCCTTAAATTAGCCCCCTTCCCAACGTGTTAGCAACCCGAATGAAAAAAAAATTCCAGAGAGATGTGTATGCTCATTGAACAAATCAATTTAATAGGTTCTGCATCCATACTTTCTACATAAGTATTTTTTATATGAATATTTCCTACATTACCCCACTTCCTAATATTTGGATGTCCGCACAGGGTTCTATTTCATAATGAAAAAATTATTTATTCGTAAATAATATCCTAAGGTTTTTGAATAGAAATAAAATATTTACTACACCCTAAACCCGGAATCTAAACTTGGATCCTGTTCCTCAGGAACATCAACCCTAAACTCGGAATCTGAACTTGGAACCTGTTCCATAGGAACTTCATCCTTAGGAACAAAGTCTTCCCTCCCTAAAACCGGAATCTGAACTTGGAACCTCTTCCTTTGGAACAAAGTCATCCTCCCTAAATCTGGAATCTGAAATAAGAACCTCTTCCTTAGGAACAAAGTCTTCCTCCGTAAACCCGGAATCTGAACTTGCAACCTGTTCCTTAGGAGCATTCTCTCCTTCCTTAAAATTGCTTCCCATAAATTCTTGAACCAAAATTTCAAAAAAATCCTCCTGAACCAGTTTGGTGTCCCCTTTTTGGCATTCGTCTAAGACTTCTAAATGAATATCAATAATCATGCGGCGACCTACACCACGGCGACCAACGCCCTGTTTTTTCCTCCTTTTTATAGGCTTATAACGAGGTTTTCGCTCCTTTACCAAGGTATATGCATGTGGACCATCTGCCTGGTCGTCCACATCGTCAACAATCTGCTGTTCTAAGGAGGGATCACGTATTTGTGGAGCCCTTTTGTAACGTTTTCTTGCTTTACGAAGCATTCCAAAGTACTGAACAAAAAAAAAAAAAAAAAAAAAAAGGGGGACAAAATGTTTCTTTAATAGGGATGCGAAATGTTTGTCCACGCAACAGTAATTACTACTTCAAACCCTAAAATGTGAAATCCTACATACACACATCCCTAAAATGCGAAATCCCACATCCCCCCTACTCATTCATTCACACACTCTTTCCTTTTTTTTTTCTTCTAAAAATAATTTTTCCTTTTTTTTTTTTTTTTCCTTTTTCTTCTTTCTTTTTTTTTTCATTTCTTCTTTTTTCCTTTTTATTTTTACCTTCCAGAGGAGATAACTTATGACAGAAGTACCAATGAAGACAGGGATTACAGGAAGGTAAGGGGTAAGATCAGAAGGGTCGATCTTGTTAACAGCCGGAATAACTGCAGGTAACGGTAGTACTGCTGCTGCTGTTGCTGATGGTAGACCTTGTGGTTTTTTACCACCTTGTTGTGGTGGTCCTTGAGGTTTCCCTGGAGGAGGTGGTCCCTGTGGTAGACCACCCGGTGGACTACCACTCCCCCCAGGTAAACCACCTGGATCACCTGCACCTTGACCACCAATACCAGCTTGACCACCACTACCAGCTTGACCACCACTACCAGCTTGACTACCAGTACCGGAAGAACCTGGATTCAAGGTTCCATTTGGATGAGTGTTACCCTGCTGACTTGGATCTGCTGAAATGCTAACAGCATCCTGACCATATTGCTCGTCGCCCTTAGGTTTCGGTTCATTATCCCCCTTACTACTCGTAGTTACCTTCCCTTCTTCACCTGAAGCAGGAGTTGGAGCAGCTAGTGCTGCGAGACCATCTGCACTTCCACCTGAAAAATAAATAAAGAGGGAATGTTTCCAGTGTAACCGTGGGTAATAGTATTCGGACCTCCACATACACCATGGTGCACACTTTCTATTTTTTATTTTTTTATTTTTTATTTTCTAATTTTTAATATTATACTTTTTAATTTTTCTATTTTTTAATTTTTTTACTTCTCTACACTTCTTTCACTTTCTCAATTTTTTTTACACGTCTTAATTTTTTGTACACTTCCTTTTCACACTTCTTTCACTTGCTACTTTTTTGCAATTTTTTTACTTTTTTACACTTTTTTCACTTTGTAATCTTTTTTACGCGTCCTAATTTTTTTACACGTCCTAAATTTTTTACACTTCTAACTTCGTAATTTTTTTTACGAGTCCTAAATTTTGTGTACACTTCTTTCTTTTTTCCTTCTTTAAACTATTTCCTTTTTCTTTTTTCCCTTTAAACTCTTCCTTCTAACACCCTAAAATGCGAAATACTACATACACACCCCTAAAATGCGAAATACTACATACACACCCCTAAAATGCGAAATACTACATACACACCCCTAAAATGCGAAAATCCTACACACACCCACTGATTCATTCATTCACCTTAATTTTTTTTTTTTCTCTCTTTTCTTCTAATATGAATTTTTTTTTTTTTTTATTATTCCTTTTATTCTTTTCTTTTATTTTTTTTCCTTTCTTCGCATTCACCCCTTCGGGGAATACTTCCCCCTATTCTTTATATGTCCACTCTTATTGTTCTTACCTGGAGGTTGTCCTGCAACACCTTTACCTGCTGGAGCTTCAGTGTGGCTAGAATCGGAGGAACCGGGTTGTCCTGGGTCCTGAGTATTATTTTCTGTAACTGCCACCACACTGACCGTAGCATTACCTGTAGATTCAATAAGATAAGTATCGACCGGATCAGTTTGGAGACTCCGAGTTGGAATTTCATCCTTGGGACATGCAATTTCCTTGGGCACCTGGGAAGTATCAACTCCATCCATATCAGGGCAGCTTCCTTTCTTACCTGCTTCTTGTGTACTTGGTGGAGCTGCTGGTGGTTTGGTTTGACATATGTTATTTAATGCTTTCAGTGCTGGCTGTACTTTTGTATCCCCGTTCTTAGTTGGGTCGAGCATTTTATCCAACTTCAATTTTATATTATTTCTGTCATTTTCGCAATCTTTACCTGCTGTCTCATTCAACAATGCTTCCTCCACGCTTAGTGTGCACTTTTCATAGCTCGTATCCCTTGTGCAAGGAACACAATCACCCTTACGATTATTTTTTTCCTCACACCAATTATCAATCTGTTCATTTCCTTTATCAAACATTGATACTATTTTGTCTTCGTCCACGTCTGAACAAGTTGTTTTTATTTTATCTGCATATGCATTCAGGAAGAGGCATCCCACAGTTTGATAAAATATTCTGTTATTTTTCTTCTGGTTTTCGTACGTTTGTTTCTCTTCTTCCTTAATGCTGTATATATACTGTAAACCTTTAGTAATATATTGACATGCTTTTTTTCTTGGATCCCTTGCTGCTGCTGCACCATTTTCTCCTGTGGAGTTCTCACATAGGTAGTCGTCCGTTCCATCCCCTTCGGTCATAGCCTTAGACATTTCCCTCAATACTTTTCCGACATCCCCCGCTCCCCAAAATGTACACTACACAGGAAAAAAAAAAAAAAAAGAGGAAGGAAAAGAATGGAATATATATGTATGTATACTTAAAGTATATACATAATTTATGGTTGTCTCTCCCCCCCACACTTTTTTTTGTCATATGTAGGAAATACGTGGTCCACACAAATGACTTTGAATACAGTGAACAATATATTGTTCCCTTATTACCCAATTTTGTTTAATTTTCCAGTTCCCGCTCCAACCTATTCTGTCTTCAAACCATTTAACTGTTACACATTGAGCACGGTGACATAAAGAGTTAAGTGTAGAAGTTATAGTAGTTAGAGTTTGTTCTATGTTGATGTCCTCCTCGAGCATTTTCTTCAATTTTTTCCCTATTTTGTCATTGTGCTCCTCGCAACTTGCACTTTTTCCTCTATCGACCAGGTCTTCCTTCACGCTTAGTGTGCAACTTGCATAGCTCGTGTCCCTTGTGCAAGTAACACAATTACTCTTATCACTATCCTTACACAAAGCATCCTTCTGATAATTTCCTTTCTGAAACATTTCTTGTATTATTCCCTCTGTGATAGGACACATGTGTCCCTCCGATTTCCTTATGAGGAGATCCGCGTATGCGTTCAAGAAGACACAGGACATAGTTTGATCAAATTGTTGCTTCTCTTTTGCGTTATTCTGCCCTTGTTTCTGGTCCCTATAAAGTCCATATGTATGCTTTAATCCTCTAACAATGAAGTGGCATGCACTTCTCTCTACTGACGTCATCATTTTAGTTCCCGCCTTTGTGTCTTCGCATAATTTATCACTCTCCCCTTTATCAGATGTCATAGCATTAGACAGACTCGTCAATTTTCCCTGGACATCATTATTCCAAAATGTACACTGCACAAATGGAACAAGAAGGGGAAGAGTAGAACATATATGTATATACTTAAAATACTTGCAAGACTTATGGCAATATTCCCATGTTATACGTATTAGACACACGGTTCACTGAAATAAAAAGTTGATCACAGTGAATAGCTTTGTTTACTTACCCAGTTTTGTTTTCTCGTGTCTGAATATTTCCTGATCTTAAACCATTGCGTTGCTACACATTTCACGCGATCACATAATTTACCTTTAGTCTTACAGTCCTCATCTACGAAGGAGGAGGAAGCCGGAAAGAAACAATGAGTGGAAAGAGATGTCGTAGGAAAGAGCAGAAGTTGTAGAAAGGAGCAGATGTTGTGGTGGAAAAGAGCAGATGTTGTGGTGGAAAAGAGCAGATGTTGTGCTGAAAAAGAGCAGAAGTTGTGGTGAAAAAGAGCAGAAGTTGTGGACCCTCCTTTGTGTTCTACCTTGTCGGGTTGCTGAGGTGGAGGGTGGGAGTTGTTGGGGTAGTGGAACATCTTGCCTCGTTGCAGTGTCACCATTGCGTACTGTTTCCCCGACGATCGCCTGTTCTCCTTTCCCTTCTTTTTTTTTCGCTTCGTGCAATTTTGTCTTTACTTCTTCTACTTGTTCGTTCACTATTGTTTTGGCGTCCTGTATGATCTCTGTTTTCGTTTTCTTCGACTGTGTTTTTTCTTCTGAGTTCCCTTGACATGCATCCATTTGTTTTATGTTTTGCATCCAAATTTTAATGTCATCTTTATCGTTGAGCCAGCGTGTTATCTCTTCTTCGACATCCTTTTCTTCCGTTCTTGATCCGTTCCATTTTTCCCTATTACATTGTATACATTTATCTATGGGACTCCTTATGTTAAAAAGTCCGTTCATATCCCCTAATGCTCCATTTACTGCATTAAAGATCTTTTTTATGTTGTCCTCCTTCGTACAATCATTATCCAGCAATCTTGTTACAATAACATTTAGCATAGTACATTCCATAAAATGCTTCAACGGGTCATCTACTTGCTTTCCATGGGTACCATCTGTTTTTCCCTTTCGGTACATCTTATATAATGTCTGAACAATGATATCACATATCCCTTCATAATCTGACCACTCCTTCGAGTTATCTATCATGTCACCCCCGCACATTGTCCCTAAAATAGTATTTATTCTATCCTCCTCGTCGGTCTGAGCATCCACAAAATATTTAGCAAAATCATTAAATATCTTTTCCATGTATTCCCAGAATCCAACCTGGAAGGAAAAGGAAGTTTAAGGGAAAAAGAAGGAAAGGGCTCTAGGGAAGGGAAAAACTAGCGAATAATAGTAATAGAAAAGGAAAGGAGTAAAGGAAGACGCACTTATAACTTCGTTAAGGGAACATTCCCTCCACTCCTGTACGTGTATCGTACTTTTTTCCCATTTCGCTTTGCACGTTACTCTTACCAGATCATTCTTGTCTCCCTTCCTCACCCAGTAGCTTACTGCACTAGACCAACGTACATCCCATGGTTTGCCACTATTGGCACAGTAATCGTAGGTAGGCTCTTCTGGTTGCTCAGAAACCACTATCAACTTCTCTTTTTTTTCCGGTTCGTCCTCAGGGATAATAGGAAGTTCCACATCACCAATTACCAGAAGTAAAGCATCCTTGGCACTTGACCTATAGGAAGAAAGGGAGAGAGAGAAAATACCTTTTTTGAGAAAAGTACTTTTTCCTTTTTTTTTTTTTTTTTTTTTTTTTTTGCCGTACAACCACTACTTTTTTGAAGCATATATATATATATATATATATATCCATATTGTTTGTGTACTCCTGTATATACACACACATATATATAAGTAATCGTAATCGTAACCATACCCATCACTTGGAACATGCTTTATTTTAAATCCGCCGGGTCCGAGAGTATATAAAAATTCCCCCCCACCTGCAGGAGCTCTGCTAGTTTTATCGTCTAATCCACTTTTTGCACTATTTGCTGCATTACCATTTTCCGCTTCGTTCGTAGGTTGTTGATGTGGTTGTTGGTGATCATTTACTGTTGTTGTTGTTAATCTATCACTCTTATCTTCCTCATTACAATTCTTCTGGAATGGTCCACTATTTATTAATGTTATAACCTTCGTATTTTGCTGTATCATCCTAAGAATAATTGCTAACATTGGCTGATCCAGTACTTTCATAGGATCTAAATGCCCATACTTACATCCTTCACATTTAGTTCCTGCACCAGATGCGCCCCACATGTTCTTCATTGTATTGTATACAGTCTCCACAACAGTCCTCTTATCACAGTGCTTATTTAGGTACAAAGTTGACCATAAATTCAGTGTTACACAGTGTACATACTCTTCCATTTCTTTGTCAATGTCGTGCTGCCCGCATTTAGCTCCTCTAACTTCTTTTATTTTTAGCAAATTCTGGAGAATAAATTTACAAACTTTCTGTTCTTCTGGCTCTAACTTCCTTTCTCCTAGTGTGAGTGTATCACACCAATCTTCAGCAATTTCATCATGATCCTTATTATTCTTTCCTCCAAGAAATTCCTTAATCCAGCGTACTATACTCCAGAATAACTTTGTCTGCAATTGGGGACAATATATTTATATATGTTCCCTATATATTACATATTTATTGTTATTAAGAAGTAATAACATAATTCGTAACTGTAAGATATTCATACTTTACGTGCAATCTATATTATATTGCCATACCTCCCTAGCGACTGGGCTCTGTATCTGTTTATTTCCGTCCAACCACCTTTCCTTCAATTCGTCAAATACACTATTGTTCGAAGCCATTTCTTTTTTTTTTTTTATTCCCCCCCACTACAACAATTTATTCAATAACTGCGTTATTTATCAAATTAGAAATAGTACTGCCTCAAATTCTGCGTGGAACACATTCTTTCTGCCTCACCTATATTAACATTTTTTGGACTAAGTACTTCCAATCATACAAAATTTCCCCTTTTTCTCCTTGTTCTTTTTTTCCCTCTTTTCCTTATTCATTTTTAAAAGCATCATTGTATATTATATATATATTCCTTAGGCACGATACTTATTTCTCCTTTTTTTCATTTTGTTTTGTATACAACTTTTACACTTAAGCTTAACACAATGTTCCTTTCGTAGTTGGGCGCATTCACATGAATTTTGCTCTCACAAAATTAGTGTGAGTTGTTCACCACAGGAAAAAATGGTACAACAAATTATTGTCAGAGAAAAAAAATATTACGCATGCTAGAATTGTTAAATCTACAATTTTTCCATTAAAATTATTAGGAACACCTTGTTAATAAATTACGAACAACACATTGTGAATAAATTGCGAACAACAGGAGAGAGAAGAATGTTCCCGCACCGATCGGAAGGGAACAAAAGTGTCGCCGTAATGGAATTCTCACCCGCAATATGGGGAAAATTCACCGGTAATATGAAAAATTCAGCCGCAATATGGGACAAATTTCATCCCCAATATGGAGAATTTCATCTGTAATATGGGAAAATTTTTTTTTTTTTTTGCTCAATATGTGAATTTATGTATACACCGCTCTTGTAAAAATACTCTCTCCCGTGTATATCCTAAATTTATATTTTCTTGAACAAGTATTAAAAATAATAAAAGAAAAGAAAAAAACACTGGAGCACCCCATTCCATTACGCTCCAATATTTACCAATATATGTTGTGTAGAACTTCATATTTATTCAACATTGAATTAATTCCCAAAGGGTGATTTTTTCTTTTTTTTCCTTCCCTTCTATTCATTTTCCCTAAATATAAATTAAAAGGAACTGTCAAAATAAATAATTGCCATATGCGGAACACGTCAAGGAATAAAACCAGGAGGAAATTTTCTCCAAAGAAAAAGAATGTTCACTGAATTTTGTAACAGAAATTTGTTTACAAATTTGTTACAAAGTAATTTTATTAAATAAATTATCACAGAAATTCTTTACCTGGACCTTTTAGAAGTATCTACTCTAAAGAAGTGTGTCAGGAAGGGAGTTCGTAGTATTTGCCGCTAGCGCTATAAATTTAATCGTGCCCATAGCACTATTCTATATGTAAAACACCGCACGAAAAGTTAGAAGGGAACGTTCTTCCAGAATTATCAAAATATATAATACGACAATACGGGGCACATTATACTGTACCCCCTCTACTTACATTAATCCACTACTAATACGAACATGAGCACTGTACCCATCTTCCCCTTTGTCAATATGAAACATTCCCTATGTTTAGTTATTATTAGTATGCATCAGTTCCTCGTCCAGCTTGGAAGGAATTTTCTACATTCTTAGATCTTACAGCTATTCTTCCTATAATGGAACCTACATAAATATTCATCCCGGTTTTCCAGTTTATACTATAGTTGCCCCCTCTCTTACATATTCTTTTTGTGCTATAATTATTATTTTCACTTAAAATTTAAGGTTCCTCAACTACTGTACTTATTTGTGTATAACACCTCCCTCCGTTCCCATTACTCTATATTTGTCCACAAATATAGTATTATACATACTATCCATTATGTTTCTATGTGAACGGTTCCCATTCCTTCCGGACTTAGACGTAGTATCATAGAACTGAACATCCCTTAAATTTTCCCGCTCACTTCTCAAAGATATGAGCAACCATCATCAGGAACACCCTAACACATTCTACACTACACTTACTTGTGCAAATTAATATGAACATGCTTCACATTATTTATGCACAAGGAGCGGGGTAGCACAAGTAGTAGGAACATTTGTAAGATAGGGGAACTTATGCCGCCACTTTCATGTTCCTACTACTTCCTTCACATATGCTACGAGTCATGTTGTATCTACTGTCATTTAATATTTATTAGAACTCTTAAGAGGAGTGCACCATATGTTTTATTTCCCCCCACATATGGTGCACTCCTCTTAAGAGTTCTAATAAATATTACACAGTCCTATATACTCCGCTGTATAACTTACCCTTTACTCACTTATAGTAGGTACACAACATAATTTGTACTTCTTCCCCTGTCCCTTAGGATTCTCTATGTATGTGGTTCTTGCACATATATGCGCCCTTAGTGTAACGCAACAGATGCCTCCCACAATATTAATATTAGTAAAATTCTCCCTCTTCTTATTTTTCCTTCAATCATTTTTATTACTTCCTAGGGAGCCAAATAAAATGTTGTTTATAGAGCATAGTGTAACAAATTGTGTATGTCTCCCTGCTAAACATATACAGACTTTTCCAGCCAAAAGAGGAGTTTGTCATTTCCCACATATATGTTTTCTAATACTATAAGCATTTTTACACTATAATATTGTACTGTTGTTAGGGAGTTTATGATATTACACCAACTTCCTTTTACTAGGTATATTATTTCTTTATTTGAATAGTCCATTCTCTCCTACTATATTCCTTTTAGTCTGAAGGAAATGGCTTAAATGCGCGCACATTCCTTACCCTCCTGGATAAGTGATGCATTCTAATTCCTTCCAGCGTGCACAAATTCCTGTCTACTTGCTCTTACCTTCATACTGCACGGTAACTTCTACACTATGCAGTGTACAGAAGAATTTCTTCCCACGGAAAAATTTACAAGAAATAGGGGCGCCCTACCTACACTAACCTATTGTAGTCTGTTGCTACGAATATTCGAACGCATCATCATGCAATAGTATTTGTGTGACGGTCCCTCCTTCCAAATGTTAATCTAACATTGCAGGAGTTAGTTTCTCCTTAATATATATAATATCATCAGTATATACGCCCATTACCTTTTTCTTCCCTGGCCCTATATATTTGTTCTTTATTCTATTACTGCCTGGTAGATCATAGTAATTATTATTCGTCCCATTGTTCGTACCTACTCTGTTGACATTTAATTGAAGTTCCCTTGCCCCCACCCGCGCCCTTTTTAGAATGGCAAACTTCTATTCAGAGAAAATTTTTCCGATCCTTTTCACCCTGAATCTTCTCAAACCTTTTAACCCTCCCTAAAAACATTTTAACACTCCATAAAACTTTCCTAAACCATTCTAACAACCTCCTCTGAACGCCTTTGAACCTTTTCAAACCTCCCTCAACCTTTTTATTCCTGAAAGCTTCTTTGAACCACCTTCCTGTACACAATTTGTGTATACACCAAAAATGGAAACATATAGGTACTTTTCTCCCCCCCCGGGAAAGTTTCCTAAAATTTAAATCAGAAAGAAGGGAAAGGAAAAAAAGTAGTACGCACATTAGTATATAGAAATGTAGTATGCGTTAAAAGAAAAAAAAGAACGGAAGGAAGGACGGTTAGCTCAAGTTCAAATGGTATAATTAATGTATTTATACTGTATAAGTTAATTATAATATGTTCATCGGCAAAAGGAAGAGGAAGGAAGAAAATGCAAAGAAAAGGGAAAGGGGAAGAAGTCGTTCTTATATTTGAGTGATTATGAGCAGGGAGGAAAAGGGAGGGAGGTCATACAACAGAGACTGATATTATGAGATGTGCTCCGTATATTTTTTTTTCCATATATGTATTCCGTGTAACTCTCCCTGTACTATATCGTTCTTCCTTTTATTTGTTACGTTAATAATCGTTACGAATTATGAATGAATATACACATATAAAAAGCGTGGCAGGAGGGTAGAATGTGCTCTCTATGCACATGCATATGAACTGTATACTAAACATATGTATGATAACATCTTTTAACAACCACCTCTCCTCCATTTTAAAAATAATAACAATTAAAAGCACAAATGAATAAATATTACATGCTAAAAGTTCCTATTAAAAAAAAAAAAAAAAAAAAAAAATAGAAAAATTTACACATACACTTCCTTCCTTCACCCTTTTTATATTGAATGTATGAATACATATATATAAAGGAACAACACGAGCACATTTTATATAAAACATATATATATAATTCACATTATACATATATACAACAACTACAAAAGAGAAGAAAAATATATACAACACACAACCCTTTTATAACATATAAATTTACTATATACGAAGAATACGTAATAACAATGTCAGCAGGAGGGGTAAGGGAAAGAATATTAAGGAGAAGACAATGTTGGAAAGAAGAAAAGAAATAGAGAGAAGAGAATGGTAGAAGGGTGTAAGGGGGGGGGATATTTCCCCCGCACACACTCCATCCTAACAATATTCCTTCCTTCTGTGTAGAAGACATTTGAATAATATGTACACATATAATAAGCACACATAATACTTTTTGTACATGTTGCGATGTAATAGTATTACTAAAATAAAGAATAAATGACTAGGGACACACTTATAATTAAATACATGCCACCCCACTCCACCAATTCCACACATTTACAGTTTACATTTTTAAGTGAATTACCTTCCGAAAAATATTTCTACAAACCATTTAAGGAAAGCGTCTCCACGGACTGTAAAGATGACACCAAAACCAATAGTATACAGAGCGAGCTAAATTCATGTTGCGACGGTAAAATTTCAACTTTAACTTACCAGATAGAAAAGGTCATCTGCTTTGTGTCCAACATGAAACCTTACCAACAATATCCACACTATAAAGACCGTTGGCATTTTCTCTATTATTGGGTAGGAGAACAAATATGGAACGCACTGAAGAGTGACGTAAGTAAAACTGGCCAGTTTACAAGCTGCCTTAAGTCGGTTTGCGAAATTATACAGAAAAAATGTCAAGGTGAAGGTGATAGTGCACATGAACATGGAAAATGTGAACTTACTTGTCACAATATTGACCACAGCACTTTCACTAATAGAAAAGAATTCTTTGACTTCACCAAAAATTATAATGATATAAAGTATTATGTATACAGCGGTGCGACAGACTGCAAAGCGAAGTGGTCCCCTTACAAGAAGAACATCGAATCAGCATGTACTGAAGTGCAAAAATATTGCGGGGAGGGGGGGGACGGTAAAACAGGGGGGGATCCATATTGTGAAGGTTCTTATGAGAACCATAAACTCCAATGTGGGATGCATCTAAAAATATTGGAGTGCAAATCAGAAAATCCAGAACAAGAGGACGACGATGAGATATGTCCTTTTGAGAATACAAATCCACCTACCTCCGTAATCCACGAAGCTGTTCGTCAAGCCACCACCACTTCTTCCATCTCTTCCATAATTGGCACACTCGGAATGACCGCTGTTCCTTTTTTTTTATATAAGGTAATATAATAGATACAATTACCACTACAATTAAAAGTGAAATAATATTCCTTCTACCCCTATCCCCCGTCCCTCCTTAGACCCCTTCCTTCTCAACCTTTCCTTACTTGGACAGCCTTCCTTCCTCCTCCTTAGACCCTCCTTCCCTTCCGTAGACCCCCTACCTTCCTTCCTTATACTCTTTCTTCCTCCTTAGACACTTTCCTTTCCTTCCTCCTCTTTAGACCTTCCTTAGATCCTTTACTTCCTTAGAACCTTCCTTCTAACCCCCTCATCCTTCAATCCAATACCCCTAACACCCTGCGTTCTAATACCCCTGAACCTTTATTCTAACCCTCTCATCCTTCTAACCCATTCCTTCTACCACCCTAACAACCTTCCTTCGACCTTCCACCCCTAACAAACTTCCTTCCACCTACCACGACCACCCCTAACAACCTTCCTTCCATCCCCAAAAAAACTTCCTTCCTTAGACCCTCCTTTCCTTCCACCCCCTAAGACCCTTTCTTCCTTTCTCCTCCTTAGACCATCCTTCCTTCCTCCTTCTACCCCTTCCTTCCTTCTTCCTCCTTCTTACATCACCATTCCTCCTCCTTTCCTTAGGAGGGTTCTTCCCTTCCCTTCCTTTCCTTTCCTTCCTCCTCCTTTCCTTTTCTTTCCTTCTTATTCCTTCCTCCTTCCTTAGACCCACCTTTCCTTCCTTAGACCTCCATTTCCTTTCCTTCCTCCTCCATAGGCACTTCCTTCCTTCTAACCCCCATCATCCTTAGACCCCTTCCCCTCACTATTTCAACCCTCCCCTAACCCCCTTTCCTTCTAATAACCTTCCTTCCACCTAAGACCAACCACCTAACAACATTCCTTCCCTTAGGAAGTACCTTTCCTTCCACCTACGACCCTAACAATCTTCCTTCCCTTCAGTATAAACCATGGTCTACTTGGTTTGGTAACCATTCCTCTGGAGGAGGAAGAAGCACAAGAAAGAGAAGATCAAACCAACAGGAATTTGACGAATTAACAGAAACTTCCACAGTGGATTTCACAGCAAGTTCGGAAACAAGTTCCATACTTAATCCCACTACAGTAAGTTCTCCTGCTGCGTACAACACAAGACAGCCTACCGGAGGAAGAGAAAGAAGAAATAATAATGCGGGGGGTCGCGGGATGGTAGGTTATCAAAACATGTGATGCAACACATTGTGCAATGTAACACACATTTGGAATGTTGAATGAGTGTGTGCCCCCTCCCTCAAGAGGGGGGACGCATAAATAACACCGTGAACACAGTTTATATATATATAGTGTGTGTATGGGAAAGAACCAAAAATTACCATTCTTCCTTTCTTTCCCTTTCCTTCCCCTAAGCGCTAATTTTTTTTTCTTTTTTTTCCTTCCTTTTTTCCCTTTCCTTCTTTTTTTTCTTATTCCTTCTTTTCTTCACATTCCTTTTTTTCCTTCCTTCCATTTGTAAGTTTGAATAAGCACATAAGGAAAGAATACTCCGAAAAAGGGGCACGCAAAAAGCAAAAATGTGCTAACATTTTTGAAGAAATGTTTTTATTTAAAAAAAAAGCGAAAAAAAAAATTTTATAAAGATAAAAAACTATAACAAAAAAAAAATTTAAATAACACATTTTAATTCTTCAATAAAGAAGAAATTTTACCAAACAAGTTAGAATGAAAGTACGGAGAAAAATTTTTTTTTTTTCACTTATATTGATTACACATGAACATGTAAACAATTTAATACACAAAACAAAACAACAAAAAAAAAAAAAAAAATGAAAAATATATTCACTACACACTAAAACCCGGAATCTGAACATGGAAAATCTTCCTTACGAATACATTCCCCTGGAATTTGAACCTATTCCTTAGGGACATATTCCTTAGGAACACCTTCCTTAGGAAGAAAGTCTCCCTTCCCTAAACCCGGAATCTGAACTTGGAACTTCTTCCTTAGGAACAAAGTCTTCCTTTCTAAACCGGGAATCTGAACTTGGAACCTGTTCCTTAGGGACATCTTCCTTAGGAACAAAATCTTCCTCCCAAACCCTAAACCCGAAGCCAGAAACTGAACTTGGAACCTGTTCCTTAGGAATACTTTCCTCAGGAACATCATCCTTAGGAATAAAGTCTTCCTTCCCTAAAACGCGGAATCCAAGCTTTGAACTTGTTCCTTAGGAACAAAGTGTTCGTCGCTAAATCCGGAATCTGAAACTTGGAACCTGTTCCTTAGGAACGAAGTTTTTCTCCCTAAACCCGAAACCTGAATTTTGAACCTTTTCTTCTTTCATAAATTCGCTTCCCATAAATTCTTGAACCAAAATTTTAAAAAAGTCTTCCTTCGTCGAATGAAGGTCCCCTTTTTGACATTCGTCTAAGACTTCTAAATGGATATCAATAATGGTGCGGTGACCCACACGTTTACCAACTTGTTTCCTCCTTCCTTTTGTAACAGATCTTGGCCGTTTGCGTTCTTTTACTGAGGCATATTCATGTGGACCATCCTGGTCGTCCACATGATCAAGGTGTTGTTCCTCTAAGTTGGGAGAGGTTAACTGTTCCTCTCTTCTATGACGTCGTCTTCGCTTACCGAGGGTAAAATACTGAAAGCAGAAGATAAAAAAAAAAAAAAAAAAAAAAAAAAAAAAAAAAATGTTTTTTTAAAAAGGTGAGTGTTGTATTTAAGAACAGTATGTACTACTTTTAACCTAAGTGGGAAATTTAAACATCTACGGTTAGAAAAGAGAGAAAGACAGGGAAGGGGAAAAGGTGTTTTACTTACCTTCCAGAGTAAGTAGGTCATAGCAGACATTCCAAGGAACACAGGAGCCAAAGGAAGGTATGGGGTAAGATCGAAAAGGTCGATCACCCCTTCCTTCCTCACATTCACTACTTTCTGAGGTTCAATTCCACGTGTCGCCTGCGGTGATTGTCCTGGTCTGGGACTACCAGTGTTTTCATTACCAGATGCACCTGAACCGGAAGAACCTGGGTTCCAGGTTCCAGTGGAACCTGATCTTGGACTACCAGTGTTCTGGTTACCGCCGGAACTACCCCCGCCACCACCTCCTCCACCACCTGCACCACTACCTTCTGTACCTGGACTACCTGCAGGAGCACCTACACCTGGGAGACCAGGTACGACACCACCAGCACCAGGTAATAAACCAGCAGGAGGGTCACCACCAACATCTTGCCTACCAGCGGGTCCACCTCCACCAGCTGCACCGGGATCATTTTTGTCAATCTTAGAACTAACTACACCTAAGAATTAAGGGAACAGAGGAAAAATTAGTATCAGTTAGCTTCATAGTAATATATGGTAGGAAAACGTACCATACTGCGTGCATCCCTGTGTACACATCTCTGGATTATTTTTTCTTCTTTCATTTTTTTTTTTTTCTTTTTTTATATATTTTTCCTTCTTAAATTTTTATTTTTTTATTTTTTACGTCCTAATTTTTTGTACACTTCCTTTTTACACTTCTTTCACTTTGTAATTCTTTTTACAGGTCCAGAATTTTTTGTACACTTCCTTTTTACACTTGTTTCACATTCTAATTTTTTACCTGCTGGATCGCTGTTCCTTGAGACTGCCGATCCAGGGTGGGAACCGGAAGGAGTTTGAGTGTCTGTTCCTGTGCTTGTAGTTTGGGAAAGTGCAGTAACGGGTGTCCCCGCACCACCACTCGTCCCTTCCTTATTATTCACTTCGTCGTCTTTCATTATAGGACCTGCAGGAACATTAGTATTAATATTAACAACAGAGACACGTGATATACCGTTATTACTGGCAATAAACTTATCCTCGTCTTCGTCTTGACTACTCTTTGTATGATCTGTATCATCATCGCCAAGTGAAAGAACAATTTTATCTATTGGAAGATCAGATTCATTAGCATCATCCTTTCTTCCCTTACCTTTCGCCGATGATGTTTCTTCCTGGGTTGCTTTAACAACAGGTTTCGTAGTGGCAGGTTTTGTGGCGGCTGGTTTGGCAGCTTGTGGACATATGGTATTTATTGATTCCACAGCTTCCTTTACTTTTTTATCCCCGTTCTTCTTTGGGTACAGCATATCTGTCATCCTCTTCCCTATTGTGTTTCCATCTGTTACGTTTATTTTGCAATCTTTATAGCTCTTATCCCTGGTGCACAATGGACACAAATCACCTTCAGTTTTGCATGGAGATGTTTTATCTTTAATGTCATTACTTTTTTGGAAGGCATGGGTTATGCCCTGTTCTATGTCTTTCTTTTTGTCTCGACACTTTTCTTGCATTTCATCAGCGAATATATTCAATAAGATACAAGAGAAAGTTCGGTGGAATATGAGGTTATCCTCCTTCATCTGTGGACTATTTTTTTCGTCAGTCCCCTTTTCTATTTTATAGATGTGTTTTAAACCCCGAACAATGTACTGACATGCCTTTCTACTTGCACTACCTACCACCCCAATCTTATTACACTCTTTGTCAACATTCTCTTTATTCTGGTGTATGCCTTCAGAAAGACTTACCAGTTGCTTGTTGACGTCCGGATTCCAAAACAGTTCCTACATACAAGAAGAAGATGGAATATATATATATAATCAACATAGAAATAAATTGAACATCCATATTAATGGACAATGTTTATTGGAAGCATTATTCACTATACTACCCCCTGCTACAGTGAAAAATAATGTTCCCTACCCAAGGTGTATCGACATTTTTGTCCCTATTCGCTTTCCATTTATGTGCTACGCACCTCGTACGTTCACAAGAGTTATTATTTATAGTATTTATATCAGTCACAGTTTTTGTTATGTTGTTATCCTTCTTGAGCATATCATCCAACTTCTTCTGTATATTATTTTTGTGATATTCGCAACCTGTACTTCTCTTTGTATCCAACAGATTATCCTCCATGTTTAATGTGCAATTTAGGTCAGGTTCCCTTGTGCAAATAACACAATCACCACCATTTTTTTTTTCCACACACCAATCATTCTTCTTTCCATTTCCTCTATTAAATGCTTTAGTTATAAGATCCTCTGTGATATTACAGGGGCGTCTAACCTCCTTTATCAATTTGTCTGCATATGCGTTTAATAGGAAGCATTTCATAGTTTGATGGAATATTCTACTATTCTTCCTCTTCCTTACTTCTTCTTTCCTATTTTTACTCGGATCCAAATTTTTTAGATCTACGGGAATTTCGTATATATGTTTTAAACCCTGAACAATGTAATTACATGCCATCTTTTCTGTTTCTGTCATTGTGTTCTTTTTCTTCTCATCAGCCCATTTGCACAGATCATCATCACCTTCATTATTACTGCTCATAGCAGTAGACAGTTCCCCCAATCTCTTCCTGACGTCAGGTTCCCAAAATATACACTGCGGAAATGGGAGGAAAGCAGAACGCACATGTACACTCCATGTGCATCTACAGAGTTCGCAGTTGCGCCTTCTTTCCTAATTATGCATGAGGTACAGTGTTCATTAAAATGCTCGTAACTATGGTGGACAGTAGTGTTCCCTTACCCAGGTTTGTTTTATATTCCCGCCTCGCCCTTGTGGACCTATTCTGTCTATAAACCAATTTGTTGTCACGCACTGTACACGTTTACATAAGTCATCATTGTCCTTGCTGCAGTCATCACCTGTAAAGGGAAAAATAGAGGGATGAGTAGTAGTAGAATGTTGGTGTCAGAGTGTTCATGGTACACTGGTGGTAGGTGGACCTACATTAGTTGTCGCAATTGCTACTTTAGCAACACCAGGAACAACATCGGGTTCTGATGCTTTTGCTGCTGTGTAGCACGTTTGGTTTGGCAGCTTGTGGCAGGTTTTTGACCTGCTAGTTGGTCTTACATATGGATGTTAGAGTTTTCGTTATGTTTCCATCATTGTTGAGCATTGTCTTTAATTTGTCTTTCACATTATCCTTCTTCCCTGTTTGACCTATTTCACAATTTTTATAAGTTGTATCCCTTTCACACTTTATATAATCAACCCCACCCTTCTTCTTTGCATCTGTTTCTTTCTTAATTTTGTCACTGTTCTGAAAGGCTTTGTCTATGCCTTTCTTTATGGGACAAGATTCGTTTTCCCTTTCGATCAACTGATCCGCATAAGCATTCATTACTGCGCATAACACAGTTTGTTTAAGTAATTGCTTATTCACTTCTTGGTCCCCAGCGGACGCGTCTTTGTCCTTCGGAATCTTGTACATATATTCCAATCCCCTAGCAATAAGCCTACATGCTTCCATTTCTGGAAAAATAACAGTTCCACCTTTCCATTGATTGCCATTGCAATAACTGTCTATATTGGGGTTTGATTTTGATATGGCTTCGACAAGTCCATCAAACGTGGCTCCGATTTCCATCCACATGTCCTTCTACAAAATAGGAAAGGGGGATAGATGCATGCTTATATATATGTAATTAACAACTACGTAAAGTTCTTATTTTTCACTTTTCCCCAAATATATATATACATTATGCTATGTTCATTGTCCACAGTTAGAATGCAATGGTGAAAAGTAGCTCCTAACATAGTCCTTCTTGGTGTTTCCGCTCTTCCACCTTTGTGTAACACATTTTACACGTTCACATAAGTTAGGTTTATCCTTCTTGCTGCAGTCTTCACCTGTAGGAAGGAAGGAATAGAGAAAGAAGAAACAGTGAGTGAGTGGGAAGGAAATAGTGTGAAGGTGTGTGTATGAAGGAGTGGTGATGGTAGATTCCTTTCTACCTTGTCTTCTACCCTTCCTTCATTCTTTCTTTCCTCTTCTTCCTTTTTCATTCTCTTTCACTTTGTGTTTTCCTTCTCCTTTTTTCCTTTCATTCTCCTTCCTTTCTCATTCTTTCTTCTTTGGATGCACCCTTTTCAGACTGCACTTCAAATGTTGCTCCTTGTCCGATTGCCCCCCTTGTCCGATTGTCCCCCTTGTCTCGTTGTCCCCCTTCTTCCGTTGAACTCCTTGTCCGGTTACACCCCCCTTGTTCCGGTTTCCTTCCCACCTTGTCCGGTTTCCTTCCCGTTGTCCAGTTCCCCCCTGTTCGGTTCCTTCCCGTTATCCAGTTCCCCCCTGTTCGGTTCCTTTCCCCCTTGTCCACTTCACCCAGCTTCCGGTTCCCCCTTGTTCCCTTTCCTTCCCTCCCTTGTCCGGTTTACTTCACCCCTTGTCCAGTTCCTTCCCCCCTTGTTCCGGTTTCCTTCCCCCCTTGTTCCGGTTTCCTTCCTCCCCTTCTTCCTTTTAAGCCCTTCTCTTTGAACCCTTCCTTCAAGCTCCCCCTTACTCAGAACTCCTATTTCTTTTTCTTCTGTTTCCTTTTCTTCTTCAAATTCTTTAAATTTTTCCTTTCTCTTTCCTTCTTTTCTTATATAATACTTTTAGTAACATTTTAGTAATATTACTTACCTGCTTGATTAACTGCTGATTGTTTTGCTGCCTTTTGCTTTTCATGTTCTTCCATTTTCTTCTGAAATAGTTCCTGCAATTGGTCCTGTAATTTATTATATATAACACTCTCCCAATTATCATTATTCTTTTTCCTCTCTTGTTCAATTAATTCTAAAGCTTCTTTTATATCTGTCTTAGGCAACTTCTCCTCATCTTCAACTAATTGTTTTAATTGATCCTCACTTTCTACGCCAAATAATTCTTTCAAATTTTTAACATCCTCCGCTGTACTAGAGGATTCTGAATCCTTGGGCGTACCTGTTCCGCAGTTTTTTCCTTGCTCCTTTACTGCGTTCATTTTTTTTACACCCTCCGCCGCTTGCCATGCTTTACCCGTTTTCTTGGCCCACTCTTCCATTTGTGGCCAAAGATATTTTCCTCCAATATTCAAATTTTTAAAATCTAATCCTGCACACCTTTCATGGTTTCTCCCTGCATTACTACTACTACTACTACCTAATTTCCAAGCGTCCACAGCCTGAAGAACGTCCCCGGCAACTTTCATTCGACTGCAATGACCTCCAAACCATTTTATTAAAAGTGTCCGTCCAACTATACACCTCAAATAGGACTCCACTGCGCTCTTATTTTCTTCACCCTCTATACGCACTATGTTTGCGTATGTACCTATTTTTATTCCATCTATATATGAAAGTATTTTCACACTGATTTTGCACAGTTCCTTGTCTTCATTCGTCCAATTTTTATTTTCCTCAGTTACTTTACCTGTACAGAGTCCATCGATTATATCATTGCCTAACCAGAGAGTACCAACCATTTCGTTGAATACTTTCTTCAGGTCATCCCATATTTTATCCTGCAAATAGAACAGATAATATACTCCTATGTACACGCAACCTACTCATACTTATTTTTTTTATGTAATTTAATAAACCATACCATTTAGATATAGCACTAATTGTTCCTTTAGAGTGAAAGAATATTACATAATCCCCTGAGGACTTGTAGTTTTTCGCTTTTATCCAATCCACCAGGAATTCTGCCAAGTACCTATACTCCATGGTGGCCCTCTCTTCATTATTATATGATTCATTGTTATATTAGAAGATTATATATTAATAAGAATTCTATGAATTCGTCCACGGAAGATTTTTCTTGTTCTTTCTTTTTTTTTTTCTTCCTTCCATGTCCACAATTATTCTTTCTTCCTTACTTTATTTTTATATCTGTGAACAAAAAAAAAAAGAAAAATTCTGCGCATGCGCCCTTTCCTATCTTCCTCCCTTTTTTTTGCCCTTTAATCCTCTTTTTTTTCATTTTTTCCTTGTTCTTTTGTTCTAATATTAATTTTTTCTTTTTTTTTTTCTTTTTGCGGAAAAAATATTTTTTTTTCCTTTTTTTTCCTTTTTTTCCCTTCTTTTCCTTTTTTTTAAAAATTTTCTTTTTTTCTTTAAGAAAAGAAAGAAAAAAATTTTCGGTTCTCCTTCCTTTATGCATTGCACTTTGTTAAGAAGAAAAGAAAAAGAGAGAGAAAACACAACCATTGCCTCCTTCTTTTTCGTATACATTCTACCTATGTACTCAGTTTTTTTTTGCATATTCCTTTATGCACTACATTCTTCCTAAAAGAAGAGAGAAGAAAGAAGGAAGAAGGAAAGGAATTACGGTTCCTTCATTCTTTTCTCCTTTGTTTTCTCTTTTCTTTTTTCTTTTTTTTCTTCTTTTTTTCTAAAAAAATTTTTTTCTTTTTTAAAAATTTTTTTTTTTTTCTTTAGCCTATTTCTTTTTTTTGTACTGTTTCTTATTTTATGAAGAATATATATGTAAAAAAAAGAGATTAGAATTCTTTTTTTTTTTTTTAGAGAATTTTTTTTCTAAAATGGAAGAATGCAAAGAAAGGAATGGAAGAATGGAAAAAAAGAAAGAGAAGCCTACTGGAATGTACAAAATCATTAACCTTAGGAAGCAGGAGGAAGAAAAAAAATAGGAAGTAATACAAATGTTGTAGCACAGTATATACATCGTTTCATAATGAAAAAAACCAAATATTATTGTCGCAATACAATTCTATTTATATGCCCGCATAACAATTATGTCAAAGTGTGTTCTGTAATAAATAATGATCTAAATACAAATCCTTATACACGATATTTTCCTCCATTTCACACACATTCCTCAAACAGCAGACCACCAACATTGTTGCCAAAGGATTAGCATCCACAACTTTGGTGCTAAATGATTTTTCTTATGGGACTGCTCATATAGTTTGTTGCTTAGGTGTTGCTTCTACTACGTTCCGTGGATGGAACATTATCACCAGCATGTTCCATTTCCAGCTTATTCTGTTCGTTTTCTCCATTATTTTTTGCTCCCTTTCTTTCTTTCTTTCTTTTTTTTTGTTAAAAAAGAGAAGAACTTATCTAATATATGGAACAGAATATAACGTAGAATGTTCTGTAGAATCATCATCATCATCATCCTCTTCCATTAAGTCAGATTCTGAATCTACTGTTGTTGAGTTGTACGCTGAGGAATCATATTCATTCTCCTTATTTAACCTGCGTACTAATGATCTTTTTTTTCTTCCACTTCTATTATTATTATTGCTCCTTCCTCCTCCTCCAAAGAAGGTGTTACGTAAGTCAGAAAATATAGAAGTATACTGAAAATAAAAGAAAGGAATGGACAAGGAGGTGAACACATGTGTGCACAGAATATATATATATATATACATTACTTTTCACATTTTAAAGATTCATTTTACATTAAACATTTATTTTTTGTACATTCCATTTTTTACATTTGTTCTGTGCACTCTTTTTTTAGATAAACAGCAAATATGAATAAATGTTATTATACATATTTCCTGTGTTAAGTGTAGTTACCTTATATAGGAATAAAGCAAGTGCTGGTAATCCTATTGCTGCTGCCCCAGCAGCAGCACCACCACCAATAGTGGTACTGTCAACTCCGGAAGAGGCAGGAGCAGATGGTAAATGTGCAGATAGAAGTTGCTGTTGTTGTTGTTGTTGTTGCTGCAACTGCGAAGATTGTGGTACATCTCCCGCTTCACCATGATTTTGTGCTCCTTCGGTTTTTTTTCCTTGGTTCTGTGCACCTTCTGCCTTTTTTCCTTGGTTCTGTGCACCTTCTGCCTTTTTTCCTTGGTTCTGTGCACCTTCTGCCCTTTTTCCTTGGTTCTGTGCACCTTCTGCCTTTTTTCCTTGGTTTTGTGCACCTTCGGCTGTACATATAAAATTGAAGTAAAAAAAAGAGAGAGGTGTTTCTTTAGTGTAATAAGCAAAGGTTTACACCTGAATTTATCAGGTATGAATACTCCCTTCCTTCCTTAGACCCTGCTTCCTTAGATCGCCTTCCATTAATTCTTTTTCCTTTCCTTCATCCTCCTTAGTCCCGTTCTTTCCCCCCTTAGACCATCCTTCCTTCCTCCTTAGAACCTTCCTTCCATCCTTAGACGTCACTCCTTCCTTCCTCCTTAGAACCTTCCTTCCATCCTTAGAACCTTCCTTTCCTTCCCTCCTCCTCCTTAGACCTTCCTTTTTCCTTCCCTTCCTTTCTCCGTATACCCCCTCCTTTCCTTTCCTCCCTTAGAAACTTCCTTCCTCCTTAGACTGTTCCTTCCACCACACCTCCCACCTAACAACCTTCCACCTACCACCCCACACCCCTAAAACTCCTAGCAACCCTTCCTTCCACCACATTACCACCCCTAACCCTTCCATCTACCACCTAACAACCCTTCCTTTCACCAACCTACCAACTAACAACCCACCTATCACCCTACCACCCTACCACCTAACAACCCACCTTCCTTAGACCTCCTTTCCTTCATGTCCTCCTCAGACTCATCCTTTCCCTCCTTCCTCTTTAGACCCTCCTTTCCTTTGCTCCTTAGACATTCTTTTCCTTCTTTTATTTCTTCCCTCTTCTCCTCTTCATTTTAGGAAAAAGAAAGGGTGAAGAAATAAAAGAAGGAAAGAAAAGAAAGAGAAGAAAGTAAATAGGAAAAGGGTGGCGGTTAGGGCAGATAGGTGTTAGAATGATTAGGGTGATGGTGGTAGGTGGGATAGTGGTGGTACCTGTGTACCATGTGTAGCATGTACATTCGATTTATAGCATGTACTATGGTTAGGAGGGAGTTCACTCGTAGTAGGAAGTTCCTTTATAGCAGGAGGAACTTTATGAATCAACTTCCTCCTATAAGAGTTCCTTCCCTCCCATGGATATTCCTCCCTGCATGGGAAGTTCCTTCCCTACAGAGGGGAAATTCTTTCCCCTCTCAGCTGTGGATGATTGGAATACAGTTTTTTCCTTACCTGCTTCGTTCCCGCCAGGTCGCTCCATATGTGCGGGGTCCAGAGGGCACTTCAGTTCTTTCGGTTGCTTAAATTCCCCCTTCCCCCCCTCGTTCTGATAGTTCTCTTTAAATATTTTACAATATGGTTCTCCTTCAGTTCCTGGGCACCTTTGACTTAAGGTTGTATATTCTGTTTGGGCTCTACATAAGGACCGCTTATATTCTGGACTTCTGCAATATGTAGGAAGATCATCGCTGCTCCGCATTTTATTATAGTCATAATAGTAATCGAATAGTATTTTAGCCTGTGGGAACCTGTCTTTGCTAATATTCTCGTATATATTAGTGCACGTACAATTGAACATAGAACCTGCGAGTGTAGGGTAAATTTTGTTCATAACCATTGAGACAGAGGCCTCTCCCTTAGATTTTTCGTTATTTATTCTATCACCTAACCAATAATAGAAGAAACTATAACGATCACTATTGGACAAAGTAGCGAACTCTTCCGTCCCTGTTCCCCTGCATGCTACACAGTAATTTTTCACAATTTTATCGATCCAATCCCAATTTTGTCCATTGTATGGCGATAATGAATTTTTCAGTTGTCCTTCCAGTTGACTATTGTTGCCTTTGCTTCCGTTGAGTGTACAACTTGTTTTCCCTACTCCTTGGTCTAACGCATCGTATATTTTTTGTGAAGGTAATTTACTTGTGTCTCCGTCCCCCTAAAAAAATATGGAATTGAACAGGGAATAGTGTAATGTATACATAGATGTGAATATATTATCATGTGTACATTTCTTATATTTCTTTATTACATTACGTATAGAGTATTGTATTCATAATATTTATAAAATTTCAAATAAGAAATAACCAACCTGTGGTGTTGCTGCAGCAGGGAAGTCTAAAGGTTGTGGTTTATTATATTCCTCCTTATTTGGGGTTTTTTTCTTAAATTCGTCACAATATTGATCTCCGTGAGTGGTCCAACACTCTTTATTTACCTTCTCATATGTTGTTTGGGCTTTTTGGAAGGGGGCATTACATTTTTCCTTATTATTGCAATAATTGCGACACTCGTCTTCATTCTGTAGTTTCTTATAGTTGTAGTACCAATCGAACAATATTTTAGCCTGGTCGAAACGTTTTTCGTTAATACCTCCGTACAGATTTTTACGGGAACATGCGGACGGGAATTTCTGCAGTTTTTCATTAATTTCCCTCATAACCATTGAGAAAGTGCTTCCTGCCTTCAGTACTTCCCCTTTCACTTTATCACCTAACCAATAATAAAAGAAATAACAGAGGTCATCATCGGATAGCATATCCAACCCCCACCTCCCTGCATTACATACGTTACAGTAGTTACTTGCAATTTTATTGGCCAAGCTTCCATCTGTAATTTTGTACATCCATAATGATGTCTTCACCGCCTGCTCCAGATCACTATGACCCCTTGGTTTCCCCTGGATTGTACAACCTTTTATTCCCTTTTCGAATTCAGCGTATATGTCCCATGAGGGTAATGTAACTGCATCTGCCTCTTCCTTCCCCTAAGAAAATATATAGAATTGAAATATGTGTGTGCATACATGTCCATACATATACATTCCCCCTAATTATATGATACATGGAACATTATATACATACACAAATAACTTTATATACACATTTTTTTTTTTTCAAAATGGTGGAAATGTAAATGAATTGTATTGGTATTATCTAATTTCTGCCTCACCATTGCTAAGATGTGTATAACCTTCGTATATATACTTTAATTTATGTTAAAGAATTGTTTATGTGCTCATGTAGTTTGGAAATACATAACAGAGTACTAATTGATTTATGATGATTATAAATGTGCAGGTATTGAATTTTTATTCTTCCCGCCCAACAATACACAATGCTTAATTTTTCAAACAATAATAATCCACCATCCGCATGCATTGAAATCATCATGCACATATTTAAAGGTAAAAATGGCAATGAACACACACAGGAGATAACAAAGTAAAAAAAGTAAAGAACGAGCTCTACCCCCCCTCTCCACTACTTTCCTATTTATTATATTACTGAATTCTGCACGATTCAGTATAAGAATATAATGCAATGCACATATTCTTCTCTTGCATTCATGATCATTCAACAATAATGATTCCCTCCTTTTATCTTTCTCAGTTCAGTACACTACAAATAACTTATTCAAACATGAGGTGTGTATATCATATTATATAAGCTTCCCTTTCCTTTTTAGTGCACATTCAAGTTCATCTCTTTTCACCTACCATTAGTTCTGCTTTTTCCTTCCATCCTAACATGTACAACCTGAATATTTTTATTTATATGTGATCTGCATATTACATTATAGGAACCACTCCTTTCCCCCCCCTTCTAATTCATGTTGTACCTTTAAGCGTACATGTGCCTCATTCATTTCTAACCTTACTTCCTTCTTTCCTTTCTTTTCTTTCTTTTTTTTCTTTATTTTTTTTCTTTCTTTTCTCTTTCTCTTTCGTTTTTTTTCCTTTTCCTCCTTAACCTTTTACTTTCTTTTCTCCTTTCCTCTCTTTCCTTCATACTTTTTTCCTTTTTTTTTTTTTTTTTTTGTTCCTCTTTCGTCAAGAGAAGAGACGAGCAATCTTTTCCCCTTCCTTCCTCCTTGCTTACATACACTATACATTCTTTTATTAAAAAATGAAAAAGAAGAGGAAGAAGGAAAGAAAGAGAGTCAGATAGAGGGAAAGAAGAAAGTGAGAGAAGAGGAACTTATCTAACATAAGGGATAGAATATAACGTAGGAGCATCACCTTCCGTTACGTCCGAATCTGAATATGCTCTTGAGTCAAATGTGGAAGAATCATCTTCCTCATTTTCTACATTTAACCTTCGTTCTAATGATGTTCTTCTCTTTCTGGTTCTTTTATTGTTTCTTCTATGGGTGCCACCTATTCCAGAGAATAAATTGGTATACTAAAGTAAAGAAAGGAAGCGAATACAGATTAGATGTACGTGGAGGAGCTCATCCCTAATACATATTTATTTCTTTTCCCTTACGAGAATAATACTCATGAAATTTTATTATATATATACTAATTCAAAAATAGAAGCACATACTTTATATAAAAGATAAAAGATTAATGGCAATCCTCCTATAGGAAATATGGAGGAAATCACTGTGGTGGCAGTAGTGGGGGTGGTGCTGTTTCCTGGGGAGGTTGTGTTTGGTGCTGTGGGGAGTAAGCTAACTGCCTCAGGCTTGTGAACAAGGCTCTGTTCCTGCCCTCCTGAATGACCATTCTGTTCCTGGCCTCGGTCCTGGTCCTCACTTTGTAGTGTAGTAACACCGTTGCCCTGTTCAAGTCCTAGTCCTCGTCCTGAGGGAGGGTCCTCTTCCCTTCCACCTAATTGAACGTCGTTCGATGGAACACGGTCCGATAGAACCTGTTCCATATCCTCGACCGAATGTTTGTCATCATCACCTGAACAGTCATTTGTTTCTTTCAACTTTGCGTTTGGTCCTGATTCTTCCCCTGATACTTCTTCTACTTTGCATGCTAATTTCTGTAGGTCCTGTGGAGTGGGTAGTCCACCATCTTTCCTGTTGAGCACCTTACAACATGGGTCACCACCATATTGCCGTTCATTTCCACAATTTCCTTTTACCATTGTAGTGATGCTTTTAGCTTCTTCGATATAATCAGAATAGGCCTGAGAACAGCGGCCTCCACTGGTTGCTAACTGTTCCTTTATACTATTATAGTTATGGTAGAAATCGAATACTTCTTTCCTGAACTTGAAGAATGTACTGTCCACAGTAGTATCCATGACTTTACATTCGACCCCAGCACCAAAATCCCCTAATTTCGCATAAATGTCATTCATAACATCCTGGAATTTATCGTGGTCCTCTAAAATGTTCATCAATGTGGTCCCTAACCAATAATAGAAGAAACCACAACGTCCATCATAGGATGGATTCTCCGGCTCCATGTTAGATATGGTACACCATGCATTGGCAATTTTAGTGGCACATTTTGTCTTATCATTACACTGCCCACCAAGTACAAATCCCTTTAATTTCTTATCTAAAATTTCTTCTATTTTTGTTGTCCAAGAAGTGCTCTGTGCACAAGTTTGTTCGCCATTCTTGTTTTCTTCGAATTTGTTATATATTTGTTTGGAAGGTAATTGTTCCACACTGCACGGGTTGCCGCTTTCCTACGAGTGTGGAATTGGAAAAGTGGAACACATGTTTCCATGTATGCCTTACATTTGAATTTATTACACAGAGTGTTATACATAAGTAAACTGTTACACATATGTAGGGTGTTACATGTGTGTGTGTACACACTACTGTGTTAGTCACCCCTAAATGATAGGAGGTTAACCGTAATTTCTACCGTTGATGATGTTGACATTAATGCAGGTTCCGCCTCCTGCACTGTAGCACACTCTAACTCCAGCTCTAATATTGCTTTATACTTCCCCTTGAATACTGCATTAAATTCTTGACAACATGGATCAGCAGTAGCATTATTAGGGACACACGTACCCTCCAATGTACTATATGCTTTCGTAGCTCCTTGCCATTTTTCCTTTAACTTTCTACATAAGGGAGATTCCTTATGCTGAAGATTCGGCTCCAGTTTAATATAGTCGTAGTAGTAGTCGAATAGTATTTTGGCGGGTGTGAAACTTTCTTCGCTAATTACGTCATATATATAATTGCAACTCCAGTTATGATAAATTTTTTGCAGTGTACTATATACGAAGGAGATGGCATGGGGAAAATTGGAACTACTATTCAGATTTCCCTTTATTTTGTCACCAGTCCAATAATATAGAAAATTACATAGCTGATCATAATATTTTTCATTACCCTTTATGCTTAAAGCATAACAGTAAGTACTTACAATTTCTTGGGTGAGGTTTCCTTTATGCTGTAACCATTCGAATACTTTTTTTAATTCTGTCTTTATTTTCTGCTTCTCATGTTGCTTTCCATGAAGTTCACAATAATCCGTGCCCCTGTCGAATGCACTGTATATTTGTTCTGAGGGTAAAGGAGGTGAATTTGGACCGGCCTGCAGAAAGTGTACTTAGGTTAAAATAGATTGTGTAGAAATGGGTGTTCTTTCTATATATATGTACATTCCTTCCCATATTATTATTATTATTTCAGTTTGTGTGTTCAAATTATTTCATTTATAATATTTATTCCCCCCCTTAAATATAAAATAACCTGCGGTTCTACTGGTTCCATTTTTCCCCATTTAATTATATATTCTTCCTGTATATGTATATATATATATAGAACAAACGAACAAACACAACACTACAAACAACACACAACAAACGAACAGACACACACAAGTACCAAACGAACAAACAAAAACAAGGTTACAAACACTCAAAACAAACGAAGAAACGAATGCACTCCCTCCCTTCCTTCATGTGTTAAGGAAGAAATATTCTTTCATTCTATATATATTTCTCTCTCTCTCTATATATATATATATAACATGTGCGTGTACAGGTAGCACATTACTACCCCCCTTTTCACACCCACCACATTCCCTTCCTACATTCCTTCTACAGTTCCTTTTACATTCCCATCCTACATTCCCTTGTTACATGCCCTCTACAACAGTATGATATGACAGTTCTCCGTACCGCTATATTCTTTGAGGACATTGTAGAAAATTAAACTATTATTATGCATATTACACGCAAGCTCCCCTATTACATTATACACGCACGCATATACGCTCCTTTATTATGTACATATAAGAAGGGAAAAAGGGGGGGGCTTGCGCGCAATTTCCTTTCTTCTTTAGGCAAAAATTTTTTCAGAATATGCCATTTACTCTATGTTCTATTTTGCTTTTCTTAAATGGAAGGGCAGGGGCGTTGGTGTGGGTGGTAGGGTGGTAGGTGGGTTGTTAGATCATTAAAGTATTGTTAGATCACATATATATATATTGTGTGGTGCAGTGCACAGTTCATGCATATGTGCATTAGGAGCATCTTCCTTTCTCCTCTTTCTTTCTTTCTTCCTTCCTTTTATTCCTTTCCGCTCTTCCTTCCACCTACCACCCCCAACAACCTTCCATCAACCTACCATACGGGGTAATGTGTGTACATATTATTCGTACTCATCGGAATAAGCTTAAATTTATTGGATAAAAATTAAGCTACACATGGCACTAACACGGAGGAAGAGATTGGGGGACCTGTACTAAGTTGTGTACATATATATACATATGTATATATCTATATATATATGTATGTAGCAACCGAGTAGCTAATGCATTACGCACCCCCCCTTTTATATAGTAGTGTTGTGCTTTCCATCCTTCCTTCTCCCATACATAGTATGGGGGGGAGGTGTGCATACTCCTTTTTTCCGCTTATGGTTGATTAGTGCGAGTGTAATTACCTTTTCGCGCCCCCCTCTCACACATGGTTGCCTGGTAAATAGCGACGCCCTCCCCCCTCAATACATCCCTTATCGGGCTACAATTTATACACTAGGAACAGTTCATATTAGGTGCATGCATTGTCTTCTTAGAGAACCCTTTTCACCTCCTTCCGCCCCCCCCTCAATCCACACTATACCTTACATATTAATGCACCCTTCCCATCCTTTTTTTTTTTTTTTTTCTTTTTTTTCTTTTTCTTTTTCTTTTTTCTTTTTTTTTTATACATCCTTCGGTTGTATTCCCCCCCAAGGGCGAACATACACCTACCACCCCCCACAAACACCCTAGCACGAACAAACCCTAACACAACTTTCCTTCCCTCCTCCCTTAGACCCTTTCCTTCCCTCCTCACTTAGACACTTCATCCTTCCTCCTCCTTAGACCTTCCTTTCCTTCCCTCCTCCTTAAACCCTCCTCATTCCTTCCCTCCTTAGACCCACCTTCCTGCGAATGTTCCTTCCACCCCTAACCCTTCAATCTAGCAACCCAAACAATCTTCCTTAGACCCCAAACCCTTCATTCTAACACCCCTAAGAAACTTCCTTCCATCCTACCACTCACCTACCACCCACCTACCACCCACCTACCACCACCGTAACAACTCACCTACCACCCTACCACCCAACAACCTTCCTTCCACCCTAACGACCCTAACAGCCTTTCCTTCCACCACTAACAACCTTCATACTAATACACCTAACACTTCATTCTAACATCCTTACACCATTATTCTACCATACGCCTTACTTGACAGCTGCGCAACTGTACACTTTTTCACCCCGCGACGTCGTACACCCTCCTAATTTAGAGCACTTTTCAAACATCCATAATTTGAACTTAAGAGAAAAGAAAAAACAAATTATTAAGATTAAAAATTATAACAGAAAAAATTTAATGAACATATTTTGCATCTTCAATAAAAAAGTTGCAAACAAATAGGAATGTATAAAAGAGTTCATTTGATCCATATTTATTACAAATTAACGTGAACCCTTCAGTACAAAACAAAAAAAAAATATTTACTACACCCTAAAACCGGAATCTCAACTTGGAACCTGTTTCATAGAAACACCTTCCCTCAGGAACAAAGTCTTCCTCCCTAAACCCGGAATCTGAACTTGGAACCTGTTCCTCAGGAACAAAGTCTTTCCTCCCTAAACCCGGAATCTGAACTTAAAACTTCCACCTTAGGGACAGAGTATTCCTCCCTAAAATTCGGAATCTGAACTTTGGAACGTCCTCTTCCTTAGGAACATTTTCATTAGAAAAAAAGTCTTCCTTCCCTAAACCCGGAATCTAAACTTGGAACATCGCCCTTAGGAACATCTTACTCAGGAACAAAATCTTCCTCCCTAAACCTGAAACCTGAACTTGGAACCTCTTCCTTTGGAACAAGGTCTTTTTCCCTAAATCCGGAATCTAAACTTGGACCCTATTCCTTAGGAACATTTTCTTTCTTCATAAATTCGCATCCCATAAATTCTTGAACCAATATTTCAAAAAAGTCTTCTATCGTCGATTGCAGATCCCCTTTTTGACATTCGTCTAAGACTTCTAAATGAATATCAATAATGGTACGGCGGCCGACACCACGAGGACCAGCAGGGCGACCAACGCCCTGTTTTTTTGGCCTCATGGTTTTCGTTGGAGCAGATCTTGGTTGTCTGCGTTTTTTTACTAAGGTATATTCATGTGGACCATCTGCCTGGTCGTTCACATGATCAGGGAGTTGTTCTTCTAAGGAAGGAGGACCACGTACTCGATGAGTTCTTCTGTAACGTTTTCTTTTACCAGGCAAGGCAAAATACTGAAAAAAAAAAAAAAGGAGAAAATGCTTTTTTAAAAGGTGAGTGTTGTTTTTAGGAACAATAAGCACTACTTTTAAGCTAAGTGCGAAATGTGCACCTTAAATAGGAAATCCTACATATCTTAAAGTGTGAAATCCTACACACCCTTAAGTGTTGAATCCTACACCCCTAAGTTTGAAATCCTACATACAACCTAAATGCTAACTTCTACACCCCTAAATGCGAAATCCTACACACACCCTAAAATGCAAAATCCTACACACACCCTAATATGCAAAATCCTACACACACAGCCCTAAAATGCGAAATCCTACACACATATCCCTAAAATGCGAAATCCTACACACACAGCCCTAAAATGCGAAATCCTACACACACAGCCCTAAAATGCGAAATCCTACACACACAGCCCTAAAATGCGAAATCCTACACACACAGCCCTAAAATGCGAAATTCTACAAACACCCTTAAGTGCGAAATCCTCCTATCCTAAGTGCGACATCCTACACGCACCCTACTCATTCACTCCTTTCTTTTTTTTTTTCTTCCTTTTCTTTTTTTTTCCCTTCTTCTTTTCTTCTAAAAATAATTTTTTTTTTTTTTTTTTTTCTTTCTTTTCTTTTTTTTTCTTTCTTTTCTTTTTTTTTCTTTCTTTTCTTTTTTTTTCTTTTTTTCTCTTACCTTCCATAGCAAATAACTCATAACAGAAATACCAAGTAGAACAGGAATGGTAGGAAGGTATGGGGTAACATCGGAAGGAACGATTCCTTTTTTGTTACTAACTGGGACTGGAACAGGAAGGGAGGTGGCGAAGCCACCCCCCCTCCCTGGACCACCATTAGTCTCTGTAACACCCCTAGGTGAGGATACTGCTGCTCCTTGTGGTTTCCCTGGGGGAGGTGGACCTTGTGGTTTGTTACCACCTTGTTGTGGTGGACCACCTGTATCACCACCAGCGGCACCTCCACTTGGAGGACCAGGTGGACCTGGAACACTAGGTACGACACCACCTGCAATAGCAGGGTGTTGTGAATCAGTAGTTGCGGGTTGTGTAGTCTGAACTTCGGTCGCAGCGGGGGAAGTATGCCCACTCTTCGGATTACTTGAAGGACCACCTGGAGAGTCCCCTTCACCTGAAGAGTGAATAAAGGGAGAATGATTCCATTTATATGACCAACATCCGTACCCGATTTATCTGGTGTACCATGGTCCACACTTTTTGGAGTTCTCCGTTCCTCAGTCACAGCCTGAGTGGTGGTGGACTCTCCGCCTCCACCATATAGAGCTATAAGTTCCTTAGAAGGTTCCCCTAAATCTGCGTTCGAAGTGCACGCCGCACCTACACTGACACCTACAGAAGCACTGTTAGCACCAGCATCCTTCAGGCCAGCTTTGCACTTACCTTCCTCATCTTCGTCCGTTTTTTCTCCTTCCTTATTAGCAGGCACCTTCTCTGCAGGTGGTGGTGCTGAGTCACCTGATGATTCAGACCTACCTCGACGTTCTGTTGATGATGTTGTTGGTGGTTTAGTAGCAGCAGGTTTTGGACATATGTCAGTTATTGCTTTCAGAACTTGTTTAACTTTTGGTTCCATGTTCTGCTTTGGATCCAGCATCTCGTCGAATCTTTTTTTTATTGTATCCCCGTCTGATTTCTGTATTTTGCAATCTTTATAGCTATTATCCTGAGTGCACAAAGGACACAAATCACCTTCAGTCTTGCATGGGGATATGTCCTTCTTAATTTTATCACTCTGCTGAAAGGCATGAGTTATGCCTTTTTCTATGTCAGCCTTCTTGTTGGCTGAACATTTGGTTTCCATTTCATCAGCGAATATATTCAATAACATACAAGAGAAAGTTCGGTGGAATATGAGGTTATCGTCTATCTTCTGTTGATCCGTCCCGTCTGTTCCCTTTGGAATTTTATATATATGTTTTAATCCTTTAACAATGTATTCACATGCCTTCTTCTGTGCTTCATTCAGTGTAGTGTTCTTCTCATCAGTGCTATTGCAATGAGCATCGATGGTTTCGTCTTTCGCCGCCACTATTTTCTCAAACAGTTCATTCAATCTGTTCTTAACATCGGCGTCCCAGAAGAGATCCTACATACAAGAAAAAGATGGAACACATATATATCTATATATATACATATATATACGCTCAATATATATATAGTCACAACATGTGGTTTTGTAGTTCCCGAATATAAGGGCGTATAATATATGCACACACTATCCACTCATTAGTCTTTTGCCTTCAGCTACAGTGTGAAACAGTGTTCCTTACCCAGTCTTGATACGTTCCATTGTATTTCCTGTTTTCACCCCACCTATAGTATATACACTTTACACGATCACATAAGTTATTGTTCTTATTTATATCATTTATAGCATTCACAGCTTCCTTTACTTTTGGTTCCGTCTTTTGACTTGTGTCTAGCAGATCATCCACTTTTTTTTCTACATTATCTTTGTTCTCTTGGCAGTTACTATTTTTATCCCATAGGTCATTATCCACGCTTAGTTCGCACTTTGCATAGCTCGTGTCCCTTGTGCAAGGCACACAATCACCACCTTTACCATTCTTCTTTTCTTCACACCAATTATCCCTGTTCTTATTTCCTTCATTGAACATGTCTTTTATTTCTTCTTCTAAGATGGGGCAGACTTGTCCCTTCGTTTTCTGTATAAGCATATCTGCATATGCGTTCAAAAACAAGCAATACATGGTTTGATCTGTTAGTCTAAAATTCCTTGCTTTCTTCTTGTTCAGCAGTGCCGTATTCTCCTTAACTTCATAAATGTACTTTAACCCAGAAAATATGTATTGACATGCTTTTTTCCCTGCTGCATTCAGTGTAATAGTCTTTCCATCAGCGGATTTGCACAGTGAATCCATGGCTGCGGCTCCCGCCAACATTTTTTCAGATATTCCCTTCAGCCTATTTTTTGCATCCGTATTCCAAAATGTGCACTACGAAAGAATAAGGAAGGGAAAACAAAAAAGAAGCATGGAATACACATACATATACATATATATATACACATAACTATATGTAGGCATACATACATGTATATAATTTACAGATACCCCTCTCCGTTGTTTTACGTATAAGACGCACACGGTACACTGAAATAAAAAGTTGACCACAGTGCATAGCATTTTTTACTTACCCAGGTCTGCTTGTTTTCGGTGGGACCTATTCTGTCCTCGAACCAATTATTTGCCACACACTCCACACGTTGACATAAGGTTTTACCCTCCTTGGTGCAATCTCTGCCTATGGAGGAAGGAGAAAGAAAAAAAGAAAAAAAGAAGAAAGGGGGGAAAGGATGGGGGTGAGGACAGAAAGTATATGAACTGTCTTGTGCATGATAATGGGATGTATGGACATAGGTTTCTCAATTATTGTATGTCCGGTCCGGTTCCGTTATTCTCTTATTGTCCGGTTCCCCCCCTGTCCAGTTCACCCTTGTCCAAATCACCCCTTCTCCGGCTACCTTCCCCCCTTGTCCGGTTCCACCCGGGGTGTCCGGCTCACCCAGTTTCCGGTTTCTTCCCCCTTGTCCGGTTTCCTTCCCCTCTTGTCCGGTTTCCTTCCCCTCTTGTCCGGTTTCCTTCCCCCCTTGTCCGGTTAACCCCATGTCCGGTCCGGTTCAGTGAGGTAGGTTCGAGAAGAAAAAATTTCGCTTACATATGCTGTTCAGAGTTCTTTTTACTTTGGTATCCGCCTTAAGTAGCCCTTCTACTTTGTTCCTTATATTATTATAGTCCATGCACCTTGCACTTCCTCCTGCATCCCATAGATTCTCTTTAACGTTTAATGTGCAAGTTAGATCTTTTTTCCTGGTACATTCAATACATGTACCACCATTATTCTTACACCATTCATTCATCTTTGTTTTTCCTTTATCAAACATTTCCTGTATTTTGTCCTCTGTGATAGAACATCCGTTCTCTGCCGATTTTTGAATCAGTTGATCTGCGTATACATTCAGTAAGAAACACGACATAGTTTGACCAAATTGCTGGTTACGTTCCATCTTCTTTTGTTTGTCACCATCATCCTCCGTCCAACCCCCAGATTTCCTAATCTTATATATGTGTTCCAAACCTTTAGTAATGTATTCACAAGCTTTTCTTTTTGCTTCCTTATTTGATGTACCATCTGCCTCCCCAATGTTTTTGCATAGATCATAGTCCCCTGTCTCTGTATCGGTCATAGCAGTAGACAGATCATTCAGTCTATTCTGGACGTCATTATTCCAAAATTGACACTGCACAATGGGAGGAAGAAAGAAGGAAAAACAGAATATATATGTACACTCAATGTGCACAAAGGGTTCATGGTAGCTACTTCCTTCTTTTCTATTATTCATAAGGAATACTATTCCTTATAATGCCATTAACTATTGAGGATAGTGTTGTTCCTTTACCCAGGTTTGTTTTTGATAGGCCTTAGTTATTCTGTCATTAAACCAATTAGTCGTTACACAATTTACACGATCACATAATTCCATCTTGTCCTTACAATCCATACCTGCGAAAGGAAGAAAGCAGAGAGTGGCGAAGGTGTGTATGTATATGAATGAGTAGTGCTAGGGAAGATTCCTTCCTTCTTTCACCTTTTCTTCCTTCTTTCGTTCTTTCATTGTTTCTCTCTCTTTCTTTTTTTTCTTTGGATGCACCCTTTTTCAGGGAGCACCTATTAGGTCTGTCCCCCTTATCCGGTTATCCCCCTTGTCCGGTTTTTCCTTTCCCCCATTGTCCGGTTTTTCCTTTCCCCCATTGTCCGGTTTTTCCTTCCCCCCTTGTCCGGTTACTCTTCCCCTTTCTGCGGTGTCCGGTTTCCTTTCCCCCCTTGTTCCGTTTTCCCTTCACCCTTGTCCACTTTCCCCTTGTCAATTTTCCCCCGGTCCACTTTCCCCTTGTCCGGATCATTCCCCCTCATGTCCGGTTTCCTTCTCCGCACTGTCCGGTCTCCTTCCCTCCCTTCTCCAGTTTCCTTCCGCTTCTCCGGTTCACCCCCATGTCCGGTTACTCTGTCTGAAAGGAGATTTTCCTAACAGGCAGGAGCCTCTTTTAATTTATCGGAGGCAACCGCTTCTGTTTGAGAGCGGTACTTCCCTATCAAAATCACCTTTCTTCCTCTAAGCAACAGGCCATAACCCCTGAACGCTGAACCCTGAACCCTAAACACAGAACCATAAACCCTAAACCCTGAACCCTAAACCCTAAACCCTGAACCCTGAAACACTGAAACCTGAACCTAAACCCTAAACCTAAACCCTAAACCCTAAACCTAAACCCTAAACCCTAAACCTAAACCCGAAATCCGATTCCTATACCCATACCCCCTTCATTCTAGCATCCCAAAACCTTCATTCTAAGATCTCTAACCCTTGATTCTATTAAGCCTAACCTTTCATTCTAACACCCCTAACAATCCTCCTTCCACACACACCTAACAACCTTCCACCCCTAACACAACCTTCTTTCCACAACTAAGACCCCTTCCTTCCCTTCCTTAGACCGTCCTTTCCTTCCTTCCTTAGACCGTCCTTTCCTTCCTTAGGCCTTCCTTTCCTTCCTTCCCTCATTAGATCTCCTTTCATCCCCTTCCTTAGACCCTCTTTCCTTTCTTCCCTCCTTAGAACCCTCCTTCCTCCTCCTTAGACCCTTCCTTCTAACACCCTTAAACCTAACTTTCTTCCTTCCTCCTTAGACCTCCCCTTCCTTTTCTCCCTAGACAACTCCTTCCTTCTTTCTTTTCCTTCCGTTCCTCCTTTACTCTTTACCCTCCCCTTCCTCTTTTCTTTCTTCCCTTAATACTTTTTACTTAAAATTCCTTCTTCCCTTAAAATTCCTCTCCCCTTTCATTAAGAATATCCTTAATAATATTAACTACCTTAGGCAAGTGCCTTTGGAGCTGGTGATAGTGGGTCACTACCTGCATTATCATCACTTATTGCCTGTGATCCCTTACCTTTTGCACTGTCCCTGTCCTGCGCCCTTTTTACGTTCTTGGCATGTATGTCACCTAAGGTCTTATATATTTCTTTTAATATAACTTGATTCCCCGTATTATCTGTCCCCGGTTTAACCTTTACTGCTACTTTCTCTAACTCCTCCTCTGATCCTTTCCCATGACTATCAATCAAATCTCCTATGCCATCTTTATCCTTTACATCGAGGAACTCTGCAGTACTGGCCCTTATATTTTCCATTTCTTCCTCCTTCTCCTCACTTGACTTTTTTGCCCAGCAGTACTGTCCATTTTTCCTTATATCCTTCAACCTCCCTTTTTTTGTCGTTCCTTCGTCTATCCATTTATCCATTTTATCCCACAGAAATATTCCCGCTATACTTAAACTCTTTAAATCCGCTTTCTTGCACATATCATTTTCTACTTGCACGTTCTTCTTATCTATAGTTCCCTCCACTGCCTTCTTAGCAATTGGACCAACCTTACTTATATCACAATGATCCCAAAATAATTTTGCTACTGTTATTTTTCCTAATATGCATCTTGCATATGCATAGAGCTTCCAATTTTTCTGTTCGATGTCTTTCCTCTTTTCCCAGTACCACTTCCATTGCTTCTTCGCGATTTGCTCTTCTTTCTCTATCAGTCCGCTAATCCAATATAATATTTTTACTAGAGCCTTGCATAATTCCTTCTCTCTGTTATGAGTCAACTTTTCCCCTTTGTCGTTTTCCGTGTCAGCACACAGCTTGTTTATTTCTGGAGCATCCTCCTTCAGGTTTTTGAACAAGTCCTCAAACACTCCTTTCATATCGTTCAATATTTTACCCTGCAAATAGTGTAAGTAGTAGATTCCCCTATATATGCTGTCTCCACCTACACATTGCTACAAATATTTCAAGTTTACGCTCAGCGTAACCTCCACATGATATTAATTCTTAATAGAAGTTGAAAAGAATTACATAGTGCCCTATGGTGTTGTAGCCCTTCATTTGTATCCATTCCACCAGAAATTCTGAGAAGAACTCATACTCCATGGTGCCCCCCTTCTTCTTCCTTCTACTCAATTCATTCTTTCATTGAGATATGATAAATCACTACAGAGTGCATAGGGTTGACAAAGGACTATTTCTTCTGGAAATTCCACATTTCTGCCTATTCCTATAGAACAATTCATTTCATAGATGACTCCTTCCTTTTTTCCTTTAACCTTCAACTCCTTCTCTTACTTTTAAACTTCTCTTATTTTTCTTTTTTTTTTTTTTTGCCTCTTTCCTCTTCTTTAATTATTTCCACTCTCTTTTTTTTTTTTTTTCTTCTTTCCTTAACGTTCTTTTTCCTTTTTAATCCTTTTGTTTCCTTTATTCCTTATAATTCCTTTAAAAAAAAAATGCGAAAGCAAAAAATTCGTGCATGCACCATTCCCTTTCCTGTAGCTTCTATCTATGTACTCTTTCTTTTCATTGTTCTAAAAAGAAGCAAAGGATGGAATTACCCACCCACTTCCTTTTTCCTTTTTCTTTAATTTTTTTTTTTTTTTTTTTTCTTTTCTTTTTTTTTTTTTGTTCCTCCTTTTTTTGACAATTTTTTTCTTTCCTTAAGTTCTTTCCTTTTTCCTTCCTAAAAAAAACCAAAACGGAAAATTTCTTGCATGCAACCTTCACTCTCCTTCTTCCTTACATACACTACATTCTTCCTCTAAAAAGAAGAAGAGGAGGGAAGGAATGGAATTACGCACCATCCTTTTTCCTTTTTCTTTCCTTTTTTTTTTTTTTTTTCTTCTTTTTTAAGAAGAGAATATATGAAAGAAAAAAAAAGAGATTAGGAAACTTTTTTCTTTTTCTTTTTTCTTATTTCTTATTTCCTTTTTTTCTTTTAAAAAGTAAGAATGGAAGAAAAAAAGAGGAAGAATGGAAAAAAATAAAGGAGAAGCATACTTGAATGTACAAAATCATTAACGTTTGGGAAGCAGGAGGAAGAAAAAAATAGGAAGTAATATAAATGTTGCAACAAATTATTTATGTTGCTTACGGGAAGGAGGTGAAATCTGATTATCACATTTTATTTCTATTTATATACCCCTATCACGGTTATGTCAAAGTGTGCTTTGTAATGAATGATCCAAATAAAGCTCCTTACATTCCACATTTTCTTCTCTTCCATCCTTTCACACACATTCCTCAAACAACAGATCACCACCATTGTTGCCAAGGGATGAGTATCCACAATTTGGCAGCTAAACCATTTGTCCTATGGGACTGTTCATATAGTTTGTTGCTTAGGTGTTGCTTCTACTACCTTACGTGGATGGAACATTATCAGCAGCATGTTCTCATTTCCAGCTTATTGTGTTCCTTCCCTCCATTATTTTTTTATTCCCATTACTTTCTTTCTTTTTTGTTTTTTTGTTTTTTATTATTTGTTCCCTTTTTTTTTAAAAAAAGGGGAACTTATCTAACATATGGGACAGAATATTCTGTGTTAGAATCATCATCATCCTCCTCCGTAAAGTCAGGTTCTGAATCTACTGTTGTTGAGTTGTACGCTGAGGAATCATATTCATTCTCCTTATTTAACTTGCGTACTAATGATCTTCTTTTTCTTCTACTTTTATTATTGCTGCTTCCTCCTCCAAAGAAGGTGTCACGTAAGTCGGAAAATAAGGACGTATACTAAAAAGAAAGGAAAGGAAAGGAAAGGAAAGGAAAGGACAAGGATGGGAATGTGTTCGCAGAATGCATATGTACATTACTGCTCATATTTTAAGCATTCATTTTTTTTACACATTCCATTTTTTTATTTTTACATTTATTCTATGCATTCATTTTTAAATAGGCAGGAAAATATTAATACGTGTTATTATACATATTTCCTGTGTTAAGTGTACTTACCTTATATAGATAGAAAGCAAGTGCCGGTAATCCTATTGCTGCACCAGCAGCGGAACCAACGCCAATACCCATACTGGTGGTTGTATCAATTCCAGAGGAAACAAGAGAAGCTGGTTCGAGTAATTGTACAGCTTCAGGTTGTTTCTGCTGTTGTTGCTGTTGCTGTTGTTGTTGTTGTTGTTGTTGATGCTGCTGGAGTTGTTCTGATACATCCACCACTTTACTTTGATTTTGTGCACCTTCAGCCTTTTTTCCTTGATTTTGTGCACCTTCAGCCTTTTTTCCTTGATTTTGTGCACCTTCTGCTTTCTTCCCTTGGTTTTGTGCACCTTCAGCTTTCTGTTCTGAGCCATCTGGAAAGAAATAGGAGGAGCATAGACATCGTGCAATCTTCCATTTTTTTTTGCTTTTTTTTTCTTTTCCTTCCTATTCTTTCCTTTCACCCTTTCTTTTTTCTTTTTTTTTTTTTTTTTATACACCCTTCGGGTGTACCTACCCCCCAAGGGGGAACATACGCCCCTTCACTTCCTTCACCTCCTTCCTTCCACCCTACACCCTTAACAACCTTCCCTTCCACCTACCACATCTAACAACCTTCCTTCCCTCCTTAGACCATTTCCTTCCACATATCACCCCTAACAACCTTCCTTTCTCCAACCATCCCTAACACCACTTTCCTTCCACCCTACCACCCATAACAACCTTCCTTTCACCACTACCACCACCCTTAACAACCTTCCTTTCACCACTACCACAACCCTTAACAACCTTCCTACCACCAACCACCTAACAACCCACCTACCACCCTATCACCTAACAACCCACCTACCACCCTATCACCTAACAATCCACCTACCACCCTATCACCTAACAACCCACCTAACAACCCACCTACCACCACCCTAACAACCCACCTAACACAACCCACCTACCACGAACCCACCTAACATTCTTCCTTCCTTATTCCTTATTCCTCATTCCTTCCTTTTTTCCTTCTTATTCCTTCTTTTTCCTTCTCCTTTATTTGTCTTACCTGTGTCAGTTCTTAAAGGTGATGTTGGTTTAGGGCATGGTAATGGCTTCGGGGGCCCATATTCCTTCCCGTTGCTTTTTTCCCTATAAAATTTTTTGCAATAGTTATCATTGGCAGTTTGTGGGCAAGTTGAACTTAATGTTTTATATATTTCTCGGGCGATTTGCAAGGGCTTCTCGTATTCTGAACTGCTGCAATATGTATTAAGCTCATCACTGTTACGCATTTTATTAGAATCGTAGTAGTATTCGAATAGTGTTTTAGCCTGTGGGAACCTGTCTTTGATAATATCTTCGTACAAATTTTTGCACGCACATTCAGGATCGAATTCCTTCAGGTTATCATAAATTTTTTTCATAAGCGGTGAGAAGTTGCTTCTTGTCTGAAATTTATTACCTAACCAATAAAAAAAGAAATAAGGAAGATCATCATCCCCCAAAGATTCCAACCACACACCCCTTTTTCCGCTACATGCTAGACAGTAGTTATTTGCAATTTTATTGGCCAAGGTCACATCACGACTCCCTGTGTACGATTGTAATGATTGTTGCACCTTCTGTTTTAATTTTCCAAGGTTCTGCGGGTCCCCCCCAAGTACGCAACCTCTTCTTCCTTCTCCTCCGTTGTTTAATGCATCGTATATTTTTTGTGATGGTTTTTTAAATGGAGCGGCCTGCTAAAAGTGTAATTGGTAGTATGAAATGGAGCATGTGTAAAAAATGGGTGTTTCTACATGTGTTCCTTCCATATTATTATTATTATTTACTTCACTATGCACAAATTATTATATATACATCATATATATAAGTGTACATGTTGTAAGAAGGAAGGGGTAAATGATACTTTAGTGTTTGTGCCTTACCCCTCCAGTCATTGTATGTATATATTCTTGTACATAACAAATTTCTATGGAAGTTGCCTTCCTTCCTTTTTTATTCATGAAGTGAATATAAATAAATATATTAACACTTTTTCACTTATATATTCCAAGTTGGGGAGTCCCTCAATGGGAGGTATATATATATATCAAAATTTTATTACACTTCTTCTCCTTTCATAAAAATATGTAATCCTTTTAACTTTCTTTCAAAGGAATACGATATAATATACACTACATATATACACATACGTACATCAAAATCATTACATATGTGCACGTATATATAATTTAAGGCATAAAAATATGAACGGGCGTACGAATGAACGAACAAGCAAAGAATAAGAAAATAATGGATCGAAGGAATCAAACTCCTCCTTGTTCAATCTGTGTATTTATGTATTATATTTTTGTGCACATTCTTTGTACATTGTGCATGCTTGCTCGTTTGGATCATTCCATTATTATGTACACTTCTCTCCTATTATGTGTATATAAGCACACCTCTTTTCTATTTGATGAAAAATTTAACCCATGTATTACATACTTTTATGCTTTATTGTTATGTTGAAAGGGGAGTTAATTGAAAATTGTTAATACATGCATGTATTGCATAATTCAAACAAAAAAAAAGGATCACACTCTTCCCATACCCTTTCTTCCTTTTCGGAATATTCACATTCGTCTATATGCTCAGGGAAGAGTGCACATTTACAGAATAAATAAGAGGAGTGCAATACAAATGTATATACTCATTTTGTTCAAAAGAGAGATTGAAAATTCGGTTTGTGTTTGTGTGCATGTGTACATTCCTCATTTATTACTTTTCCTTTCTTCTTTTCTCTTTCCTTATATTATTATTAATTGTGTGAGTTTGTTCATTGTTATATTACTTTTTATTACTGTTATTTGTTCCTTCCTTTTAAGTTATTATTTTTCACCTTAAAAAAGGGAAGAATTTAGAATTATATTCTTTGGATTAGAAAAAATATTTTACACTTAAAATTTCTATGGGAGCTTTCTTATACAGTGCATATACCTATTTTATATTAAGCACTCAACTTTTTTTTTCACCGTACTTAAGTGCTTATGAATATTTCCTATTGCATACACACTTATAAGGAAGAAATGTATAAAGTGAATTTCACTTATTCAGTTCTGCTTGGTATGAACAGAAATGTGTATATGTGTCCCTATAAATTAGTACCATTCTTTTTCTTACTTCATTCTTGCCTGTTTCATATTTTTTCAGTATTAATGACTCCCCCTTCCTCCTTAGACCCTCCTTCCACCCCTAACAACCACCCTAACAACCTTCCTTCGCTTAGGAAGTAACTTTCTTCCACCCTTAAGGTTCCTTTCATTCCTTCCTTAGACCCTTCCTTTCCTTCCACCTACCACCCCTAGCAACCTTTATTCCTTTAGGAAGTACCTTCCTTCACACCCCTAACACCCCTTCCTTCCACCATACCACCTAACAACCTTCCTTTCCTTCCACCGCTAACACAACTTTCCTTCCTTAGACCATTACTTTCCAGACCCCATAATATAATACACATCTCTGTATGGACGAGGGGAAGGTTGTTAGGGGTGTTGGCTAGAATATTTGCGGGAAGGAACATTGTTATGCTGGAAATATATAGTTCATGGTACACCTGTATACGAATATAGTGAACTTGTTATTCGAAGTATGAAGGAATAATAGCAAATATGAAGGATAGTTTATATGTTCAAATGTCATAGTTGTGAACGCATATGGGGAAAGAGTATTGTTACATGTATACGGTCATATTTTACACATTCTCATTTGTTCCATAACATTATATACTTTATTAAAGAGCGCCAGTAGAATACTGTTGCATTACTACCTTAATGTGCATGTTACACGTATATTAATTGTACGAACAGACAGAAGTATTCAGCTCCCTTGGCCTTATTTTTAGTGTCCCCCCCCATGAATTTAGTATCATATTATCCGTGTAGACTGTGGATAAATCCTCCCTTACGACGGTGTATATATTTCTTCAAGAATTATAAACGACATGGAAAGTAGGCATATAAGAATAAATAAGGATAAAATTCCTCTGGGCTGATGTATATGGAACACGCGCGTACTCATTTTTTACCTGAAGAAAATAATGTTCAAGAAGAGCGGGAAAACGTATGGGGCTCATGTGTAGGTGTAAAATGAATATAGGAATATGCTTATGGAAGTGGAAATAGCGGAGAAGACTACAGAAATATATGTAACGTAACAAAAATAAATAACCAACTCAAAACTTTTTTTAGAAAAGAAGAAGGGGGAGGGGGGAGGAATATGAAAATTTATCATTGTTAAATTATTATAAACAAAAAAGAAAAAGGAAAGGATGGTGGAGTGTATATTATAAAAGAACACTATTATGGGAAGGATGTGCACACATATTTCATTTTATATGTAGTGAATACAATTTTCATTGTACTATATTCCCGTATTATATTCCTCCTTTCATTTCATTCATTTTTATAAATGTACACGCTCTACTTTTGCTACATATAGAAATGAATAACTATGCACAACGTTTGTGCGCACATTATGCAAAAAAAAGGGAAAAGGTACTCAACATATATGAAGAGTGCAATATTTCTACTAACAAAATTTTAACAACTTCTAATAACCCTCCCTCTTCTTAAAAATAACTATTGAACATAAATTAAAAGTGTGAGCAGAAATTTCTATAAGGAAATGTTGTACATCTTTATATGAACAATACATAGGAGAAATGCATAATAATGTAATGCACTATTCTAAATAATTGCACAAAACCTTGCAAAGGTACAATAAATACATAAGCGATACTCGACGAATTTGACCCATCTACTCCTATTCTGTTATTATAATACATTTATTCCTACTTTGGGGTTTTAATTATATATACATATAATGATGTTAATGTATGCACACATAATGTGTTATCTATACTTAAAAATTATCAATATGTATTAATAAAAAAAAAAAGGAAAAAAAATTGGAGTAACGCAGTTATGGAGGGAGCAACGTTCTCATATATTTTTGTTCTGTATAAACACACATAAACCACTGTAGAATAAATTTATGATATATATGCAGAAAAATATACACATATGATCAATGACAGGAACAATAATGAAAAGGATGAGAAGGGGAAGAATATTACAGGTTAAGACCCTCTCCCCCTCGCCTCTTCCTTTTTTTTTTTTTCTTCTTAACATAGTTAGGTGCACATTATTTATATGGTCCATTATCAATAATGTAATAGAAATGTATGGGAGTACATGTAATCTGCCAATTATATTTATAGGAGTACGATGTTAATATATTACCTTCAAAAAAAAATTACAATAGGTTGAACGGATATATTGAGAAGTGTACAAATAGGAATTGCGCAGAAGGATTAAGGACTGAACTATCAGAAACTAATGTAGATGGAGCAACTATTAGTAATATTATAGGCACACTATGTCATATTAAGGAGTTAGGGGATAGGAGCGACTATAGCGGTCAGGATTATAGTTCCTTTTATTATTGGTTCGGTGATAAAATATTAACGTCTAATGGAGGTACAAACTTCATAAGTACTATGAATAAATGTAAAGAGAAAATTAAGGATGTGGACACAGAATGGAATACATACTTCTTACAAACCTATGGTAGTAGTAAGGAAGAGTTCCAGAAATACAAGAAAATAATGGATTACGGAAAGGACAAGGATGATATGGAGAAACAATTAGGAGAAAAAGGAAAACCTTGTCCCGAAGCATATCGAGAATACCTACAGGGAATACCGGACGCTTACAAAACTGTGCGCTCGAAATGTATGGGGGAAAAGGAGTGGAGCGAATGGTGTACTGATTTTAAAATGTTCTTTTCAGATTATAAGGATAAAGAAGAATTAGAGTTAAGTTGTATACTGACAGGTAAGACGGCGATGCCTGCACACGAAAGTAACTTCACATCCTAGGCAACACGGCACAAGAGGCCGCAGTACGACCTCCTGGAGCAGGAGCTACTTCCCCAGGAGTAGGTGTTGCACCAGGAAGTAGGGGTTGCTCCTGGAGTTGGTGTTGCACGTACAACATTTTTAGAGTCCCATGATAACTGATTATGTGGAATTTATTTTCTCCTCCTTTACTTCTCAGTGAATAATGAACAACCACAACAAGAAACTCCACCTGCAGAAGGAACATCCGGAGCCACCACCGGTGTAGTAGGTAAGTATATATTCAACCAGGGAAGAAAGAGAACAACATTCTTTTTTCAGGAAAGGAAGGGAACAACAACTGTCCCTGAAGAAGGGGAAGGAAATCATCCTTAGGAAGGAGGGGGGGAACATTACTTTCCCTGAAAGAAGGAGCATTACCTTCCTAAGGAGGAAAGGAAGGGAAGAGAAGGAAGAAAGAGAAAAAAGGAGGAAGAAAAGGGGAATACGCTAATATTATTCCTCTTCTTTACTTATTTTTTAGCTGCAACTGTAGAAGGAAAAGGTGGTAGTGACGGTGGTGGTAGTCACAGGAAGGAGCCTGGTAACGAAGTTGTAGGTGGTAGTGGTGTCGTTCCTGGTGTATCAGGTGGACTTGCAGCAGTAGCATTACCAGCACTTGCTCTTTTTTTATATAAAGTAATAATTATACTTTTAGTAATAGCGTAAATAATAGTACTTCTCCTCATATTTAATTTCTCATTTAAAATACAAATGTAGAATAAGCTGTTTTATATATATGACACACCCTTCCCTTCTTTCTTTCCTTATTCGTTGTTTCCTTCCTTTCTTTTCTTTTTTCTTTCTTTCTTTTTTTCTTTCTTCTTTCCTTTTATTCCTTCTTTCCTTCCTTCTTCTTTCTTCAGTACACTTCTGTAATGGATTCGGTAAAGAATTTCCTTGGAAACAGTAGCACTAGGAACAGAAAAAAAAGAACGGCAATTGAAAGCGACTTTGATACACTAAGAGAAGACACCTCCACACTGTACTCAGCGGACACTTCTATACATTATTCAACAACAGAAGCATCTACCATATATGATGAATCTCCTAGAAGAAGAAACACGCGGGGAAAGAGAAATATTAGTTACCATAATTTAAATCATTGAATATAGTGTTCCCCCTTCGGAAGGAAAATAAGTGGACGTAAGGTCCATACAAATGTAAGAAGCAAAAATGATCATTTTTTCCCCTTATTTATTTTTACTCTAATCTTGTTCCCTTTTTTTTTGTTGTATTATACTAAAGTGTTTACACGTTCATGTGTAATTAATATAAGCCGGGAAAAAAAAAAAAATTTTCTTCCGCACTTTATTTTGATTTGTTTGGGATAAATTTTTTTTTTTATTGAAGATCTAAAATATGTTCATTAAATTTTTTTCTTCATAATTTTTTTAATCATAATAATTTCTTTTTTTCCTTCTTCTTTCTTAATTACAATTAATGGACATAATTGAAAAAAGTGCTCTTCCATATTGTGCGCGAAGGTTCCGCAAATGTTTCACCCATTCTGCAAAAAAAAAAAGGAAAGAAAATAAAAGAAGAAATTATCCAAAAAAAGAATGCCCTAATATAAATTTGTCGCAGAAAAAAAATTGCAAAAAAAAAATTGTTTAAAAAGAAAAAATGTGCCCTAAAATATATTTGTCACACAGAAAAAATTGCACCAAAAAAAAAAGGAAGTCGTCCAAAAAAAAAAAAATTCCCTAATATATAAATTTTGTCACAGAGAAAAAATTGCAAGAAAAAAAAAAAAAAAAAGTTGTCAAATAAAGAAAAATGCCCTAATATAAATTTTCTCACACAGAAAAAATTGTCAAAAAGGGAGGGGCTACTTTTTTTTTCCGTTTATTTCATAAAATGAAAATACGTAAAATACTGCGCAAAGTGTAACATCCATTTTTGTGTTCATACCCCTTTTTTCTATTCCGCATTTTAAGTTCGCTCTTTTTTTGTACAATAAATGAGCTTAAACACAAAGCGCGCAGACATAAATTTTATTAATAATATATGGTCAGTATGTGTAAACACGCGCAACGCACTGATGATTTGTTTCTTCTCCGTGTGCGCGATACACTGTTCATTTTGTGCGCAACTTTTGGACGATCTCATTTTCAATGAAAAGATCTTAGTAAAAAGAATTTCGAGTTGTGCTGAGCACACAAACGAAGGCGCCTTTCACTACTGTTTAATATTTTTCCATTTTCGAAGCTCACAAAATTTTATTATACCGTGGAAATATGGAAATTGAGTAACTCTGTGTGCGTGAGGCAGGCAATGTTTTTATTGATAAAATGATGTTGTCCTATATTATTCGGACACATTTTATATAGGATAAAGTTTAGCATCATAATTGTACACAAAAACAATGTTTATTCATTGGTGGGTAGGAATGGCAATATATGCTCATATATTTTGGTGTTCATAATCTATTGATGGGTGTTCATTCAGGAAATGAATGGGGGGGAAAGTGAAAAAGCACACATAATATAATGCATATGCAATCCCAACAGGGGTGCTATTTATAGTACATACTTATAACACATAAGGAGAAGGAAAGAGCAGAGGAAGGAAAATATTATTAATACTGACGAATTATAAGCAATGGAATGGTGTAGTATAAGTTACTTTTATGTGGGAGTATATATTTCCCCTTTAATATACATACTTAAAACAATTCTTTATATTATGCTATTCCATATTTTTTTTAATAAATTTGGTATTCTTCCTTTTTCTGCATATTGATAAGTGTGAACTTTTATTAAGAAAAGTGGGGGGTAGGGAATATTGTTCTCCATATTTTTCCATTATAATAGATTTGTGCCTGCTTTTATCTTAAATATGTGTATAAAATAATTTCGATGCATATATGTGTATATAATGTGCTATCGTCCTTCGGCCGTGGAAGAGCAGTATATGTTATTAAGAATGGGAAAATTTTGAACATTCATGTTCATTCATGAACATGGAACAAATAGGAACTGTACAAATATATTTCTATAGGAATGAATATGTGCTCAATTCCCAATATAAATTCCATTATATATACATAGAAATGTGTACACATATAAAAAATGGTGGACCTTGGCCGACAACTATTGCAAGTTAGTTACTTTGTTGTTCTTCTTCTTTTCCTTCCGAATAGGAACAATTATATATATACATACATATATATATATAATATTCATTGTGTTGAACACACACCATAAAAATTATTTAGAAAAGTAAAAAAAATATATATACATGGGAGTACATACACATACACCTGTCCAAATACACTTGTAGGTGGAAGATTTGAAGAAATTACCTTCCTATAAAGACTTCTATAGCAAGTTTAATGCAGGATGTGAGGGCTGTGAGGCAGAATCTTGGAACGCAAGCTTGGAACAGAGTTTAGGGGAACATACCAGTATGAGCACGCACACGGATAAAGCTAAGAGCGCATGGTGCTATGTGGACAAAATGTATAAAAGCCCGGAGGGAACCCGTAATGATTATTGTCATTTCCTATATTATTGGATAGGAAATATTTTGTTCGGGAATGTAGATGATGATAACTTGGTCCCCGTCCCCCTAAATTCAATCTGTAAAAATATAAAAAGTACGTATCGGACTAAGAAGTGTGAAATTACTTGCAGTGAAACTATTAACAAGGAACCCTTCACTCAGAGAAAACTTATATTCCATTACTTCCATGATCATAATGAAATACAATCACTTATACAAGAAAGTGGTAACGATTGTTCTACTAAATATGGTAAATATCTGACAGAACTTGGTTCAGCTTATAGCAAAGTATACGGGGAATGCCAGAGTAAACCTGCTGATCCCTACTGTTCCCAATTTAACAAACAGTGCGCACAGTACGGTACCAATGGACAACTAAATTTAAAGTGCCCTGAAGTGCCTGGGGAAAGGTCCTCAAGACAGCACCATGACGAGTTCGAATTGGAAAGTGTTTCCACAGCCACTTCAACGGGAACTGTTCCCGCCGCTACTACTTCGTCTATATTATCTATAGCAGGAATTGGCACTGTTGCTTTCTTTTTATATAAGGTATACAACTAAAATTATGGACAAGTACCACTTTATAGACCAAATATATAAAGAGGAAATACTATCATATATATACACATACATATACGTATATATGTACATATATACATATATATATAATACATGTTCTCATCAATCCTTTTCCCTTTTTTATTTTTTAGCATAATCTTCTACCTTCATGGATACATAGCTCTTTCGGAAAGAATAGGAAAAAAAGAAGGGGAAAATCCGTCGACCATCATTTTGATACCCTAACAGAAACATTAACTGCAGACTCCACATTCGATGCAACGGACACGTCAACAGAATATTCTGCTCCATATACTACTACAACAGCAGCATCATCATCTAGCAGCAGAACAGGAGCTAATACAACAGAAGGTCATCTCCGAAGGAATATCCATTATCATCCTACATAATAATGTGCCAGCCAACTTCCCTTTACAAAGCAATAAGTACAATCCATTATTGCTTCGCCCCTCCCTTTTTTATTGTGTACTGTTCCCCATTCTTTTTTTTTTTTAAGCATTTTAGAAGGTTAGACGGGTATATTTCTTTTTTTGTCGTGCCAGTGTTTGTCCTTATATAATATTGATTCTTTCGTATTCACATACATGTGTGACATGGTAAAAAATGTGTGTAATTGTACACACAGTTCTTTTTTTTTTTTTTTTTTTTTTGTAAGAACACACTCCTTTTTTTGTAAGAACACTCCTTTTTTTGTTTTTTGTGGAGGAGGAGAAAAGAAGCGGTCACATGTGTGACATGCTTCAAAATTTGTGTAATTGTACACACAGTTCCTACTTTTTTTTTTTTTTGCGCACCTTCGCGAGAACCTCCGCCCACAATTTGAAACACACTTTTCAAATGATCATAATTAGAACTTTAAGAAAAGGAAAAAAACAAATTATAAAGTTAAAAAACTAAAACAAAAAAATTTAACATATCGGATCTTCAATAAAAAAATTTATCGACACACGCGAAAAATGGAAAAAAAAAAAATTTCCCGGCTCATATTAATTACACATTGAACATGTAAACAATTTAATACACAAAACAAAAAAAAAAAAAGAAAAAAGCAAAATATATACTACACCCTAAAACCCGGAATCTGAACTTGGGACCTGTTCCTCAGGAACATTTTCTTCATTCATAAATTCGCTTCGCATAAATTCTTGAACCAAAATTTCAAAGAAGTCCTCTTGAACCAGTTTGGTGTCCCCCTTTTGACATTCGTCTAAGACTTCTAAATGAATATCAATAATGGTGCGGCGATTCGCAGGGCGACCAACACCCTGTTTTTTTGCCCTCTTCGTTTTTGTTGGAGCAGATCTTGGTGGATGTCGTTTCTTTACTAAGGTATATTCATGTGGACCATCGTGGTCGTCCACAGGGTCAATAATCTGTTCTTGTAAGGAAGGATGACCGGATACTTGATGAGTTCTTCTGTAACGTTTTCTTTTTTTGCCGAGAGCAAAATACTACAAAAAAAAAAAAAAAAAAAAAAAGGGAGATAATGTTTCTTTAATAGGGGTGAAATGTGGTTCACGCAACAGTAATTACCACTTCGAACCCAAGTTACAAATCCTACATACACCTTAAAATGCGAAATCCTACATACATACACCCTAAAATGCGAAATCATCCTACACATACATCCCTAAAATGCGAAATCCTACACAAACACACCCTAAACTGAGAAATCCTACAAACACCCGCACTGATTCATTCACATTAATTTTTTTTCCTTTTTCCTTTTTTCTTCTTAAAATTTTTTTCTTATTTTCTTTTCTTTTTTTTCTTTTTTTTCTTTTCCTTCTTTTCCTTCTTTTCCTTCTTTTTTTTTTTTTTTTTTCTTATTTTCTTCTTTAAATCTTTTTCTTACCTTCCAAAGGAGGTAGGTCATAGCAGACATACCAAGGAACACAGGAACGAAAGGAAGGTATGGGAGGGAAGGTGAATCGCCTCCTGGAGGTCCTGGTGAATATGATGCTGCTTTAGCTTTTGGTAATGTTTGTGCTGTTGTTGATGATGATGGTACTCGTGGTAGTACTGGTGGTGATGGTGAAAGGGTTCCGGTTTCTGGGTCACCTGGTTGACCCTTGGATACACTCTGATTAGGGTCAATATCATCCTTATTTGTTGGTTGAGTATCAGCACTGGGGCCGGCACCTGGACTTGGAACACCTGGTACAACACCACCGGCACCAGGTACCAAACCACCCAGTACACCAGCACCAGAACTACCACTTTGAGGATGAGTTGGACTACTACCAGTACCACCACCACCGCTACCACTTTGGTCAACTGTTCCACCATCCTGAACACCACCATCAATTGGTTTCTGAGAAACACCATTTGGATCACTATTGCCAAGGATTGCTTCTCCTGCAGCAGGTGCAGGTTGACCACTTGGGGAAGAAGTATGTGATGGATTTGGGGTGTCGGTTCCTGTGCTTGGTGTTTGGGGATTCTGATCTGGAGGAAGCGTGGGACCTGAGGTAGTGGATGTGGAGATAATGTTTATGGTGACATCAGCCGCTTTCCCTCCTGGGGCTGAAAATTTACCTTTGTCATATTGCTTATCTTCCTTATCATACGGACTAGGAGTGCCTGCAGGTAGTACATCATCCAAAGGAAGATCAATTTGATCAGGTGGAAGGTCAGATTCATTAGCATCATTCCCTTTCTTACCTGTCTCAATTGTTTTTTCTTTCTGGTCAGGTTTCTCATCTTTCTTTGGGGAAGGTGCAGGTTTAGGATGTAATTGTCCACCTGGAGCTGCTGGTTGTGCTGGTTTCGGAGGGGGAGGTGGAGGTGGAGGGGGTGCGTTTATTACATTCAGTATTCTATCTACTACATCTTTTTTGTCCTCTGTTATATTCTGTACATTCCTAAAATAATCATCCCCTTCGCTACTTAACGGCTTCTTGCTTTTATATTTTTCTAATTTCTCTTTTGTCCAATTAATACTTGTTCTTTGCCCTTTGCACCATCGTTCATTAGGACTAAGGCCAAACTGTTTTCTCCTTTGACCATCCTTCATCCACGTCTGAATTTTGCTTAACATTTCCTCCCCACACCTATATAAATCACTAATTCTGTTATAGACACATCCTGTTCCTTTTTTCCTTGAATCAAATTCCTTTTCCAACTCTTCCACCACTTGGAAAATATGTTTAATAACATCCACTGGTATACAGTCACCACTTATTCCTAATAACCATATGTTTAATAAGTCACACTTTCCAACACATGCCTTCTTCTTTCCACCTGTGCTTTTCTGTTGCTCACATTCATATCTACTCTTCCCCACGTATAATAAATTCCTCACAAGTGTTTCACAGAAGTCCTTACATATTTTCTTTTCTAGTCCACCTTGACTGTCTTCTCCCTCACACCAAAGGCACAAAGTCTTCACTTTATCAAATTCATCCATATCATCCGTATTATTTGGAATATTGTTAAACATCGTAAATACTTCCGCCCATTCATCTGAAGGTACATTCAAAAATTAATATATAAATATTCTCATTTCCCATTTTTATATACTATATGTTCGTAATGGAATATAATACTGCGTACCACTTATACTTATTTTACACAGAAGACAGAATAATACAAAACAAACGATTTACCTTTTTCCTCGTCTAGAATTTCTGTATCCTTACAATCCACTGTGGGGATGGGGAAGGTGCAGTATACGTGTGTGAGCATAATATGTGTGTGTATATGTAGATATGATCAGTACAATGTTGTACAGAAAATGGATAGGTAGAAGCAACAAATTAGGGGAAAGTACAAAAAAAAAAAAAAAAAATGGAAGAGGATAAAAGACGAAATATCGTGTCACGCCACAGTTTTCTTCTTACTTAGTTTTAGAAGTATATCCTGCGCTTTCTTTATTTCTCTAACAACCGCCTCTGCTTTGGTTTCCAACTTTGTACTTATTTTTTCTAGTTCCTTCTTTGGAAATTTACCCTTCCGATCATCCGCCCTACTCCTTGTATTGCATGCAGACCCGTCACTTATTTTCCACATTTTGGTTTTAATGCGCTCATTCATGAACCAACTATAAATGTCCTTGTAACGAGCACCATCCTCCGCTTCGTTCACTGAAAAATTACCTTTATGTATACATTCCTCATATTCATTTTGCCCATATAGTTGTTTCAAATTAGATATTGCATGAAATGCATATTTAATATTGTCCTCCGTTACCTTATACCTTGGCCCATATAATAATAACCATAAGTTTAAAAGATCACATCGCGCATTAATATCAATATCACTGACATTCCACGTTGTTCCATTATAGGTGTATGTGCTCTTGTTGTTTGTTACTTTAACTAAGTTTTTTATAAGAATCTTACAGAAACATGTAGGAAAGTTCTTCCCCTGTTTAGCAGAACGTTCTGCAATATCATCACAGACAGCCCCAAAACTGCTCGTATTATCCTCTTCATCTATTTCACTAGAAAATTCATCGAATAAACTATACACTTGACCGCTCGTTGTTTTCTAAAAATAGGAATCAAGTACATTTGTACACACTCATTTTTATATATATATACTTATGTTCGACCACCACCCTAACAACCATTCCTTCCACCCTAACAACTTTCCTTCCATCACCATCACCCTAACAAACCACCTAACACAACTTCTCTCGCTTCCACCCTTCACAACCTTCCTTCCATCCACCCCTAACACCCTTAAAACTGCCTTCCTTGCATCTACCACCCCTAACACAACCTTCCCTTCCAACTACCACGAACCACACCTAACAACCTTCCTTCCCTTAGAAAGTACCTTCCTTCCACCTACCCCCCCTAACAACCTTCCTTCCATCGACCACCCCTAACAACCTTCCTTCCACTATCACCACTTTCTACATGGAGTGGAATACATGTTCCATTTTCCATGAAATATTTCTTCATAAGATGTGGGAGGAGGAAGAAGAAGGAAAAGAGGGTCTAAGGTGGAGGAAGGAAGTTTAAGGAGGAGGAAAGGAAAGGGTCTAAGGAGGAACAAAGGGGGTCTACGGATGGAAGGAGGTCTAAGGTGGAGGATGGAAGAAGTACTGTTACTTACCCATCGGGATTGGAAAAAATTTTCGACCTTCTTATCCAAACATGCCCTATCACTATCAGCGTTACAATCAACATTACTTGTTAATTGGTATTCGGGTTTGGCGGGTGGAACAGGTGGGTCTGGACATATGCTAGTTAGAGTTTGTTGTATTTCGTGCTCCTTCTCCTTGAGCAATTTATTCACCCTGTCTTTTATCTGTTCATTGTTTATTTCACATTTTCCATAGTTCTCATATCTTTCACACAATTTACAGTTATTATCATTATCACATGAAGATACATCCTTCTTAACTTCCGCACTCCTAGTGAAGGCATGTTCTATGCCTTTTTCTAACTCACATCGAGATTTATCCTTGGCTAGTTCTTTCAATTTATCTGCGTATGCATTTAGAAGGAGGCATGACGCAGTTCGATGGAATATTTGGTTGTCCTCAATCATCTCTTGATCCCGGCCGTCAGTCCCCTTTTGAATGTTATATATATATTGTAATCCTTTAACAATATAATTACATGCTTTTTTATTTGCTTCTACAGATGAACCATCTGTAACTGTAATGTTTTCACACAGATCATCGGTTTTTCCATTATTAGTCATAGCATCAGACAGTTCTTTCAATCTCTTCTTGACATCGGCATCCCAGAATGTACTGTGCTAATAAGGAGAAAACAAGCAACATATATATGTGTACTTAGTGTATGAACATTATTTGTGCTTATGTTCCTGCCTCCGTAGAACAATGACCCATTATTCATTGTACTTTATCTAACTACAGTTAATAGTAATGATTCATACCCAGTCTGAGTATTCATTTCCCTTTTTCTCCCTGTGCCACCTCCACTTCTCTGCTACGCACTGTATACGTGTACAGAAGTTATTATTTGTGGTAGTTAGAGATTGTTGTATTTGGGGATCCTTCTCGAGGAGTTCATCCACTTCTTCCTTCATATTATTCCTTCCATTTGTGCAACTTTCATTCGTAGTCCATAGGTCTTGCTTCACGTTCAGTGTGCAGTTTGCATAGTTTTCTTCCCTTTTGCACTCAACACAATCATTCTTCTGACCATTAGTATCCACACACCATGCACTCATCTTTGCATTTCCAATTTCAAATACCTTCCTTATAGTATATTCCGTGATACAAGTAGGATTCTTTTCTTTCAATCTATCAGCATAGGCGTTAAGGAATAGGCATGACATAGTTTGATAAAATGGTCTATTACTCCTCGCTTGATCTGGCTTTGGATTCTTCGAATCCACCTGAACTTCGTATATATGCTTTAAACCTTTCGTAATATATTGGCAAGCCGTTTTTTCTGCATCTGTCGCGACCTTCCCTTCTCTATTAACTTTTTCGCATAGATTATTAGTGTCCCCAGTATTATTAGTCATAGCCTTAGACAATCGTCCCAATTCTTTCATGACGTCATGATTCCAAAAGTTACACTGCGAAAATGGAATGAAGAAAGGGAAATATATATATATGTATTTCAGCTACGTGCAGGATTTATGGTTCTTCCCCCCTATGTTTGTCATATGTATAAGAAACATGGTCTCTTGAAGTGACCTTCACTGTAGTGATCATGAGTACTCCTTACCCAGGTTTGTTTGGAACTACCGCTCTTTCTGATTTCAAACCATTTCCTTGTTACACAATTGGTGCGTTGACATAATTCATTCTGGTTGCAGCCACTACCTGTAGCAGCTGTACCAGGTGGTCGTGGAGGGGGAGGTTGTTCCTTTCCATTGAATGTCAGAATTACACCTTCTTTATTTGACCTATATAAAGAGAAGAGTAATTTTTTTTTTTTTTTTTTTTTTTTTTTTGCTGTACAACCACTACTTTTTGAAGCATATATATATGTACACATATACATATATATATAATCGTACCCTTTACTTGGAACAGACTGTACTGTCATTGTGTCGCTTTTGAGAGTATATACAAGGTCTCTCGTCCCACTTCCAGGAGCTTGGCTAGCTTCATTGTTTGCTGCAGCTTCTGCACTGCCTTGTTTTGTTTGTTGTTCATGCCCTGTGGTTGTTGTTGTCATTGAACCATTGTTATGCAAAAGACCTGCTACTAATTCTGATGCAGCATCCTTCTGTTCTTTACACTCTTTCTCCGGTGTCGGGTTTTTATGTATTAATTTCATAACGTCGTTATTTGCATTCATAAGTTTAAAAATATTTCGCAGCACACTGAGCTTATCATCCACTATTTTCATACGCTTCAACTCTTTATATTCGCATACTTTACATTTACCCTGCCCCTTAAGTTCTGCGCCCGTACTCTTCATTCCATCAAATATATTATGTATAACATCCTTCTTATTGCAATGTTTAGTTAGATACGTAGCTGCCCATAAATTAATTATTGTGCAATACACATAATCCTCAATTAGCTCATTAGCAGTTCCGTTTCCACATGGTTTGATCCCACCTCCTCTTATTTTTAGCAAATTCTTAACAAGAAAGGTGCACACTTCTTTCTCGTCGTCCGTCTTTATCTTCTGCCCGTTCTCGTTCATTGTTTCGCATAGTTGTCCGGCAAGTACAGCACTATCATCATTATTCATTCCTTTAAGAAATTCTTTCACCCATCCGTCTATTGCCCCGTATAACTTAGTCTATAAGTTAGAATAATATATATGTATATATGTTTTATGTGTATTATATACTCATTATTATAGTAAGTAATATAGTGAGATATAACAGAGTATTCTTATTCCATATATGCAGTTTCTACTATGCTACTATACCTCCCCTGGGCCTTTACTTTGTCCTGTGAATCCTTTCTCCTGCAACCATTTCTTCCTTAATTCGTCAAATTCCGCGTCTGGTTCCATTTTTACATTACCCATTTTCCCCTGAGTTATTCATTAAGTGAAAATATTATTTTATTAAATATTATACATAACACACTACATCCATATTATCATTCTAAAACTGACTGACTTGCTCACTTCCAGGAAGTAGTATATGTGCGGAATTTTTTACTTTTTTCATTCATTTTTTTTCACTACCTTTTTTTTTCACTTTTCACTTTATTTTTTTTTCCTTTTATTTCTTTTTTTGTTCTATTTCATTTTTTCTTTGTTCATCTTTACAAAACATTATGCATTTATTGCTTCCTGTTATGCAGAACATTATTCCTATTTTTTGTTCTGTTTCTTATACAACTTTTACACTTAGGCGCTTAACACAATGCTTTTTTTTTCCGCCGTGGGAGGTAATGTTCTTTTATAAGGCATTTTGCCCTCTCACAAAATTAGTGTAAGTTGTTCAACAAGAAAAATTAACGAAAAAAAAAAATTGCTACAAGGAATTGTTGTCAAAAAATATGCTGCTTCCTACAAAATTCTCAAGTACTTAATTTTTCACATAGAAATTGTTAACAATACATTGTCAATGAATAAATAGCGATGATAAAGCAAAGTGCGTAAGGAACTGTGGAGAACAAGTGTCGTAATGAAATTTCACCTGTAATGTGAAAATTTCATCCGAAATATGGGAACAATTTTTTTTTTCTGCTCAACTGAATTAACGTACCGTTAGAAACACTCTCCCGTATACCTTAAATTTTGTTATTTTTTTGCAGAACAAATATAAAAATAAAAAAAATAAAAAAAATAACAAAATCTCCTATCCTATTATTTCCCCAGTATTTATCCATATATGTTGCATACAACTTATTCCTTCGACATAAGTTATTTTTAGCGTCATTTCCTATTCTCTCCTCATTCTATGCAACTTCTTCCTTTACGCATAATTAACGGAATTGTCACATAAATAATTGCTACATGTAGAAAAATATCAGCAAATAAAGTTAAAAAAAAGGGAAAAACATTGTTCCTGAGGGAAAAAAGTTCCTAAGGGAAAAATTGCGAATAACTGCATCCCCATACCACGAAATTGCTAAAATAACATTATAAGGAAAAAATTTGTAAGCGCATAATTGTCATCATACTAATCGGAGTGTTCCACATTTTGTTCCATATTTGTTCCATATTTTGTTCCATATTTTTTTCCATATTTTGTTCCATATTTGTTACATATTTGTTCTATATTTTGTTCTGTACTACTTCCAAATGAGAAAAGGGAAGTATGGAACTTGTAGGGTAATGGTATTTTATATCTGCATAAGTATGTATGCATTAGGGATCACACACATCCCTCCCATATACAATAAAAACTCTCCCTCCACATATATATATTATTCCTTCTCCCTTAAAGGAATTTAATGCATATTTGAAGGAAGAAACTGTTCTATGTAAGAATTGTCCCCCCCAAGAAGATCTCTGTCCCCTTGGGAAGGTAATGTCCCTTTCCTTCTGAAGGAGGAGGAATTATTCATTCTTCCCAAAAGAGAAGGAATTTTCTCTTCCTCAGGAGGGAATGTTGTTCCCTTCCCCCCCCTTTAGGTGGGAGGAATTGTTCCTGTCTCCTTATGGGAAGAGTATTGTTCCCCTTCCTCAGGGGGGAATTGAGCAACATTCCCTGTTCAGGGATGTTGTCCATAAGGACGATGAACGAGGTATTGTTGTTCACTCTTCCTCAAGGAGGAAGGGAATGTTGTTCATTTAGGGTATTGTATGAGGATGTTGTTCATTCTTTACTTTTCCTTACTCCTTCCATAAACCCTTCCATTCCTTCCCTCCCTCCTTAGACCCTCCTTCTTTCCTTCTTTCATTTCCTTTCCTTTCCTTTCCTTTCCTTTCCTTTCCTTTCCTTTCCTTTCCTCCTTAGACCATCCTTTCTTTTCCTCCTTAGACCCTCCTTCACTTTCTTTCCTCCTTAGACCCTCCTTTTCTTCCGTCCTCCTTAGACCTCCATTTCTTTCCTTCCATCCTTCCTTAGACCATTTCGTTCCCTCCTTAGACGTCCTTCCTTAGACGCTTCCTTTCCTTCCTCCTTCTAAGGAAGGTTGTTCCTTCCCTCTGGAATGTTCCTCCTTTGGGGGAAGGGAACTTGTTCCTTCCTTTCCTTCAGGAAGGAAATGTTGTTCCCTTGGTGGGAAGGATGTTCCCCCTTGGGGGAGGAAGGAAATTTACTATTACCATCAGAAACCGATAGAACTAACAGTCTACAATATTCTACTTACCTTTAGGAAAACGTCCTATGCGAATTTAATATGCACTGCCCCCGCATTGGGGGGCAGCGCATGCTACACCCATGGAAGACAATGTTATAGGAATAATAAGTATATTAGTTCGTCCTATATACACACTGCGTGAAGTGTGTATATAGAATAGCAACAGTAGATGCAGCTGTATATAGAACAGCAGTAGGAGCTGTGTATGTACTGCACTGTGTATATGCGTACCACTTTTTATGTGTATACACTTTTTATTAAAAAACCGCTGTTCCATGCTGCTGAAGTTCAGTTTGACCTGAAATATTAGCTCCATAGGAATAAGTATTGGGCCGACATGTGGATTCAATGTATGAGTAACTACTATGCACCATGTATACAGACCTTTCCAGCCAAAAGAGGAGTTTGTCAGTTCCAACATATATGTGATTCTCAATGCGATAAGCATTTTTACACTATAATACCATATTTTTGTTAGGGAGTTTATAATATTATACTTGTTACCTCATACTAGGTATATTATTTCTTTATTTGAATAGTCCATTCTCTCCTACTATATTCCTTTTAGTCTGAAGGAAATGGCAGAAATACGCGAACCTTCCCTACCTTCCTGGATAAGTAATGCATGCTAATTCTGCCCAACGCGCACCAATTTCTATCTATTAGCTCTTACCTTAATCTTACAAGGTAATTTTTACACTATGCAGTGTACAGATGAATTTCTTCCCTAGGTACAAAATTTAGAAGAAGCACAGGTGTCCTACCTATAGTAGCCTTTTGTAATCTGTTGCTACGAATATGCGAACGCATAATCATGCAATAATACCCGTATGGCGGTCCTCCTGCATATCTTTATCTACCTTTGCGGGAGTAAGTTTTTCATTAATACATATAGCACCACCAATATCAACATACTGCCCTTTTCTTTCCTGGCCCTCTATATTTTTGTTGTTCATTCTATTACTGCCTTGTAGCTCATAGTAATTATTATTCGTCCCTACTGTGTTGACATTTAATTCAAGTTCATGCTTCTCTCCTTTTAAAATGGCGAACTTCTATTCAGGGAAAAATTTTCCGATCCTCTTGACCCTAAATCTTCTCAAACCTTGTGAACCTTCTCAAACAATTTTAAACCTTCTTAAACTCTTCCCTTAACCAACCCCTCCCTAAATCTTTCCCCAAACCTCCCTTAACCTTTTTATTCCTAAACCTTCTAAGTACACTGAACCTTTCGGTACACAATTTGTGTATACACAAAAATCGAAACATATAGGTACTTTTCTCCTCAAAATTTCTGAAATTTAAGTCGGAAAGAAAAAATAAAAAAGAAAAGAAACAAATAAAAAAAGAAAGAGCTTATTAGTATATAGAATGGCAGTATAAACTAGGCAGGAAAGAAGGAATAGCTCAAATAGTATACATAATATAATACATGCACATTGAATGTATAAATAAATTATTTTGTAACGTATTTATCGAAATATAAAAAAAAAAAGGGGCAATAGTAGGAATTATTATTTTTAAGTGACTATAAATGAAGGAGGTTGTATTATAAAAAACACTATTATAAAGATATGTGTGTTCTCTTTCCTCTTTCTTTCTTCAATATATGATTCCATACAATTTTTTTTCTTTTCCTTTTTTCTTACATATATTATAGTCCCTCTTTTCTTACATATTATATGCCCCCCCGCCCCTTCCACACCTTTGTACAATTACTTTTTAATAATGTATACTCTGCCTATTACATATGAATAAAAATGTGCACATATTCCATAGGAAAAAGAAAGAGGAGACGAAATAAAATTCTATATGTATGTACTATACGGCACATGTGAACAATATTTCCCAACAATACTTTTTTTAACACTCCCTTAAGTGTCAGTAAAATATATATTAACATTGCATGTCGAAATTTTTGGTCAATAGAAAAAGTGTGTTTCACGTGTATACATAATAAACACGGAAGCGTGCAAATAATAACATTCAATTCCTCAACAATCACCATGCATAATGCAATTCAATAATATAATGAACGTATCCTGTTCAAATGAAGGAGAAGATAAGAAAAGTGTTCCACCCCCCTCCTTCACTTCATGTATATATATGTGCATCCATATGGAAACGTGCACAAACAAAAATGCAATGTTTCGAACAACAACAACCATCATCATCATGAAGTATCATGCATAAGTAATGTAATGCAATAATACAGTGGATAGGGAACATAAAAATTTTGATCATGATCTCTTTCTTCTTTTATCATTACTGCATATTTTGCTTCTACTTTTGACCTTCATAATATAGAGGGACTAATTTCATACATGTGTATAATAAGGTATTGCTACTTCGGGGAATTATGTAATGTGTACACTGCTAAGAATGCATTAAAATTTTGGCATATACTCATCAATAATCACTATAGAACAAGTACAACATTTGTATTTTCCCCCTCTTTTAAAAAATATATAGAGGAAAGTTTTTAATATAAACGCACATTATATACACACATATAGAACCAAATATATATCAAACCATGTCCGAAACAGCACCAGCAGAACCAGTAGACGTAAGGAAGAATATTCTGAACGAGAAAGAAAGAAAAGAAAGGAAAGGAAAGAAGGAAAAGGATGAAGGAAACCTTTCCTTTCTTTTCTTTACCCTTTTTTTTACACTACAGAAATACATAAGAAGAGGCACATATATAAATATTCCCTGTATATATAATATAAAGAAAGAAATGAAAAAAAGGGAAAATACATATATATAGAAAAACGTGCACACTTACATATATATTCCACATTGCACACTTCTTTTTACCGAACAATATATTTGCAGCCGCAGAAGAAGGACACTTTCCCTTCATATAAAGATTTCTATGGTATATTCGAAAGCGTAAGAGAGAACAAAGAAGACTGTAAAAATGGGTGCAGGGAGAATACGGAGATACCACAAAGATTAAATGGGAAAATAAAAGAATCATCTGATAAAATAAAAGGAGCAATATGCACAGCGTGCAAAATGTATAAAGGCGAAGGCACAGGGGACCCATCCAAAAGAGAAGCTTACCATTTCTTATATTATTGGTTGGGAGATAAATTACCCAAAAGTGGGAACGACGATACCAACTTCCAAACTGACATAAAAGCTATTTGCGAAGCTATAAATAAATTTTGTGGGACGGGAGGGTCCGGACAATGTGGAATTCCTTGTGATAATATTAGTGGAATTGATTTCCGTAGTAGGAAAACAATATTCGATTTTTCTTACAATTTTACTACCATAGAAGAGAATATAAAGGAATGTAAGTTCAGCGATAATAGTGATTGGTCGTCCTACCGAGCGAATGTGTACTCAGCATGTACTGTTATGAGCATATATTGCACAACGGAAAGAGGTAAAACAAAGAGTGCTGCATATTGTAAGGAATTAGAAACAAAGTACGCGGTCCCCTGTAAAACGGCAGAACTGGTGGAACTGCACTGTCAAAAAGTACATGAATTGGAAACTGAAAGAAGAAATGCAACAGAAACAGCACAATACACACTCTCCCAATTAAACGATGCATTAAGCAAAGCAAATAAAGCTTTTTCTCTTTCTTCTGCTTTTGGTACCTTAGCACTAATGGAATTACCAGCATTGGCATTCTTTCTCTATAAAGTAAGTACAATTACAAATAAAAATAATGGTACTTAATCCTTCCTCCTCCATAGACCCTCCCTCCTTAGACCTCCTTCTCTCCATAGACCTCCTTCTCTCCATAGACCCTCCTTCCCTCATTTCCTTCCATCCTTAGGCCTTCCTTTCTTTCCTTAGACCCTTCCTTCCCTCATTTCCTTCCATCCTTAGACCCCTTCCTTCCTCCTCCTTAGACCCTTCCTTCCTCCTCCTTAGACCCCCTTCTTTCCATAGACCCTTCCTCCTTAGACCCTCCTTTCCTTCCTTAGACATACCTTTCCTTCCTTAGACCTCCTTTCCTTCCTTACACATTCCTCTCCTTCCTCCTAAGACCTCTCCTTCCAACACTCAGAACTCCTTCCCTCCAAAGGACCTTCATTTACTGCTTCCTTCCACCCCTAACAACATCATTCTACCACCCCCAACAATATCATTCTATCACCCTAACAACATCATTCTATCACCACCCTAACAATCATCCTTCCTTCCATTCTACCACCCCTAACAACCTTCTTTCCACCAACCACCGACCATCTAACACAAACTTCCGCCTACCACCTAACAACCTTCCTTCCACCTACCACCCCTAACACAACCTTCCGCCTACCACCTAACAACCTTCCTTCCACCTACCACCCCTAACACAACCTTCCTTCCACCTACCACCACCTAACATCCTTCCACTGACTACCCCTAGCAACCCACCTAGCACCCAACCACCTAACAACACCACACTAACACCTACAAACCTAACAACCTTGGACCCGCCAACCAACAAGCACCTAGCACCCCAACCACCCTAACAACCTTTCCTTCCACCAACGACCACCCCTAACAACCTTCCTTCTCTTCAGTATAAACCGTGGTCTTCCTTGTTTGGTAACCATTCTGGAAGCAGCAGAGGAAAAAGATCAACTGGACGCGAATTTGATGCGTCCACAGAGAGTGCCTCAACAATAACAGACTCAACTGACGACAGCTCAACAATAGGTCCAACAGAAAATTCCACCACACTACGCTCTGTGGCGCACACAAGACAGCCTACAAGGTCATCTACCAGCAGAGGAAGGGAAAAAGAAAGAGGAGCAAGAGCAGGAACAAATAGGACATCGCCGAGTCGCCAGAATATAAGTTACGGTCGGATGTAATATTAAATATATCCCCGCCGGAAGAACATAAATGACCGTGAAATTTATACTGTGTAAAGGGAGGAATGGAATTTCCATTTTTTTCACCCCTTTCTTTTTTTGCTTCATTTTTTAATTTTTTTTCCGTCACTTTCTATTTTCTTCTGCTTCTTTTTTTTCTTTCCTTCATTTGCATGTATGAGCAATTGCATGAAGAAAAGAATGTCCCCAGAAAGCGGCGCGAAAGAAGAAAAAAATAAAAAAAAAGGAAGGTGCTTACCTCTTCAAAAAAATATTTAAAGTAAAAAAAAGAATTATTAACGTAAAAAAAATAACCCCCCAAAAAATTTAACATTTTGAATTTTAAATTAAAAAGTTGCAAACAAATTAAAATAATGTGAAAAAAAAATATTTCCCGGCTCATATTAATTACACATTGAACATGCAAACAATTTAATACACAAAACGCAAAAAAAAAAAAAAAAAAAGAAAGTATTTACTACACCCTAAAACCCGGAATCTGAACTTTAAATCTCTTCCATAGGAACCTGTTCCTTAGGGACACCTTCCTTAGGAAGAGAGTCATCCTCCCTAAACCCGGAATCTGAACATGGAACCTCTCCGTTAGGAACAGCAACCTTAGGAATCTCTTCCTTAGTAACAAAATCTTCCTCCCTAAACCCGGAATATGAACATCGAACATCCTCCTTCGGAACAAAGTCTTCCTCCCTAAACCCTAAACCTGAAACTGAACTTGGAACCTGTTCCTTAGGAACAAAGTCTTCCTCCCTAAACGCGGAATCTGAACTTTGAACATCAACTACAGAAACATGTTCCTCCGGAACATCTTCCTCCTTTATAGACTTGCTTCCCATAAATTCTTCAACCAAAATTTCAAAGAAGTCCTTCTGGGCCAATTGTGTGTCCCCCCTTTGATATTCTTCTAAGACTTCTAAATGAATATCAATAATCATGCGGCGACCCACACTGGGGCCAGGACTTTCCCTTTTCGTCGTTTTCGTTGGAACAGATCTTGGTGGATGTCGTTCCTTTATTAAGATATATTCATGTGGACCATCTGCCTGGTCGTCCACATGATCAAGGAGGTGTTCTTCCAAAGTGGGACCACGTACTTGATGAGCTCTTCTGTGACGTCGTCTTTTTTTACCGAGGAAGAAAAAATACTAAACAAAAAAAGGGAGAAAATGTTTCTTTAATAGGGGTGTGAAATGTTTGTTCACGCAACAGCAATTACTACATCAAACCCAACTGTAAAATCCTACACATACACCCTAAAATGCGAAATCCTACACACACACACCCTTAAATTGCTAAATCCTACACATACACCCTTAAAATGCGAAATCCTACACATGCACATCCCTAAAATGTGAAATCCTGAACCCCTTTTTTTCGTTTTTTTTTTTTTTTTTTTTTTTCCTCTTTTTTTTTTTTTTTTTTTCTTTTTTCTTTCATTTTCATTCTTTTGCGAAAAAGTTTATATTTTTTTCTTTTTCCTCTTTTTTATTTTTTATTTTTTTCTCCATTTTAAAGAAAAACAATCCTTCTATGCTTTTCTTACCTTCCAAAGGAGATAACTTATGACAGAGGTAGCAATGGCCACAGGAACCAAAGGAAGGTATGGGGTAAGGAGGTCGGAAGGGTTGTCCATCCCTTGCTAAGACCTCCTTCCTTTTCTTTCTTTTCTTTTTTACCCCTTTTTTTTCTTTCCTTCCTTTTCATTCTTCTTTACTTTTTTTTTTTTTTTTTCTTTTCTTTTTTTTCTTCTTTCTTTTCCTCTAATGTGAATTTTGTTTTTTTATTTTTTTCTGCGGAAAAAATATTTTTCCCTTTTTTTTATTCTTACCTTCGAAAGGAGGTAGGCCATAGTAGACATACCAAGGAACACAGGAATTGAAGGGAGGTAAGGAAGGAAAGGATCGATTCCCTGCTTGTTACTAACTGCGGCAGGAACAGGAAGGGGGGTGTTTACTGCCATTTTTGGTGTTACATCTTGAGTTCGCGAACCACTTGGAACAATTCCATGTTGACCTTTTCCTAATTGTGTTATTCCTAATGCTGGACCAAGATTTGGTCCTCCTGGTAAGGAGGATAATATGTCCACCTTAGGACCCTTTATACCTCCACTGTCATCTTCAGTTGAAGGAATAACAGTTTCCTTTGTTCCATTTTGCGTAGAATCCTCTCCAGTGTTTTGAACACTATTTTTGACACTATTATCTTGGCTATCAGCAGCGGGAGGAGGTTGATGCCCATTATCACCCGTAACAGAAGTACTAGTAGGTTGTTGTTCACCAGCAGGCAGGACCTCTGGAGCGGGAGCGGGTTGTGAAGTTGGAGTCTGTGCAGTGGTTCCGTGGGGGTCTGTATTGGGAATATTAGGAGTGTTAAGGGCAGGGTTCGTATCTGTTCCAGGTTCTACCGTAATAACTGATGTTCCTGGAACTAATTGTGAATTAACTGGAATTTCATCATCAACGTCTCCGTCCCCAAGTGTTGCATCAGGGGGAATCCACTCAGTAGGAAGGAAAGGGAGGGAGTTATCATGATTACTTGTAACATCTGCCCGAGGACTCCCGATTCCAGGTTGGTGAGCAGTGGTTTCTGCTGCCTTTGGTACTTCTGGAACTTTGGCAGGTGGTTCTTCTACTCCGTTAGTAGGTTTCCCTTGGTTCGGCTTACCTTCTGCTTTTTTCCCTTGAGTTTCACTATCCCTATTTTCAGGTGACACATCTGGGGGAACCTCATCACTTTTACTTACTGATTCTGGTGATGATGCTGGTCGCTCTGGTTGTTGTGCTTGTGCTTGTGGTGGTGGAGGAGGTGGAAGGGGGGGCATAGGAACAACATCCTCTACGATTTTTTTCAATTCTTCTAGTTTCCTTTTTTCTTCGTCTTTCTGCTCTTTCACCTTCGTCTCAACTTCCTTCAAAAGTTTTCCCAAGTCCTTCCCCTGATCATTAGTGCTAATCTTCTGATCACCCAGTTGTGTCTCTGCACGCTCAATGTTTGTGAATTCTGGCGCATTTTTCCGATATTCCCATTTACCTTTTTCGCACCATGTTTTCTTAATTAATGCTTTCATCATAGAATATAACGCACTTTTGGAAAATAGTTCGTACGCTTCACCAACCATATACCTTTTGTCTCCGTCATGAATCTTGGGTGCACCATCATAAGTACATTCCGCATAGTTCCGACTTACTCCAAATCCTTCCCTTACCTGTTTCACCCACTTAAAGGCGTAATCTATAACCCCCTTAGGAGCACAGAATAACTGCATATAATATGCCCAAAAATTCAATAAATCACACAGAGGAATATCGTTCACAACTTTCTGACAAACGTTTTCATCTTTCTTATACTGCTTCCCAACCTCGGTAACAATCATTATGTTCCTCATCATAATTTTACAAAAATCTTTGTACTTCTCTAACTTCACATCCCCTTCTAATGTTTCATTCTGATCGCATATATCTAACATACTCTCCAGTTCTTTATAATTATCTTTGTCCGTGCTGGATACACTGCTAGAGAATGTTGTAAACCATTCTTCTATACTCACTGTATAGAAGGAAGAGCAGAGCAAAAGGGGGGGCATGTACACATAATATACGTACCGTGCATATATTTTGTCTACAGGATTCCATTAACGGAAGGAATGAACAAAATTACAGATACCCCATATTCATTAGAGCTGTATTTTAAAGTCAAAAACAAATACTTACGGTCTTCTTTGTCATCAGACCCATCTTCAGTGGTGGTACTACCAGGACATTCATATGGAGTTTTCTTTTTTTTCATTTTTTCCCCTAATTTCTCCAGTACTGTACCAACCTTATCCGTGGGAACATATTGCTTGTTTTCTACTATGTCCTTCATTTCACTCTCACTCATCCATTCCTTCTCCTTTTCTTCTAACTTCCTTGGTACCTTCCTTTTCACTTTACTGTGATGACCACTCCTGCACCAAGGTCCGATTATATTCTGCAAATTCCCATAATCAGCAATTTCAGAATCCTTACCCTTAATCAACTTTGCTACTGTTTCTCCAACTAAAATATTTCCTATTTTTAATTGATCAAAGTCCATCCCGCTGCATTTATTGTAAGTACTCTCAATTCCTGCAGCATCTCCTCGTGCTTCTGTTATTCTTAATGCATATTCCACATAATCCTTAAACCAGCAATACTTCTTTAACATTTTAAGCATGACTGTTGTTCCAACTATACACTTCAGGAAAGACTTTTCCTCCGTGTCTTCTTCAACTTCTATTTTTTTCTTTGTTCCTTTATCCACTAATTTCAATCCGTTCATATACATAAATGTTCTCATTAAAGCCTTGCATAATGGTTTGTGATAGTCTATAATTGTAATTATTCCTTCAGGATCGCTCTGACAGTAATTTTTTGCTATGTTGTCTGTGTGATTATTCAATTTTTGCATTAACTCATCCACAATTTTCTTTATACTATCGGATATTCTTTGCTACAGGATGTGTGTAAAAATGAACCACATACATATGTACACATACCTTACTCTGCATCTTCTTGCAGTTCATTTCTCCCCATATATATATATATATAAATAGACTCATTCATGATCCCTTCTTGTTAAATGTAACTGCTTACATCAACCATGTCGTTCCTGCGGGGATGTTTCCTCCTTTCCTCCAGCCATTTATTCAATACCCTCCTCAGTATATCCCCCATTATCGTATAATTTCTATTACACAGTTCTCCTGTGTGCTATATACTTATAAATTTAATATATTCCCCTATTATATAAATCATCTTCTACAACTGATAATATTCTTTCAAAAAAAGGGAAAGAAGGAAAGGAATTACACAATTCCCCATTTTTTTTGCTTCAATTTTTTTTTCCCTTCTTTTTTTTTCTTTCTTTCTTTTCCTTTTTCACTCCTTTTTTTTTACCTTCTTTTTTTTTACGTTTACTTTTTTTTTTCTTTTTTTTCTTTAAAAAAAAAGTTAGCAACCTTCCCCTTCCTTACATATACACTACCATTCTTTTATTAAAAAAAAAGAGAAGAAGGAGGAGGAACCTACCACCACCATTCCATACTTTCTTTCTGTTTTCTTTTTTTTCTTTTTTTTCTTTTTTTTCCTTTTTTTAAAATTTTTCTTTTTTTCTTTAAGAAAAGAAAGAAAATAATTTTAGGTTCTCCTTCCTTTATGCATTGCACTTTCCTAAGTAGAAAAGAAAAAATGAGAGAGAAAACACAACCATTTCCTCGTTCCTTTTCATATACATTCTACCTATGTACTCCCTCTTTTTTTTGCATTTTCCTTTATGCACTACATTCTTCCTAAAAGAAGAAAGAAGGAAGAAGGAAAGGAATGGAATTACGTTCCTTCACCCACCTTTTTTTTTTTTCTTCAATTTTTTTTTTTTTTTCTTTTCCCCTTTTCTTTTGAAAAAAAAGGAAGGAATTATCCACTTGTGCTTTTCTTTTCTTTTTCTTCCTTTACTTTCTTCCATTTTTTTTTATCCTTCCTCCAAAAAGAAAAAAATTTTCTAATTTTTTTTTGTTTTATATATTCTTCTTTTAAAAGAAGAAAAAAAAGAACCTACCACCGCCATTCTACTCTTTCCTCTTTTTTTCTTCCTTCATTTTTTTACTTTTTTTTTTTAAAAAGAAAAAAAAAATGTTTTGTAATGTCTTCTTTTCTTTTATATTTTCTTCTTAAAAAAGAAGAAGAAAAGGAGGAATCTATCAACATTGTATTTTTTTTTTTTTTTTTTTGTTCCTCTTTTGCTCTTTCCTCAAGAGAAGAGACGAGCAATCTTTTCCCCTTCTTTCCTCCTTGCTTACATACACTATACATTCTTCTATTATAAAATAAAAAAGAACAGGAAGAAGGAAAGAAAGAGAAACAGAGAGAGGGAAAGAAGGAAGTGAGAGAAGAGGAACTTATCTAACATAAGGGATAGAATATAACGTAGGAGCATCACCTTCCGTTACGTCCGAATCTGAATATGCTCTTGAGTCTAATGTAGAAGAATCATCTTCCTCATTTTCTATATTCAACCTTCGTACTAATGATGTTCTTCTCTTTCTGGTTCTTTTATTGTTTCTTCTATGGGTGCCACCTATTCCAGAGAATAAATTGGTATACTAAAGTAAAGAAAGGAAGCGAATACAGATTATATGTACGTGGAGGAGCTCATCCCTAATACATATTTATTTCTTTTCCCTTACGAGAATAATACTCATGAAATTGTATTATATATATACTAATTCAAAAATAGCAGCACATACTTTATATAAAAGATAAAAGATTACTGGCAATCCTCCTATAGGAAGTATGGAGGAAATCACTGTGGTGGCAGTAGTGGGGGTGGTGCTATTTTCTGGGGGGGTTGTGTTTGCTGTTGTGGGGGGTACGGTAACTGCTTCAGGCTTGTGAACAAGGCTCTGTTCCTGCCCTCCTGAATGACCACTCTGTTCCAGGCCTCGGTCCTGGTCCTCACTTTGTAGTGTAGTAGCACCGTTGCCCTGTTCAAGTCCGAGTCCTAGTCCTGAGGAAGGATCTCTATCTTCAACTAATGAAACATCCTCTGAATTCTCATGATTCGTTTGTTTGTCATCACCATCTTCTGAACAGTCATTTGGGTCTTTCGAGTCTGGGTCTGGGCCTGATTCTTCCTCCGATACGTGCTCTACTGTGCATGTTAATTTTAATAGGTCCTCCTCACTAGGTACTGCACCTCCTTTTCCGTTGAGCAGTTTACAGCAGGGATCATTATTAGATTCACCTACACAATTTGCTTTTACCACCTTGTAGGTTTGCTGAGCTTCTTGGATATATTCAGAATAGCCCTTAGTGCAGCATTCCTCGCTGGTTGCTAACTGTTTTTTTATACTACCATAGTCCTGATAGTAGTCGAATATGGTTCTTCTGTATTTAAAGAATGTGGTATCCACAGTAGTATTCATAACTTTACACGCATTTCCAGCACCAAAATCCTCTAATTTCCAGTAGATATCATTCATAACTTCCTGGAATTTATCGGGGTCCTCTAAAATATTCAGCAGTATGAATCCTAACCAATAATAGAAGAAACCGCAACGCCCCCCATAGGATGGATCCCCCGGCTTCATGTTAGATATGGTACACCATGCATTGGAAAATTTAGTGGCACATGTTGTCTCATTATTACATTGCGCACCATGGTCAAAGTCCTTTAATTTACCATTTAAAATACTCTCTATTCCTGTTTTCCAGGTGCTGCCATGCGTACATGTATGTTGGTCATTGTTTTCTTCTAATTTGTTATATATTTGTTTGGAAGGTAAGTTATTCACATTGCAGTGATTCTGGTCCGGATCCTGATCCTCCTACAAATGTGGAATTTGCAAAGTGGAACACATGTTTCCATGTATTCCTTACATTTGAATTTATTAGATTACACATAGGGTGTTATACATATGTAAGCTGTTACACATATGTAGGGTGTTACATGTGTGTACACACTACTGTGTTAGTCACCCCTAAATGATAGGAGGTTAATCGTCATTACTCCCGTTGATGATGTCGACATTAATGGAGGTTCCGCGTCCTGTATTGTATCACATTCCAACTTCAGTGGCTCCTGCATACTTTCACTTTTTTCCCCTTTCCTAAACTCAATACAATATGAATCAGTAGAGCTTCCAACATTACAAGTACGTCCCACTTCTTCATATGCTTCCTTAGTTTTTTGCCATTTTCCCTTTAACTTTAGACATAAGGGAGATTTATTATACTCAGGTTTATCCTGCAGTTTAATATAGTCGTAGTAGTAGTCGTATAGTACTTTTACCTTTTCGAAAAGGGTATCGCTAATGTTGTAGTATGTATTACTGCAACTCCATTGAGAGCTCAATTCCGGCAGTGCACTATATACGAAGGAGATGGCATTCTGAAATGTTGCATTCTCCTTCAACTTTCCCTTTATTTTGTCACCTATCCAATAATATAGGAAATTACAACGTTGACCATAATGCTCATTGCCACTTCCCTCCATGTTTAGTGCATAACAGCAAGCATTTACAATTTTCTCAGCATAGTCCTTATTATTACTGTGTAACAACCCGAATACAGTTTTCAATTGATCTCTCACTTTTCCCTCGTAATTATGCCCATCAGTCCCTATAGGGCATGTTCCTCCCTTCTCGTATTTAGCGTACACTTCCTCCGAAGGAAACATATTTGGATCTTCGTCCTACAAACATAATTTGGTAGAAGTGGAATACATGGGTGTGTGCTCCTGTTTACATGGATTTCTTTGTATTATTATTATTTCAGTTTGTGTGTACAAATTATTTCATTTATAATATTTATTCCCCCCCTAAAAATATAAAGTAACCTGTGGTGATGGTGGTTCCATTTTGCTCTAGTTGCATATAATTCCTGTATATATAGAACAAACACACTTCCTCCCTTTTTTTACTGTGTTAAGGAGGACAAAAATTTTATTTACTTCCCTTTATATATATATATATATATATATATATATATATATATATATATATATATAACATGTGCGTGTACAGGCAGAACATTCATCCTTCCATTTTTCACATCCACCACATTCCCTTCCTACATTCCTTAGACCCTTTCTTTCCTTCCTTCCTTAGACCATTCCTTACTATTTATGTGTTCCTTTATTACAGCATGATATGATAGTTCTCCGTACCGCTATTCTTTGAGGACATTATAGAACATTGCAGAACATTGCATTATTATTATTATGTATGTTACACGCACGCTCCCCTATTACATTGTGCAAGCACGCATGCGCTCCTTTATTATGTACATATATAGAAGGGAAGGGGCTTGTGCAACTGCCTTTCTTCTTTAAAAAAATTTTTCAGAATATGCCATTTACTCTATGTTCTATTTTGCTATTCTTAAATGGAAAGGAGGGGCGTTGGGGGTGGCGGTGGTAGGTGGGTTGTTAGATCATTAAAGTATTGATAGATCACATATATATATATTGTGTGGTGCAATGCACAATTCATACATATTGTATGCAGTTCATGCATATGTGCAGTTCATATATGGTATGCGGTGCATTTTATATATGTGCATTAAGAACACCTTCCTTTCTCCTCTTCCTTCCACCAACCACCTAACAACCTTCCTACCACGTACCAGCTTCCATACGGGGGTAATGTGTACATATTATTAGTACTCATCAGAATAAGCTTAAATTTATTGGATAAAAATTAACCATGCACATATGATACACATAGAATAAGGCAGGAAGCAAGGGAATGAGGGACTTGTACTAAATTATGTACATATATATATATATGTGCACAAATTATCAGCAACCGAGTTGCTTATGCATTGCACACACCCCCTCTTTTTATATAGTAGTGCTGTGCTTTCGTCACACTTTCTCCAATACATGGTGGGCGGGGGACGGGTGCGCATACTCCTTTTTTCCGCTTATAGTTGATTCGTGGGAGTGTAATTACATTTTTACGGCCCCCGTCCCCCTGCTGCTCCATGTTGCGTCGTAAATAAGGACGCCCTCCCTCCCCTATACTTCCCTTAGGGAGCTCTAATTTATACACTACGAACAGTTCATATTAGGTATACGTATTGTGTTCCTGAGCCACCTTTTCACGTCCTTCCATTCCGCCCTCCTTCAATCCACACTATAACATACATGTTAATGCATCCTTCTCCTTCTCTCTTTCTTCTCTCTTTTTTTTTCTTCTCTCATTCTTTTTTTTCCTTCCATAACAACCTTATTCCTTTTTTTTTTTTTTTTTTTTTTTTTAAACCCTTCGGCTGTACCAACCCCCCCCCCAGGGGCGATTAAGTAGCAGGCCTTATTATTGTTCCATAACCTAATAAAAACCTTAGGTCACACACGCTCAAACGTTCATTCAAACACCCCGAACCCATATTCTTACACATCGAACCCATATTCTTACACCCCAAACCCATATTCTAACACATCGAACCCATATTCTTACACCCAAAACCCCTATTCTAACACCCCGAACCCATATTCTTACACCCCAAACCCATATTCTTACACCCCAAACCCATAATCTTACACCCCCCCCTAAGTGCAAACAACTTCCTTTCGCCTTTCTACCACCCCTAACACCACCTTCCTTAGAACCTTTTTCTTCCTTCCTTTGACATCCTCTTCCTTCCTTTGACATCCTTTTCCTTCCTTCCTTAGACATCCTTTTCCTTCCTTCCTTAGACCCCTAATAATCTTCATTCTACCCCGAACAACCCACCTACAACCCACCTACCACAACCCTAACAACCCATCTACCACAACCCTAACAACCCATCTACCACAACCCTAACAACCCAACTACCACAACCCTAACAACCCACCTACCACAACCCTAACAACCCATCTACCACAACCCTAACAACCCAAATACCACAACCCTAACAACCCACCTACCACAACCCTAACAACCCACCTACCACAACCCTAACAACCCACCTACCACAACCCTAACAACCCACAACCCTACCACAACCCTAACAACCCACTACCACAACCCTAACAACCCACCTACCACAACCCTAACAACCCACCTACCACAACCCTAACAACCCACCTACCACAACCCTAACAACCCACCTACCACAACCCTAACAACCCACCTACCACAACCCTAACAACCCACCTACCACAACCCTAACAACCCACCTACCACAACCCTAACAACCCACCTACCACAACCCTAACAACCCACCTACCACCTACCTAACAACCTTCTTTTCTCATCTTGATGATGAAGTAGTGTATGGGATGGAATATTCAGACGAATTTATTGTTGTTAAGGTGTCGTCGTCGTCTTCGTCTGACAATGGTGAGTTCAAATCGTGGTGAATGGTTGATCTTTTTCTTCTGCTTCCGCTTCTTCCTCCCCCAGAATGATTATGTTTCCTCAAGAAAAATGGTTTGTACTTGTAAAAAAAGTATGCTAAGGTAGGAATTCCTAGTGCAGCCAATACGCCACCAGACACAGCAACAGGTACCACACCGTCGCCAGCATTATCAGCACCCTCCTCTTCAAGTTCCATTTCTTCAACATTTTCTTCAGGATTTTCAGCGTCAGGAATGGCAACGAGTGAGATACTGGCCACCTGGTCATCAGTGGAACCTGAACTAACTTCTGCTCCTGCTTCATCTTGGTGTGAGTCGCGTTCTCCGGCAGCTCCGGGGCATTCCAGTTCTGGTAGTTCTTTCTTTTCACACTTTTTGTTTTCTATATATTTCTTCTTAAATGTTGTACAATACTTATCATCACTGTGTTCACATTTTTCACATAACCATTCATAGGCATCTTTAGCTTTGCTTTGGTATGTGGCGTAATCTTGACTAGATAAATATTTACTGCAGTTCGAAAGTTTCGTTATAGCACTAACATTATATTCATAATTGAATAATTCCATACTTTTTTCGAAAACGGTGTCTCCAATATTATCGTACATACTATAGAATTTCTCCCTGCACTGGTCGCCCAGTAACTTATCGTAAATTTGCCCGATGGTATCCTGAAAATTACGGTCCGTTAATGTTCTTATTTCATTACCTAACCAATAATAAAAGAAGTCCCAAGGTTTACCGTCGAGTGGTGGTCCTTTCTCTAGTTCCATTTTAAATGCATTGCACCATCCTCTTGTAACTATACTGGCCAAGCCTCCTCTCTTAATTCTTATTGGCCCTAATACTTTTCCCAGCGTCCTCGTTAATTGATCCCCGTAATCCTCTTGCGGTGATTCTTTGTTACATGTTCCTTTCTTGTTGAACTTAGCGTATACTCCTACTGAGGGTAATGGAAGCGTACTTTTCCTCTTAAGGTAAAAATGAAAAATAATGGAATACGCATAGATGGATGCCCCTATACATTCTACTACATTTATTTTAGTATGTCCAAATTCATACAGGTACATTCACTGATCAATTTTAAGTAGAAAATGGAACTTCCCACATTCCTTTCTTACACCTGTCATTGTTCCGATATTGGTACTATTCTTCCTTTGTATATTATATTTCTGTTAAACATTTCACACATATGTACATATGAGAGGCGTATGTGCACCTCTTTCTTAAGTAATCATATTAAATTTCAATTTCTTCCATTAATACACATTATTCATTCTTTAAAGCAATGATGATAATGCATGCGCATACACATTAATTCATCACATACACATAGTTGAGAGTAGAATCATGCGCAAGTATATTAAAAGAACAGAATTGTGGGTAAAATAAAAAAAATCAAACTACTCATATACACTTAGAATCCATACACTACATTATTCTGTTATAACAGATTCTTCCAAACATAGCACTATTACTTAACCCCATTCATTATGGTATACATAATAATTACACTTCTTTATCTAGGCGGAAAAGTTAATATTAATTATTGTTTTATTTTTTCTTTTGTTTATTTAATGAATAATTAGAAAATGTTGATTTACATAGTATAGTTCTTATATGCAAATTTTTTTTCCTTTCATTCCGTAATGTGCATATTTATGAATATTCTGTGGAACGGAAGCGCACCTATATTTATAAAATGTGCACATATAAGAATGATAAGAAAGAAGAGGAATTACATGAGTATTATACATAAGAGAAAGGTAAAAGTTTGTACACATCCTTTATAAGAATATTTTACACTACGCGCCTCCCTTCCTTCTTCATTTTTGACTACCTAATAATATCCATCTTATCTCCTATTTCTTTTTATGTCATAATGACCTACATCCTAATTCACCAAAACACAATATATATATATTGCTCCATATAAATGTGCTCTTTTTCTCTTAAGTTCATCCTGTATCCTTTAAATTATTTTACATCTCCACCACATACTTTCCTCTCTCTTAAGTACAATTATCCTTCAGGGTTTAGGGTTTTAGGCTTTAGGGTTCAGAATTTAGGATTCAGGGGTTAATTTTCAGGGTTTAAATTCCGCGATTCAGGTTTTATGGCTAAACGATTAGGTTTAAGGGTTCAGTGTTTTAGGTTCAGGGTTTTAAGGTTCAGGGTTTTAGGTTCAGGGTTTTAGGGTTCACGGCACATGGTTCAGGATTCATGCTTCAAAGTTCAGGGTTTAGGGTTCAGGACTTAGGGTTCAGGGTTCAGGGTTCAGGGTTCAGGGTTCAAGGTTTAGACTTCTGTTTTTAGGGCTCAGGAATCCAAATTTAACGTTCAAATTTTAGGGTATATATTTTAGGATTCAGGATTTAGGATTGAGTGTTTAGGGTCGAGGGTTTAGGGTTGAGGATTTAGGTTTAAAGCTTTAGGGCTTAAGGCCTACCATTCGGGGATTAGTGTTTAATCTCCAGGGTTCAATGTTTAGTGTTCAGGGATTAGGGTTCATATTTTATTGTTAAGTATTTAAGATTTCCGATTAAGGGTTCAGGTTTAAGTTTTAAGGTACAGGTTTTCCAGTATATGGTTATAGGTTTAGGGCTTAGGGTTCTGTTTTTAGAGTTCGCGGCTTACGGAAGGGTCTTAATCCTTTAGGGTTGCGTGTTCCGGGTTTAGTGTTAGGTGTCAAGTGTTTCAGGGTTTATGGTATAGGGTTTAGCGTTTAGAACATAGGGTTTAGAATTTAGGCTTTTATGGTTCAGCGCTTAGGTTTTAGCGTTGAGCGTTCGGGGCTTGGATTACGGGGTTCATGGTTTATGGTTGAGGATTTCGGGTTTACGATTTAGAGTTCACACTTTAGGGATTAGGCTATTGGCTTTACCTTTAGGGTTCACGGCTCATGCTTTAAGGTTTATGTTTCAGGCTTTATGGTTTGGGATTTAGGGTTCAGGGTTTAAGGTTCAGGATTCAGGGTCCATGCTTCCGTGAAAATGCTTCTTAGATAAGGAGTTCTTATGGAAATGGTACCCTCAGAAATCTGTCCTAAATCGTGGAAGGCTAGGACCTAAGAAATTAAGATTAAAACCTGAATTCTTATCCCTAAAACGTGAACCCTAAACCCTGAACCCTAAACCCTAAACCCTAAACCCTAAACTATAAACCCTAAACCCTAAACTCTCAACCCTAAACCCTGAACCCTAAACCTTGAACCCTAAAAACTTAGCCCTAAACCCTAATCCCTTAAGCCTAAAGCCTAAACCCTAAACCCCTAAACCCTAAACCTTAAACCCTAAACCCTGAACCTTAAATGCTAAAAACAGAACGCAGAAAAAAAGAAGTGTGCAAGTGTGTGTAATTGGAGGGAGGATAGGGGAGTAGTGTGCACCAAGGTGCAAATAGAGGAAGAGTAAAGTCGTAGTGTGAAAGAGGGTGCACTTAGGGGGAAGATTGTCCAGCGAAGCGTTCAGAGGGGTGCACATAGCGGTGATAAGTAGAAGGCTGTGTTAGTGTTGGAACGAAGGGTCCTAGGCGAAGAAGGAAGGTTCTTAGGGTGGTGGAAGAAAGGTCTTAGGGGTGTTTGGTGGAAGTTTGGAAGGGGGTGTTCCTAAGGTGGAGTTCGTGCTTATTAGCGTTGTTGTAATGAAGGATGTATGTTGAAGGAAATTTGCACGACGGTGCATATAGCGGTAATAGGTGTATGGAAGGCTTGAAGGGGAAAGGTTGTAAGGGGGGGTAGAATGATGTTATTACCGGTGGAAGGAAGTATGTTGGGGGAATTGTGCATGAAGATGCAGTTAGGGGTGTAGGATCGGTCGAAGGTAGAAGAAAAGTAATTCGTAAGCGAAGAAAGGATGTATGTTGGGGGAAGTGTGCAGGTGGGTGCAGTTCTTAGGCATAGGAGTAATGTTCTCAGGGTGCAAGGAAGTATGTTGAGTAATGTGTGCAGAGGGGTGCACCTTATGGCAGGAGGGCATGGAGGAAGAAAGAAAAGGAAAAAAGTAGAAAAAAAAAAAAAAAAAAAGAAGGAAAGAAAGAATGAAAAGAAAAAAAAAAGGAAGGGAGGGAAGTGTGCAAGAAGGTTCACTTAGAGGTGTTAGGTGGTTGGTGGAAGTTAGGTTCCTAGGGGTATTAGAATGAAGGTGTGTTAGGGTTGTAGGGATAGGGTGTAGGAGTGGAAGGGAGGTTCCTAGGGGTATTAGAATAAAAGGGTAAAGGGTGTAGAGGTATGGTGTAATGGTTAGGGGTTGTGGAAGAAACGGTGTAAGGGGTGCTATTTTGCGTGTAAGGGGTGCCATTTTGTGTGTAATGGGTGCTATTTTGTGTGTTAGGGGTGCTATTTTGTGTGTTAGGGGTGCTATTTTGTGTGTTAGGGGTACAATTTGGATGTTAGATGATGGAAGGAAGATTGCCCACAATTTTTTTTTAAGGAAGAAAAGAGGAAAAGAAGAATAGGAAAGAAAAAAAAAGGTCTTTAATTATTGTTCTTTTCTTTTCTTTTCTTTTTAGAAAGAAATGCGGAGCATATGGCATGGAGGGAAAATTACGTCTTCCTTCTGATAAAAAGAAAGAAAAGGAAAATAATAGGAAAAGAAAAAGTAAAAGAAAAAAAAAAATAAAAAAAGTGTGAGTATTTTCTTCTTTTTTTTTTTTTTAAAAGGAATACAAAAATTAACACATCTGAAGGGAGAGAATGATATAGAAGAAAAAAAAAATAAATAACACAGGAAGAAATTAAAAAACAAAAACAACAAAGTAAAAGACCCAATCTACAATCCCTCAACCCAAATCCCCATCAACAAGTACGACTAATTGTAAGGTTGATTGTGATAGTGATTGTAAGATTTATAGTGATTCTTTGAATGAAAAAGGAATAAAAAAATTACCAACGTTCCCATCTTAATCATAATCATCATCATCATTATTTGTGAATACATGAATTGCATATCTTTTACTTGCATTCCTCCAGGCACACCTCCTCTGAATTAAACGAGAAAATGGTCAATAAAATGAGCAAGACAGTGGAACAGAAAGTGGACGAATTCTTTAGGAGAAAATTGGTAAATCTTATATAATTTTTAATTTTTAAAAGTGGGAAAAAAGGGGGAGGAGACAAATAGTAAATTGAACTTTTCCTACATGCCATTTAAATGAAACATGAATTCCACTCCATGTAGAAAGTTGTGGTAGAATGGAAGGTTATTAGTTGTTAGGGGTGCTAGGTGTGTTGTTATGGGTGGTAGTAGGTGGGTTGTTAGGTGGAAGGTTGTTAAGGGTGGTGGTAGGTGGGTTGTTAGGTAGATGGTGGTAGGTGGGTTGTTAGGTAGATGGTGGTAGGTGGGTTGTTAGGTAGATGGTGGTAGGTGGGTTGTTAGGTAGATGGTGGTAGGTGGGTTGTTAGGTAGATGGTGGTAGGTGGGTTGTTAGGTAGATGGTGGTAGGTGGGTTGTTAGGTGGAAGGTGGTAGGTGGGTTGTTAGGTGGAAGGTGGGTTGTTAGGTGGAAGGTGGGTTGTTAGGTGGAAGGTGGGTTGTTAGGTGGAAGGTGGGTTGTTAGGTGGAAGGTGGGTTGTTAGGTGGAAGGTGGGTTGTTAGGTGGAAGGTGGGTTGTTAGGTGGAAGGTGGGTTGTTAGGTGGAAGGTGGGTTGTTAGGTGGAAGGTGGGTTGTTAGGTGGAAGGTGGGTTGTTAGGTGGAAGGTGGGTTGTTAGGTGGAAGGTGGGTTGTTAGGTGGAAGGTGGGTTGTTAGGTGGAAGGTGGTAGGTGGGTTGTTAGGTGGAAGGTGGTAGGTGGGTTGTTAGGTGGAAGGTGGTAGGTGGGTTGTTAGGTGGAAGGTGGTAGGTGGGTTGTTAGGTGGAAGGTGGTAGGTGGGTTGTTAGGTGGAAGGTGGTAGGTGGGTTGTTAGGTGGAAGGTGGTAGGTGGGTTGTTAGGTGGAAGGTGGTAGGTGGGTTGTTAGGTGGAAGGAAGGGAGAAAAGGGAAGCGAAGCGAAAAAAGGGAAAGGAAGGGGTAAAGGAAAGGTGGTGAAGGAATGTTGTTAGGTGGTAGGTGGAAGGAAGGTTGTTATGGATGGTAGGGTGGAAGGAAGGTTGTTAGGGGTGGTAGGTGGAAGGTTGTTGGGCGTGGTGGTTGCTGGAAGGAATATTACTTATATTATATCACTTTTAGTTTTGTGGTGGTAATTGTATTTTGTACCTTATATAGTGCGTAAGGAACTACCGTTAATCCTAGTGTGCCGATTATGGAAGAAATACTTGCTGTAGTGGTGGCGGAACGTACGTTTTTTTCGAGGGCATCTATATTTAAATTATCAAAAGAACATGCCGTAACTTCGTCCTCTGTTGCGGCGACGTGTTTACACTCTAAGTTTGGTAGCATCGCCCTCGTACAGTAAATTTCATATGTGTCCCTGAATTTGTCACAATATTGCTCAGTAGAATGTTCCCCATCCTTTTTGCAATATTCCTGCACAGTTTTACATGCTGATTCAATATTCTTCTTGTAAGGGGACCAATATGTTGTACATTCGGGTTTACCTTGCTGTAAATAATATTTTATATCATTATAATTTTGGGTAAAGTCAAAGAATTTTTTTCTATTGGTGAAGGTGTTATGGTCAATATTGTGACAAGTAAGTTTACATCCTCCAAGTTCACCTTGACTATCACTTTCACATTTAGTCTTCATAATATTACAAACCTCCTCCAAGCAGCCTCCAAACTTGCTTTCCTTGTCTTCCGTACTTGCAAATGCGGTCCATATTTGTTCTCCTACCCAATAGTAGAGGAAATTCCAGCGCTGCTTATATAGTTTATAACCCTCGTATGGTTTCAATCCAGAAACAAAGCAGTAGGCCTTTTCAATTTGGGGAGCTAAAGTTGAAATTTTACTATCGCAACATGAATTTAGCTGACTCTGTATACTACTGAAGTTGCTGTCATGTTGGCAATTCTGGGCGGCGTCGTTCTGCTCAAATGGGCCATAGAAGTATTCATGTGCAGGTAACCCCTTTTCATCCAGTGGCTGCAAATATATAGTTTGTAGAAGTAAACATATGTAATTACACGCTTTCTATGTATTTTTGTGATTCTACTATATTGCGCATTGAAGTTTACCGTACTATGTACATTATATATATAAACATCCTAAACAACCAAGAAGCAACTTGTAATTTTTTTTTCTTCTCTTACGTTTGCTGATGCTGACATGGTTCATATGTGTATATTTTTCTATGTGTATGGATATATATTGAAATTTTTGCTCATTCATACATTCAAAAAAGAACTATATGAAAATTTCTGTTTGTTTTATGATGCTGATTTTTAAGTGTATGAAATTTTAATTTTTCTTCTCAATAATATATAGTTTTTAATTTTTTCAAATAATGGTAACACATTATATACATATGTATGTATGAATGTCATTAGATGTGCACATATATAATTAAGATAAGTGTAGGGTGGGAGCGTGCAAAAATTTTGTTTATCCCAACTGAGCACAAGAAAAATTTTGAGGATGCAAGCATTTATGCTTTCTATTGTTATTATTTAAGAAAAGAAGAGGGTGGGAAGGGAAGGTTGTTGTTCATTAAAAAGTTGCTAATATGTATAAGTGTAGTAGAGTTTATATATGCGAAGAGCATTTTTTTTTCTACCTTCTTTCCTTATTCCTTCTTTCGTCCTTTCCTTCTTTTTCCTTCTCATTCCTTCTTTTTCTTTCTTATTCCTTCTTTCGTCCTTTCCTTCTTTTTCCTTCTCATTCCTCCTTTTTCCTACTCATTCCTCCTTTTTCCTTCTCATTCCTCCTTTTTCCTTCTCATTCCTTCCTTTTCCTTCTCATTCCTTCCTTTTCCTTCTCATTCCTTCCTTTTCCTTCTCATTCCTTCTTATTCCTTATTTCCTTAGACATTCCTTCTTTCCCTTATTCTTTCACTTTCTTTTCTTTTCTTTTCTTTTCTTCTTATTCCTTCTTATTCCTTCCCTCTTTCTCTATACTCATTAAATTCTATGTATTATTGTGCCCCCGAATATTTTATATTCCCCCCCTCTTTCAGCGTAAAAGTAGGCCTGCATAACAGTTCTGATCATCGTTTGGAGTACTTTTCCTTCCATATAAATAGAATTAGAGGAGAAAAATAAAAAAGTGAAATGAAGAGGAAGGAATAAAATGGAACAGGAGAAGGAAGTACAAATTTATAATTTCATCTTCACACATATATATAAATATATATATACATATCTATCTATATATATTTATACGTATGTATATATATACATGTATATATGTATATACGATCTTAAAGAAACAGCAAAAAACATTGCCCTACCATTTTACTCTTCCCTTTCCTTTTCTTCTTTTTTTTTCCATTTTATTCGTTCTTTCATCGTTCAGGTAAACTTTCATCTAGATAAAAATCTAGGTGAACATCTACATGGATGGTGATCATCCACAGGAATGAACATCTTAGGTGAATGAGCATTTAAAATGTGTACATATAAATGAACAACAACATCTTCTTCTAGATGATGATTGATCATCTAGTTAGATTATTAAGGATCATCTGGTAGATGAACGATTGCAACTCACAGA